>NC_057428.1:13038992-13638992 GCF_019457755.1 Venturia canescens
TGACACCGAGCATTAGAAAAATTGAAGGATTATTTTAACGGCAAAGAAACTCTCGTACATTGCAATTAATTTTTTACATATTATATGTTAAACAAATGTACCATCATTAAAATTTCATTTTCAAACACGATCATTATTTTAACGGCTTATTTATTCAATCCCTCGAACCTCTCTCTTTCTCACTCTTTTTCGCTGTCTCTCTCCATCTCTCTCCATCTTTCCATTTCTCTATGTATCAATTCGCTCTATTTCGTTATTCCTCTATATATCTATCTATCTTTCTAAATTTCTATCTTTTTCTATCCCACTCTAACTATCTCTTTCTAACTTCGCTTTGTTATCTCTCTTCGTCACTTCATTTCTCTTTTTCCATCTTTGCATTTCCCTTTCTCTCTATCTTTTTCTGTCACCTTACCACTACCTACCATCTCTCACCGTCTCTCTCGCTCACCGTCTCTCTCTCTCTCACCGTCTCTCTCTCTCTCTCTCTCTGTCCCTCTCTCTCTCTTTCTCTCTCTCTTTCTCTCTCTCTCTCGCCGTCTCTCTATCTTTCTCTTTCTCTCCCTCTCTCTCTCTTTCACTGTCTGTCTGTCTCCCTCTCTCTCTCTCTCTTTCTTTCCATCTCTCTCTATCTTTCGATTTTTGTATCTCTTAATTCGTTCTATTTTGTTATCCCTCTAACTCCCGATATCTATCTATCTTTCTATCTCTCTATTTCTTTCTATCCCTCTCTCACTATCTTTTTCTTACTTCGCTTCTATATCTATCTTTGTCTCTTTATTAATCACTCTATCTCTGCGTCTCCCGTTCTCTCTATCTTTATACCTATTAACTATATCTATCCCTAACACCGAAAGTTTTTCTCTCAATAGTCGTTTCCCCCTCTGAATCGCACGAGCCAATGGCGATCGGCGTTAGAGAGGACAAGAATTGACATGCACATGCGCCTTAACGCTTCATGTTGCATTTACTTCACACGCTTCCGTAAACGTTCACCAGTGTAGCCTCCAATCCTCGGGGGCCTATAAAAGTTTCAAACTTCCAACTTCTCAACTTTTCAGTGCTAATGTAGAAACTTTCAACGCGCCGGAACAAGTAACAAAGTGTCGTAATATACTAAGGCTGAAATATTAACAGCTGAACCAAGTCTCTTATGCTCTACTAACAAATTTAGCACCGTAATATTCCGAAAACAATATTCTTACGAAGTAAGTGTTGATGTTGGAAAAAATGCAATTTACTTTTTCACTCGTTGTAAGACAAAAAGTTCCCGAAATTTGCAGGTTAACCTGCAAAAATCGATAACGATTTTTGAAGCAACAAACAGATTGGCTGCAGGTTCGATAATCAAATCCCCATCGCAGTCTCGTTGAAACTTTCATTGAGAAGCCCCAAAAGCAAACGGATGCTAAAATTATTCGGTCGAATTTCTTTTATTTGATCTGAACAATCAAAGATTTTTTTTCCCACATTAGGTCACAGATTTTTCCAATTCGATATGAGAGAGTGTGAAATATCTTTGTCGGAGCGAGACAAGTTTAGGCAACGTAAATGAGTTTAGTCAGTTGAATAAGAGAAGAGAAGAATACACAAAGACGTATGACGCGGTCTCGTCCGTTGGTGTTTCGTCGACGCAAGCAGGACAGGAATGGAAAGTCTGCGGCTTGGCGCATGCTATGAAAATTTGCATGCCAAAATGATGTAGACGAAGAGGCTAGTATCCAATTTTCTTTTAGACTTGAACAGTGCCGTGAGGCAGTGATGCGGTATGGCCGGGGGCAAGCAAAGCCTGGAAGCTCGGTAAAGATAGCTCGAGGAGCTTCGCTGTCTAGGGGAGCATAGCAATATCTCGAGAAGAGTTGGTTGAAGAAGTTTGCGGAATAAAAAAAAAAGGAAAAAAACGACGAAGAAGCCCCTGACACCGTACTTGCCACGAAACGTGTGGCTCTCTTACCACTCTGAAAATTCTCGCTTGCTGACCTACGAATATATAAACGATCTCGAAAAGGGCGTAACTCCTATATGCGGCTTAGCCCATCGAGCCACGTGATGCAAAGCCATCTCGATCCCAGACTCGGAGATAAAACTTACGAGATCTTGGACCGAGCGATTTTGGCCTCGAGGAAGGATAAAACAAACTTATATTTTGATGAACCTCGGCATGAAATTAAATAAAAACAAAATATATGAGATCCGGCCGGCGTGCCTTTCGAGTTGCATGTCCTGTGGAACTGTGCACCCTCCAAATAAATCGCAAATTCCGTTTTTTTTTCCTCAAGGACTTGACCCCCGATTCTCTAAAGTTTGTAATTTTTTATATTTACCGAGCATTTTTCGTATTTTTTCATCTCAATTCCTTTTTTTCGAATCGACTTTTTTGCAAAGCTTTTCAAAAACATATACCACCGGCTCGAAAGGTCCGACCTCAAAGTTAACGACGTTAATTACGATTGATGAATTTTTCATTCAACTCCGAGATAACGAGAGGGATGTTCGGATTCAAAAGCTGCTTGCGAAAGTTCTTCATATCTGTCTTCCAGTGAATGAGAAATCGATCGATATAAGCGGCTATTTATAAAAATAAAAAAAAAAAAAAAAAAAAAAAACGTTTCATTCCATTTTGACACGACGAGAGCAGATCGATATAGTTGAGATTTTGCACATGTTGAGAGTCGATTTTCCACGATGCTCGGGGTGTATAGAAAAAAATCTGATATTTTGTGAATTTATAGGACTTTTAATGGATAATTTAATTTACCTTGCGCCAATCAGGAAAAACGTAGAGGCTCGTTCGAGCAGCTTGAAGTGTTCCACGTGACTCTCGTTGCCTAGAAAACGTTGGCCAATCACTTCACCTGTAACAGTAGGAAAAAAAAACAAAAATTGAGATAAAAGCTATAGTTGAAAGAAGAAAAAAAGCATGATTCAATGGGGTGAGCGTGTGTATCGCGTCACGATTCGATCGTAAATCGACCGGCGTAGCGCAAGGCGTTTCTATATACACAGAGGTTGGTTGTGACGTTGTAATGTATGGGTTTTACGGGTACAGTAGCAATTTTTACTTTATTTTCTTCTATTTTTTTATTCATACTTCGTAGCACCGGCGATACAGCAATTGCTGAGATAAAAGATGGTCACTCTTTCAGTACTTAATTGAATTCTCCCTTCATGTATCCCATCATTTATTTAACTTCATAGTGAGGGTGCGGCACGCTCGTGATTTATTCACGTTATCGAATTTCCTCGCTCAAAGTGCTCGCCGAAAGTAATCGAATCGAAACGAAGCCAGCTTTTTCACAGGCTTTTTTTTTATTCCTTCTTCCTCCCGACTGAGCCCATGAAAAAATCGCCATTTTTGTCACTCGCCAGGTCGATACAAACTTAAAGTGGCGAATCGGCGGTCACCGGTGAATGTCTTTGGGTCAGAATATTGACTCGGTATACGAGCGCTCGCAAACGTCGAAAATTTTTCGATTCAGAAAGTTACCTTCCAGAATATTCTTTTACGAAGAGCAAAAGGACGAATAAAAATATGATAAAAACGCATTCGAGAATATAGCGGAAACTTGAAGAATCCACAGAAATGGCAAAGAACATCGTGTACTCTGAGGATACGAAGTGTTTTGCAGCGTACCGGCAACGGAACATACCTGACTCACTAAATATTTATTCGATTTGAAATATCTTCCGCACTTCTCGGAAAGACTCGCTCTATCTGAAGATTGAGAAAAAGTCGAAGAAAATACACAATCCCGTGGCGCTGTCTGGCTACGCGTGATCTTACTTCCATTTGTGATTCGAATATACATTTATCAATTTATTATGTACAAGAAAACAGCGCGTTCAACATTCTGTGAATCTGAATTCAACGAAAATCGAATCTTTGAATTCCGCCGCGCTCGCTCCCGGTAGCGCGTTAAATCTCGCCTATTTTCTCATGCATATAGTCATGAGGAATTAAAAATATAAAATTCGACGAGAATATAGACGGAGTTTCGTGGAACTGTAACGTGGCAATTTTTTCGAGACCGAGTATATTCCTGTGCTTCGCCCTCATCTCGCATTTGGCAGGCAATAAATATTGAACGTAGGTACGAGAATGCGACCCAGAAATCGCGAGAATAAATAGCTCTGCATTAAATCAAAATTCCTCGCTGCGTTAAGAATTCTTGCTCGTGATTATTGGTTTAAGATTCTCCACGGTTGGGTCAAAGCCCATTTGCGAAGCAGACCGATCCTCAGTAATTTTGAAACGTTTGTACTGAATATAAAAACACCGTAATTATCATTAAACAGGTAAATTTGAAGGGTGTTAAAATTTGAAAGTGAAATCGAATTAGCATTGGTAAAGAAACACCGATTTTATTTGAGAAATTGAGGAATCTTGAGAATGGATGTAATGAATAAAAGCTCGAGGCAGGGGTGAAAAACACGGAGAAAAAGGTTAGTTTGCGAAAGAGAGCCCAGCAAGGATGAAAGCTCCATTTTCCATCTCTCTTTTTCCCGTAACTTTATCTCCGCCGGAGGTGAAGTGGCTGGTGTGCTTCGTCGCTCGAACGCGTGCGGAATAAATTAAAAGCGTTGAATAAACTCGCCACGAATGTTCTGTGCGCGGGACGATGACGGCGAGGAGAAACGGAGAAGAAGAAAATGGAGGAAAAGTCGGGCGGAGAGAGTGCGAGAAGGAGAGGACCAAGAGGGCTGAAAGTCATGATAAAAAAAGAGGGAAGTGAGGCGTTCGAGAAGAAAAAGAAGGAGGTAGGTTATTAACGTGGAATGAGAAGTAAAGTATGAAATTAAAAAAGCTGCAGACTACCCCGTGACGCATAACTCTGGAGCAGGGAGACCGGTCATCTTTTTTCTTCGTTTCCTCAACATCTCTTTTCTCCTCTCGCACTTTCTCCCACTCTCCCTGCGCTCCTGTATTATTCCTTTTTCTTCTTCTTCATTCATTTCTTTAGTTCCTCTCTTTCAGGTTGGTCTCGGGGACGGCGGGAGCCAGTTAGCCGGGGGATAATTAACTGTCTCTTGGGGATGTCGGAGTCTTGAGTTATTCCGTGAATTTTCATTAAGATGAAAGGCCACGAAAATTGGTGAAATGGAGTCAATGCTAAGAACGGGTGAGGAGAGCAAGCAATGAAAAATACAGGGGACGAAAGGTAACAAAGGTTAATCGAGAGAATCGAGTGCTAATAAAATTAGCTAATAAACGTTGCGAGAGCAATAAAAATGCGAGTGAGCTGTCGTAGTTGCGTGGCGTTTCGCAGTGTACTTTCTCGGTATCAGAATACCGCCTAAGCAAAATGATTCTTGTCCCCTTCAATTATTATCCATCGCGGTGACATCTTTGCTGGATTCGCACTTCCAGGCTCCGTTTCCGGGTGGGAATGTCGCCGTATATATCCACGCAGCACAGCCCCCCTTGGCGTATCTCGCAGCGGAGACAGAAGCCGAGGTAAATGGAAAAGAGGGAAACTGCAGGGAGCTTCGGAAGGCGATGGAAGGTTGGGGGCAGGTTTGGATGAAGCGAGAGGAAGAAAATATTACCCCTGTCAGTTTGGTGAATTTATGTCGGCCGTGAGAAAGCGACTAAACGAAAAATTGCAGATAGTAAGAGAGAAGGTGAATGCACGTAGAATGCATGGAGAAAAGAGCGAGAGAGAACAAGAGGACGAGGGTTGAGGAAGGATAGCTGTATCAGAGGTCGAATGTATCCAGTTTGAACGAGAGTAAAAAAGAAAAAAAAAATAGACATGGCAAAAGAGCAAGGGGTTGCTGCTGCAGGAGGAGAGTGTGAGGTGCTCGGGGAGGAATCGTTTTCAATTATCCCTCGTGGCACTTTGCTGGCCACGCCACTCTAGTGAAACTCTGGTCGATCGAGCTCTCCGTGTTTCCCTCTCAAATAGGACTTTTTACACTGACGAGAAGAACCCTCGCATGGGTCTGTTTGGATTTACGAAGAGCAGTATATAACCTGCTATTTGAGCAGATTCTGGGGCACATCCGTGAATTCGATGGTTCTTGGATCAACGCAGATGCTTTCAGCTTGGATTTCAGCGTGATACTTTCCACTCCGTAAATGCGAAGAAAGATAAACTGCGATACTTTGTTCACGATTAAATGCACTTATTCAAGATGGAGAAGTATGGAAGATCGTTAATGTATGCCTCGTTTAGAATAACCACTTCGAACGAGTTAGGCAAGATTAAGTTTGAAAAGTTAGTAATTTCGGGAACAGAGGGCGACATCCTACCGCGACTAGGCACTCGCCTCTCATGTGTTCCCATATCACCCAAGTATATACAGAGGAGCTGAGAGTATGTTCAAGAAGTGAAAAGTACCGTTAGAACTTGTGCTGGAAAGCGAAGTCTATGTGTTTTCAGCTCGCCTCAACTCGTGCGAAAGTCACCCACGTGAGTGTATGCGACTTTCTCCCGTGTATTCTCTTGGCCAAGTACAGTGTGCGCGTGTATTACGGGGCTTGGAGTATAGCTAGTAAAAGGGTGAAGTAGTCGAGAACAAATACGTATAGAAGATACACATGGATATACAGAACTCTACACATCTAAAGAGCTAGCACGATTCGCCTGAACACACGAATCGATATTCGTTTCTCGGAGGACAATCAAGCGGGTTCCCTTGGAAATTACTTCGATTCCGCCCTACCGGAAGCGAGACAGAGTGGAGTCGAAGGCAAAGCTTCTCTCTGGTTCACATCCGTACCCGCGTTGCCTTCGACACGGAGCGACGGTCCGGGCATTGCAGGTATTTCTCAATACTGTCGTTCTCGGGTCAACCGGTGACAAAGAAAGAGAGAGTGGACGAGAGAGAGAGGAAGCGTCAAATAGAGGGGAGAACTTCTGCGAGAACGACAAGTTAGAGAGGGTGAGAGCAAACCGGTGAATCGTAACTATATATTCCACACGGCCAACCCGACTGCGAATCGGATTGGGGTATTCGGCGTTGTTCTAAAATAGTTTAAAGACGTATTGAGAGGTAAGATTAGTTACAGGAAGAACAGCGGTGGTTGAGGGGCAGCGAAGTGACGAATTTAGCATCGGATCAAACGTGTAATTATAGGTTTTTGGGAATTATCAGCCACAACTGGGTCAAACATATCGAGGTAGCAATTATGCGACTGGTCGACAGTGACCAATTTGATAATTCGATAACGGAGTTTCGTCCAAAGGATTCAATGATTGCCTGGTTGCACTCGGCACAATTACAACTTGAATATCAAGTAAAATACTACTAGATTTCGGGGATGTGCGAATCACTGCGAAACAGCCAATATTTGATCACGAATGCCAACAAATGTATCTCCCTCCGCGAGTCAATCGAGATTGAGAACCGAGTGGGTGGTGGTCCGACGGTCTATACATGGGAAGCCCCTTAGGCCCTCGTTATCGGTGCTAAATGGGTTACGTGCTCAAGCGCGTCAAGGGGCAAAGGGGCACGGAACAGACCAGGCACAGCCGTATATATACGTCCCTAATTCCTTCCTCGTCTCACTCCCGGCCGGAGAGGAGCGCTCTAAAGTTTCGCTTCTTTGCGTTTTCTTATCTTTCACCGAAGCTGATGGTAGTATGGAGGTAGTGATGATGCACCGGTGTGCTCCGCTATCCGCCGAGAGTCTCGAAGCTTCGCCGCTTTTTTCACCCTTTCTTTTCCTGCTGCATGTGGCCCTTTTTGCTCTTTTATTACCCAGGTATCTTCGCCTCACTTTCTCGCATCGTACGTAGAACTTTTTTCTACATTTCCACTCGTTTATTTTGTGTTTCTTTCACATTTCTATCTTTCCCCCTCTCTCTCTCTCTCTCTCTCTCTCTCTCTCTCTCTCTCTCTCTCTCTCTCTCCCGGCCTCGCACTCCTACTCAGCTTTTTTCCTTCCTCCCTCAACTCTTTTTATCTCCTTTCACCAGCGTCTCTCGTTTCCCGAAGAGATGCACAGAGACCCACACCGCACACCACCCACCATTCGCCTTTTATCGGCTTCGAGCATTGTGCCTCGTTCTTCAGTATCGCTCGCGTTATAGATCTTCCACATACGTGCTCAATGGGTCGCGAAGAACGCGACGGTGTGAACACGCCGAGGCGTAAAGAGGAGAGACGAGTCCAATGACACACAATCCAACCAACGAAACCGCGATGCTTCATTTCTATCGTCAAAGTGGCGGCGGTGCACCGAGACATCTCATCTGCTTCGCAACGACGCCATACCGAGAGATGAAATAAACGCCAAAAGAGGAAAAATCATTAGCATCAAAACTGCGCGCTAAAAACTACGTTTCTTATGCTCCCTTATATTTTTCTTTCGTCACGCTCGTCAATGCCTCGTGCTTTTTCTACAGAGAACTTTTCTCTATTTTGTCCATTTTCGTTGCTGTGTCGCTATCATCAGCGACCGGTGAAGGCTCTCGATAAACCGATGAGCGATAGAGCGATGGCAGTTGTTTCATAAATTAATTATAAAAAGAGCCGGCACAACGTGGCGTATTTCATCATCACGCAGACCGCTGCAATAACACAATTTGGATGATTAAATTTCTGTAATTTCACGATGAAATACATCGAAGACCCGAACAATACGAATCTGGAGTAACTTATACATATTTTAAAAGAAATTTACACGAATTTGCTGAACTTGAATGACACGCTCAACTCCGTTATAGAGAAAATGAAGAAATCTTCTCTCTCAAGTGTACAGGCAACTGTGATATCACGTAGTGGGCGGGGGGATATATGACATCGGATTTGAAAGATAGAATTCCGTTTTACTATGCTAAAGGGATCATATTTTCGAGATCTCCGTTTTACTGCATGTGCTCAAGACAGGATTTTTCGGGCTGGCATCGAAATAGCCAGGAAATACGATCGTTTGGTTAGATAAAGTAAAAAAAAGCTTTAAAACGTAGTGTATAGATGCAGAAAGGCAGTGAGTAAGACCGAAGGTGAGTCATCGGGTCGTCACGCGAGTGCAAGAGCCCGGATAGTTGCAACAACCCCTCCAAAAGCCGGGAAAAGGATCGTCTCTGTTCTCCGTGGTTGGCGGTCGTCCCGACGCTCATGTCCGTGCAGATATTTCCTCTGGTACCGTGCTGTGCCACTCTACTTCATTCTCCGCCTCGCCCAGACATCGCTACATGTTTTGCGCACAGTTCCTCACTTAACTCTCTCCCCTTTGAGAGAACAAATTCAAGCTCCCTTTTCCTAAGAGCCCCCTTGGCCTGCTGGCTCGTCCTCGAAACTTCCGGTAGCGCTTGACCTAACCTAACTCGAGATAAGACCAGAGACACATATAAACTTCTACATACTTTTCCCAACCGAGAGTCCCGAGGAACGCGACTTCCTCCTTGGGACTCCTGAAATTATTTTCAGGAGACTAAAGATACTTGGATTTTCCCTCGTTGATTAAATTCTCGAACGTCGCCAAAAGTCACGTAGAATCCGGCGACTCTTTCCAAACCACGAATTATACTCCGTTAGTAAAAAGGCATGATCAGCTGCTGTGGAAGTACGAAAAATAAGACATTAACCTCCTTCATTTCGAGGCCCATCGATTTTCCATTAGGCTCCGAGGGATTCCCGCCGGAAGGAATAATTAGTTTGGTTGTGTGACTAGAAATTATTGACGTTTATTCTCTCGTATATATAATAAATTATTCACGAGGGTTGAAAAAATTTCGCAAGCTCAGAAGCATCCACGATAGAGCGCTAGCTAAGCTCGCGTCTCGTTCCAGTAACAGAATACGTGTGTGCTAGTTGCCATATATGAAAATTCCAGCAGCTGGTGTTCGATAACGATGGTAATGACGGGGGGAAGCCCGATGAAGTACCGTCAGGGGTATATTTTCTTTTTATATGAAGCTTCGCCATTATGCGTTTAACGAACGATAGCGTATAAATTTGCTTCCTAGCGATTCGCTTCGACCGAATCGACAATCCCCTCGACGATGTGGCCTACTCTCACAACGTTGCCCGCTAAATGTGCGCTGATTCACCCACTCGTGCTAAAAAGAAGCCGCGGCGCCATCGGCACATCTCTGTGAATGGAACGAGCTGTACGAACACACAAACAAGAATTGCCAAAGAGTGGGAAAACTACCAATCAGCGGTATCGATTTCTGGGAATGCTCCCAAATCACCCACTCTTTTGGACCGAGCTTCCGGACGTGGCGATACATTTCGTCGGAGAATTATTTGCCTTCTCCGGCTCGGTTCATTTGACACTGCCGACAACGCGTGTGTATCTGCCATTATTTTTTGTCACATTCTCTCAATTCCTCGACTGCTGCGTCCGTGTGTACGCCTCGGAAATTTGACGCCGCCAATAATCAATTGTTTTTCCTTCCGTTAAATAATGCCTCAGTCATTCAACGCTTTTGTGTACATACAACTCGTTTATTCATCAAGCGTGAACGATTGTTGTGACGCATATACGCGAGGGTGTCTGATTTTCTTCACGCTTGTCCTACAATAATACCATTTCATCGTAGCTCTCGCTACAGTTACATCGAGCTTGCCCTATTTGGTGTGTACAGCCCCGTTGCCACCCCATTCTCTCTTGTCCAAGCTTTTGCAGCCCGTAATCCCCGTTACATGTACACCGTCACGACTATGCCGGTTATACTGATATCTCGTCAATCAAACACGATACTAAACTGTCCAGCAAACTTGGCCACCCCGACAACGCGCGGTTGCAGCTTGGTACAACACGAGGAAGCATCTCGAATGATCGCGTAGTACCAATAGAATCCCGTAGCGAGGCGTTCGTGAAACAAATTCAGCAGGCACGTGTGGTGTGCTCCTTCTCGCATCGCGTGTGCAACTGTGACGCACCCGCGCCCTCCTATTACCCGGAAATCGATCTTCCGGCATTCCCCGTGTATTAGCCTGCTGGATTAACGAAGTTACTTTGGATGACGCGACATTAATGTAACATGACTAAGCTCCAAGATGTCCGAGGTAGGCTTCGAATGCAAATGAACCAAGAACGTATCTGGGTTAATGAAAATGAACAAGGATCAACGCGCTGGGGGATGTGTGACCGTTTTTATTCTCTTTTCCACCGATGACTTCCATGTCACGGAATGAAAAAAAAAGAAAAAAAAAAAAAAATCGGCGCATGATGAATCGCTCGTTTGTTAACCCCATTATACGAGCCGGCATGATATGATATGGGCTGGCAGACATGTTGGACTGTCAAAGTGAAATTGATCAATGGGGAAATCAGCGAATTGTGGTACGGCTTGAACCGTGTGCTATTTCATTTAATTTCATTGGAAGCAGACCATTTTTATTATCGCCAAACAGGATATTCGTAAAATTGTGGCTTTCTATATGATGCTTTGTAAAGCTGCTGAACAAATACAACGACGCAGCAATACGATTTAATTGGATTTTTATACTCTCCGCATTTAGATCGAATCTTTGTAACGAGATTATCGGAAAACTATCTATTACATACGAATCTGGAAAGAATATATCTCAGGAATATGATACGATATTTGATGGATATTGCCCACGTTCCCAAGGCAAAGGTCATAAAAGAAGGATGCGAATTTAGCATCACCGAGCAATTAGTCCGTCGAGATAAAGCTACGAAAACTCGTATCTCTCATTCGATAGACGTAATTTATCGATCGGCCATTGGAGGAAGTCAATGAAGGAGGGATATCAGGACGGCAATAAAATTTTCAGAAGCGTCATCGTTGCTACGAGAGGCAGTACGGTCATTTGAATGAGTCAGCTCAAAGTATACGAGGGGAAAAGGCGTATAAGTAGTATTGGCTAAAGACAGTATACTGGACGAGGGAGTGAGAAAGAGAGAAAGAAAGGGAAGGAGCCATAACACGATACGAGTTCCGGTTAAATGAACGTAGTACGAATAGAGCTAGAATGAGTGGAAATAAGGCAGTGTGAGTTCGCCCTCGAATATATACGAGTGTGTTCGGATGCTTGAATTGTTGGATGCTATCACAGGATCAAAGAGACTCGGACGTTGGCGCGCTGGAGGGAGGCGGCTCAGACGTATATGCACCTAGACAGGAAGAGAACGATGAAGAGAGAAGGAAGGGGAGTCGAGAAGAGGGCAAACGAATGAGGCCGACCGGGCCATAGAGGACATCGAGGATTCGATCGAGTGTTGAAGATTCCCCGATGTTGGTTACGCTACGAAAACTCGGTGCGGCAACAGCAGCGGCAGCTTCAGCTCAAAAGGAGAAGAGCGAGCGGAACTGAGGTGAAAAAGAGTGCGAAGAGCATACAGAGAAAGGGGAAACGGACGAATAGGTCAAGTAATGACGAGGAACAAGTGCACACGTCTATGTACACACGAAAAAGAGAACACTACCTGGGGAATATAGCGGAGGAAGTAGTATGTGCACGATCGTGAGCGAGGACGATACAAGGAATAAAGGAAGTGGCTCTGTATATCTATTGCAGCCAAAGCCGGAGGGTTACGAAGAGAAGTTGCTCTGTGCCAGTGTGTTCGGCACAATCGTCCTATTGCGAATTGCCTTGTTTTCCCGGGCACGCGGTATACACGGTAAACACGGCATTGGAGTTAGGGGGCTGAAACACAACTTTGTACACGTTGTCGGCTAACTCTGTCCTGAGTTGTGAGAGAGAGAGGGTGCGAGGTTTAGCAGAGACGTGAGCGCGATACGTATACAAGGGCTGGTGAAGGGAATAAAGTACACATACGTATTGTGTCCGTGCATTCATATCGCACGGACACACAGGAGCATTGAAACAGAGCCGTAGGTACTGCATATCGACGAGTGGAATAGAAAGTCGATATGGTAGGCTTGAAAAAGGCTTGATTATCTATATCCAATCGAGTTACGAGTTATGTCGGCCCAACACAGTTCACGATAAGCTGTCAGGTAAACTGACATGCTTCACATTGTCGAGATGGATAAAAAGATGCTTCGGGCTCTTTTTTATACCTGGCACGAAATGCCTCTTGAGATATATTCCTTTCATTCGAGCAACGTTCGTCCTCGTTTCACTTCATCTTCCTCCATTTTTATGTTGGTTTTTTAAAATAGATCCTCCGCACCACATATTTTTCGATATTCTTCCCCCTCGCTCTCTGTTTTTCCGATGTACGTTCGTAGCTCTGCTAAAAAGTTGGAGACTCGCAGTGCGCGAAACGCCAAGTCCCGGAGAAACTGAGGGATAGTGAAAAAGTTTGGGTTACGTATATCCTGGCCGGAAGAGGACTTGGATTCGGCGAGCGAGCAGGAGAAGAACGAACGGGGAGCGGCGCAGCGGGGGCAGCTCAAACGTCTTGGCAAATTGAATTCCTACGAGTTTTTCTTTCATCGTTTATTTCCCGAATGCTGCCGGTATACGGAGGGATAAAGGAAGGACGAAAGCCACGATATACCGGCGATACCAGGCGGCCTCGTAGTGCGCTCAAAACTCTCGAAAAAGTATCTACTTTCTGGAGCGGCACTTAATGTTCACGCGCAGAATTCTAAATCAGTGATTCGACGACGTTTCCGGCTTATAAAAGCTCAGAGACAGTGCCGCACGATAAGCGATGGCTTATGGTCGCGATACGCAATCGGGGAGATCAATGATACAATCATAAACATCTCTCGTTTACGTGCGATAGCTCGCATTAATATTTATCACGCGGAATACGTCATTGAACGAATGCGCGGTGCTGCGGAGGGCCAGATTGGAAAATACGAAATAGCTATCGTCCGTTGGGAGGCTCGTATAGTTTATTAGATACGATTGGACGTCGCAACAATGGTTAAGAATATTATATCCCCCGTCGATGTGAGGAACATGGACGTGCGTAGGATTCCCAAGTGGGTCATTCCATCGGAGAAATCTTTTCCTATTATAAATATCTCGCAGTTGAAAGGGCTCTCGATCAACTCGGTCACATCAGTTTTCTTTTGCCCTTTCTCCATGCGCGATGTCATATGCGGCACACGATGAGATGCGAGAAAACTCGGCGACACTTTGAAGCGTGCTTCTCGATAGAATCGAGAGTCGAAAGTATCAGCGAAGAAATTCCTAGGCTTGAGAAAGGCGCGAACATGCGCCAAGGTAATAGTAACCCAAATAAATATTGCGCGAGTGATTAGTCGAGCGACGAAGGAGGATCGTACAGCACCCGAGGTCCGTTAAAGCCGAGAATTCTTAACGAACAACATGAGAGATGGGATCGCGATGATTGTTGTAATAACGATGAGCGAGATGATGACTGGACCGAAAGCAAGAGTATGCCAATGGGTCTGCAACAACCGCATTGACCACGTAGTGGCAATGGAACGTCTCTTCAATGAGTAATCCACGCGCGAGGCACAGCGCTATATACACACACTTGGGTTGGGCTTGTAGGACTCTGACATACGCGTCGGTCATTACAAAATATAATTACTCGCGGCCTTGTAGAGAAACTACGTCATTGCATGAGTCGAGCACGTTTTTACAATTATTTATCGCGTATAAGAGTTTGTGCGGTGTCGTTACTTCTTTTTTTTTTCGCCTTTTCTTCATAATCTAAGCGTTTTCACAATGCTACATTCTTCGATGAGCCATGCGACAATCGTCTCTCATGGGTTGGTTTATTGCGAATCGTTCATTCAAATGAAAACGTACTCTTCACGAGTGTCGCTGCCATTTTTTCCACTCTAATGCCAGCTTTTTTTAACGACGTTCATTATCCTCGTACTTTATTGATTACAAATATACAAATAACTGAAAAAATATATGCTTCTTTTCCATCAGTTTTTTTTGCATTCAAATTCCATGAAATTGTTTGGACGCTTCATCAGTTTTTCCGAGCACTCAATCGTTATTTCGGAATAAAAATAAAACCGAAACGCCGATAATTGCCAGATTTCTGGTATCACCTATCCGTTTTGTCTCCACTCTCATTTATCTTCGCGGCATTTATAACATGAGGGGGGGATCCGGGTCCCGTTGAAAAGTACTTTTTAAATATTTTCATCGAGGTCGCGCCGGTACATCAATACACAGCCTCAATAAACCGGGTTAACATGATGGATCGATTATTGTTCTGTTGGGTTCAAGGGTCGTCAAGCCTCTCGTCATGCCTAGAGCGAATGATGAATCGTGCGTGTTTGACGTATAACCACTTCTCATGCAGCATGTACACGGCATTATATTCGTACACGTGAACATGTTCGTATCGCGGTAAATAGCGGAACGAAGTCGATAGCTGCTGGTCGATTCGAGTTACGTCCTCGTACAGCAGACACCACACATTGTACACGAACATTATCTGTATACATTTATTTATAGTGCGTTCTATATGTATATAAATGAGCAATGTGTATTGTAGTAGATTCACGATGCTCGACTTTGTAACCGGCCCACTCGTCTTCCAACGTCCGGCAGCATATCGTTTTCGTACGGAGTAGAAACAATCGCCATCAGTCGCACATCCGTTTGCAGTCCGTCAAGAGTTGCTCGGCTGAGTTTCTCCCTCTTCTCTTTCTCTTCCTCTTGCAATTCGATGAGGCTACACGCATCGCTATGCATTTGCAGTGTACCAGCATTGAGGAGATGGTCTACTGAGGAGCCTCGATCTAGTGGCTCGAGAGAGAGGCGGAAAGGACGATCGAAAGGACGCGGGGAGGGCCGAGGAATGGTGGAAAGCAGCAAAGGTATGAAGAGGGTTAGCAAAGACTCGAGAGATGTTGTAAAACGTTGGAAAGTTTCGTGTCTTGTACGACAGAGATCGTGAAATCTGCAATTTGCTACGTTCATTTGTTGGCACAGAGACGCGAAAACCATGGCGCAGAAAGAGGAAAGTTAAAACGGAGTGAGGGAGGCGGGGAAAGGAACGAGCGAGAAATTACGACTGCGAAACAACCAACGAAATTTTGTGTAAAAAACAAATTGTTTTTTATTTTTTCTTCTTTCTTTAAATAATATTAAAGTCTCGTGAAATATCGCGCGAACGACGGACCGGAGACGCGGAATAAGAATCACAATGGTTTTGTCAAGTTTATCTCGTCGACGTTGGAACTCGTGAAAAAGTAGAATCCCGTTGAAAAATACGAAATAAACAAATATAAAGAAATACACGTAAAACGGAACGAAAGTAATGAAAAGACGCTTCAGCTGAACGCACGACCAATTGACTGCGCGGCGGGAGAAGAGAAAATATGGTCAGAGACTGAGCAGGCAGCACAGAGAAACTAATGAACTCTGACCCGCTGAGGACAATTAGAAGGAAGACGTTGAATCTAGTCAAGAAATATTACGAATCAAGCTCGCTTTGTGAAATTCCTTCTGAAATTCCACTAGCTTACATCGAAATTATATTGCTTCCACAATCTCGTGAAATGATATCCGTTTAAATGAAATACTAATAAGCCGAAGAAACGTATAAAAATATAATAACTGAATAAGGGAAAACAGAAAAGCAATAATGGATGGAAAAATCCATAAATAATTGAACACTGCGCGTATATTTTTTGATATTTTTCTGTCCGGATGATCTTCTTATCAACGGTGTACTTTTCAAAGAGAACTTTTGAGTACCTCACTGTATTCCGTATCCGTTCTACTTTCTGACTTAATAATAAAAATACGAAAAACTGAAAAATAAAACGAAAAGAAGTTCGTGTAATGGAGCAGCGAGGCGATGAGAAATCTGATTGCATCTAGAAATATAGAATCTGTTTCAGTCCATGGGCGCGACTCTTCGGTTATGACTCAATACTCTATTCTATCGTGCAGCGTATACGGGTCGATCCAGCACAACGAAAACGTTTTCTCTGGATTTTTTCAATTCCCTCCAAGAGGAACAATCAAACAAAAATTTTTCTTGTCACAAAATGGACAATTTTTCTTTGAAGTTCGACTGAACTGATAGCAGCGAACTTCAAGTTTGAGATTTTTAAGTTTACGAAATATTTTAATGTGAAAAAAGATCGTAGTTAAATCGACACCAGAAGCGCTGGTAACGACTGTTGGTGAGGCGTGTACTCGAAGGGCCAAACATACGAGAGAGTTGAAAAGAGTAAGAAGAGGCAGCTTGACTGAGCCCAGAATGACCCGTATACGGACAGAGACTCAGCGGAGCACTGATGTTTCTTGCATCGAAAACTATTCGTTTTCTCGTGCTGTATTATATAGGAATAAAAGAAAGTGTTCCAGGGTCACGAGGTCTCTAGTTCTCGAGAGATTTTTTCTCTCTGTACAGTTTCAAGCAGAGTTTCGCGATAGAAAAATCGAGTGAAAAGAAGAAAAAAACAACAACGAGTCTCGGTAGATACTTGTATACGTCTTTGGACGTATGAAGCAAAAAAAGGAGGGCAGAAAAGAGTCGAGAGGACTCGGTAGATCCTCCGGTTTATCCACAGACTGCAAGGATCCTGGAGGAATGAATTGGAACGAGGAGGAAAATCGATCGAGCGATTTGTTTCGCTCTCGACTTCCTAATTGGATCGCTTTGTACAGCAGTCCGCTAGCAACACTCACGAGGGTCCCATCTCTTTTGCTTCCCCCCTCACAAAAATATCTCTTATTCTTTTATTCTTTCAAGCAACGTCAGTTTTTTCTTTTCATTCCTTTTTCCCTTTGTGGTTGAAGCGAGCTATCAATACCTCGTACATAAATATTTGATATCTGCTCGTCGTCGAGCCGCTACCGCGCGTTTCTTGACACAAGCATATTAACGGATATACGAATTTTTATAACGAGTTTCTACGCTGTTGCACAAAATGCAGTAACGTCATCGCGTCTTAAGCTTCGACCATGTGGACGTGTGTACAAACATGCCGAGTCACAAGTTTTCTTTGCAAACATCACACATAGATGCGAATAAAATAAGGAAATATAAGGAAATGCAGACGATCGATTCTCTGTGTGTGTACGCATATATTTTGTGTATTTTAACAATTTTCTTGCGCGAGGAAGGGACGTCGAGGCAGAAAGTGGCGAATCGAGTTACTCTTTATTTCAAGCTTTCGTGTCTTCTTCTCTTTTTCTTCTTCTATTATTTCCACCGGCACTCCATATCCGTTGTGTGCGTATATATTTGTATCTTTTTACTACAGAATCGATGAGCTTTTTTATAGCCCCCGGTTTCGCTGACGCTGAGAAGAATTCAACGCACTTTGCATGAGCTCGCGTTTCGTCTGTTGGCATAGTACGAAGAAGAAAATGCGAAATCAAAATAATAGCACAAGCAGAATGGATCGACTCAACCCCGTTTTTATCGCTTACATAATGCACTGCGCACATCTATGTACTCGTGTTCCGGGCGCTCGGAAAAGTCACGAAGACTGTTGAAAAGAAGGAAAGCTCCGGTCCACGGGAAACGCGGCAAACTTTTCACCAGATGTATTTGCTTTTTTCGTTCTTGCTCTCTCTCTCTCTCTTCCTTTTCCTATCTTTCGCGTGTTTCAGAAAGTCAAGAGCCTCGGGACATCTATCGTGTGTCTATGTGTGTGTGTGTGTGTGTAAAAACGCCGCGACATACCCGCCCTCTATAAAACATCGTAGAAATTAAATGGAGAATGGCTCCAAGTGTGCACTACATATAAAATGTCTTGAGGCTGTAATGTACGAGAGTGAAGAGGCGCACAGGCTATTTTCGGGGGGGTGGTTCAACACCGTTGGTTCAAGCAAAAAGTGAAATTGACGTGGAAGACCGTAGCTTTATGTTTAGACAACCTAAATTGAACGGACGAGGAGCGTACACTGCATCGTAAAAACTCTCTCGCCGCGGAATATCGGTAAGTCAAACGACGGGAATTCCCAAGGATATGAAAACGTACGTTTTGACACATGGAATCTCTGATTCTCCAATGAAAACCCGGAATTCATTAATTTTAATGAATTTATGGAAATCGTAAGAATTATTGAAATAGAGAGTGCGGGATGTGTTATTGCTTCGTCTCGAATTTGCTCGGTTTTCGCTGTTAGTTAAAAGTTGAATTTCACATGAGAATAATACTAATGAATGATATAACGACGAGTCAATGCGTATCCGAAGGTAGAATGAGAAGAGAATAATATTCTCACTGTTTCTGTATAATCTTGACGAAATCGTAGGGAGTTTATTGCGACCTGTAAGAAGACACGAACGATGCTTGGCTGGAGGAAAAAATCCGTCTGGAAATCTAGGTTAAAAGATTTGGAAGCAAAGCGAAAAAGGAATCCGAAAATTTGAGTGAAAAAGAGGAAAAACGGGTGAACTGACGAGAAGAGATTGGACAAGATCGATAAAGGAAAGGATGCTGGTCAAGCGAGTCTGATGTTTACCGGCGAGAATGTATATAGGAAAAAGTGTTTTGTTCGAGGATTGCAAAAAAGAATAATGCATGAAAAAAAAAAGAAAGAAAGAAAAAACCACCGGAAAGCACGAATATACCCAGCATAGGTAAGTTCACACGCGCAGAGAGGCGGAGGCAAGAAAGAGAGAAAATTCGTAGCAGGGTAACGATCGCGGTAGGTAGAAAAAGGAGTTTCCATAGTTATTCGACTGAGAGTTGGCAAAAGGTTTCCCACACGTTTATTTGTTCGTCCATACGCTCGATCTCGTCGTACTTTTGTTGCGAACTGCTTCATTGCATCACAACCGTAGAGCTGGAGTGCTGCGAGAGAATCAGGTTGCTCCTCACATGTGTGCGCGAAAGAACGTTTTTGTGCTCTAAAACTTTCGGAGGACGAAACGTGTGAGCGCATCCTGGTAAAGCCGAAGGATCGAGGGAGGGCGGAAAAGCGAGGGGTAAAAAGCGGCGAGAGTACGAAGAGGAGAATAGGTCAAAAATGAAGGAGGATGCGGAGGAAGATTGCATTAGGTAACTATACCAGAGGCGTTGTATGCTCGAAGGAGGAGAAGAGAAAGAGAAAAATGAGAATAGGAGGAGGAAGAGTCCCGAAGAGGAAGAGGTAAAGGGGGAGAAAGTCTCGAGCCGCAATCCCTCCTGGCACGCTTCGACAACTGAATTAATTTCGAGCGTGAGTCACCGCTCTCGCGCCCCGTGCGACTGAGTCAAAGGGCGCGACCCCGTTCTTTCTCTCTCTTTGACTCTGCTCTTCAAGCTTGTTTCCACATTTTATTCCCTCCTAGTTATTTATCTCACGCTCTTTCCCTCTTCCTCCGCCTATTTTTCATTTCTCTCTTGTTCCAGCCACAGCAGCGACCGCGAGAGTTACAGAGTCGGTAAAATAGAGTTTCACATTTTGCACATATATTTGTACAAATACGGTTGAAAATTTAAATACTGCCTCTTGCTGGCTCGAGGAGGAAATTAGAGTAAGAGCGTGGGAGCGTTTAACAGTAAGAGTTTCGTTAGGGTCGGCTCTATGACTCGACAGTTTTCTCATCTCTCTTATTACACCAACTCGCATTTGTCTTCGGCTCTCTTTCGTTTTCCTATTCTCGCACACACTCCGGAATTGATATTGCGCTTGTGGTTTTTGTCAGCATCACCCTCGCTCGCTTCCCCTTTAAACCTTTCACTGTGTCTGTGCACATCGTTGTCGGCTCCGGTTCGTCTTGCGCCGCAACCAATAAAGGGAGAGCTTCGCGCACGCAAACTCGCGTGTCCTAAATATTCTCAGCGTCTGTGTATGTGTGCCCGTGTGCGAATACGCACATTTCGTAACGAGGGGAACATGGAACGAGAGGAGACGGAGGTGATGGGCGAAGACGAGGAAAACGTAGGGAGGAAACTGAGGGCGATAAACGCTACGGGTCTTGCGAGGGAGGAGACTTTTGTGCACGGTTAACTCGATGTATAGCCAGATGACACGCGTGTTATCCTCCCGAGCCGTCAAGGTTCTTTCACAAACCGTCAATTTGCTACTTTTCATCATCTTTCATTGTGAAAGATGTGATTTTCCCGACGGTCGTGCGTTTTTCACGAAAAATCGAGATTCGGACCGGTCAAGATTTCGAGAATTTCTTTTCCTCCCTTCCCGAGGGCGCCGCGCTCACTTTTCACTCCTGTTTTTTACGTATAACCAATAAAAATATAGCTTCCCACCGAAACTGTATTTCCACAAAATAAAAACTCGGGATCACGGTTTCGCTAAACGATTGAAAGGTCTCTAAACATTCTAAACACCCGCCTCGTTGTGAATGTACCTTAACGTCTCATTTCGCCAATTCAGTTTCTCCCTTCTAAGCCGTTATCGTGTAACGTAGTAATGACTCCCGTGAGAGAGGCTTGCGGAAAACGGGGGCGGACTCACCAATGGGCTGGCTCCCTGCCCAGACACCGGCCAATATTTTATTCCAAGCTGCACGATTATTACCACGCACGTTTCACCTCTGTCCTTCCGCCGCATTTACTCGCACGCACTTTATGTCTTACGAGAGCGACGAGACAGGTTCGTGTGCGGAAAGCGCCTTCGCGGTGTGTGCATAAAACCGTGTGCGCTGGTCTACCGTGTGCGCTATTATATACGTACGCGGAATCGTGGACGCCTGACTTTAATTTACGGAGAAACAAAGTAGCGCGTTATATATGCGCTCGTTCACGTGCCATTTTTTCCGATCTTCACAATGAATACGTGTCATTTTCTAAGCATTGCTCGCGAGAGACTCCGCGGAGAGCATTGTAACACACACGTTTCTTTTTATTGTTATTGTGGATCGTGTCTCATTGCGCACAATGAGAACACAGAACTGTTATAGCAACTCTGTGCGAAAATACTCTCCCCGTATCGCCTCTCAGAATCGCGACGAAGATTAATATTGCGTATGTCTGTGATTATGCACATTCCATTCCATTTTTTGGCCCTCTTTTTACACATTTCTTTTCTCGGTTCAATACTCTCGCGACTTTCTAATGGAAAATGCTTCGTTTTAGAAATAGTCATTACTGTTTCTGGTCGAACGGTCATCGCACACAGAGAGGACGCGGGAGCTTTTTCTATGGGAGGTTGAAACGACGAAAACGAGCTCTAAATCGGTTTATGATTCGTGGATATGAAGAGAGCAGGGAACGCGTTTATAGGATCAGAGCTAATTTGAATCACCATTCGCGCGTGCACGTAATCGTAATCAAGTTTTTAACGTTTGTATTATTTCAGTTGCTATACAAATCTGTACGTATATATCATGTAATAGGAGTAATGGGTTCGAAAGAGTGAAAAAAAATGCAAGTTTTTTATGAACACAAAGCAATTCTGTTCGTACAAAAGTTTAATGATGGATTTAGCGTACGGCGCATGCACGGATAAAGCCCTCATATATTTGTGCATGTTCTCGGTACACACGGGCGGGATAAACAATGCGTGTGTATTATTTTTTTTCCAGCTCTGGTTTCCCTCCGAAATTTGTCTTATTGTTATATTTTTAGCTCGTGTATGTGTGCTGTATTTTTCCTATTTTCCTCGTCGCGTGTATACACCCCCGCAACTTCGTTCTCCACCATTCATTTGCCATTCGTACTACGAATATACACTATGGTCACGAGGTAGAACAAAAAGGAAGAGAACAAATAACAAAACCCCCCTCCGAAATCGCGACATGGCGATGACCGAGAATGAAAGCGGAAAAATTCGTGAAAAATTCTGTTCTCGACATCACGTAGCGCTGTGGTCGAGAATGTCAGATTCACGTGTATTTCCCTCTGTGCGCGCGTGTGTGTTCGTTATATACGAGACTGGAAAAACATTCGTCGCTCTTGGTTCAGATATCTACGAGGAAATTCCTGGCAACGCCTGTATATATGAATGTTTTAAAAAGCTCCGGGAAACATCGTTTTATGCTACCCTCACGCTATTTTTTTCCAACGATTGTCCACTGTTATAACATTCAATGGGACAAATCATTTGCATATAGTATTTACTTTCGTTCTTTCATAATTCTCCTGTTCGAGGAACAAGAGTGAATTTAAATATTTCATTCCGATATACAAGCAGCTTATTGCACATAGGTGAAATGAGTCTGTGAAAAAAAGCGTCGCTGCGCTATCAAAAAATACGGTTGAATGTGGACTCCAATTTGGCCGGTATCGCTTTTACTTTACTGCGTCCGAAAATCGATACATTGAGAAACGAAGAGAGTACGGAAACGAAGTAGGAAATAGAAGAAATTCCATGCGCGATCGAGTGAAAAAAAGGAAAAGTTGCTTATTTCCATTCGACTTTTTCACTCACGTTTTTTCTCCCTCTCTCTCTCTCTCTCTCATCGTCATTTACCTGTCTCCACGCTGACATTCCATCTCAATTCTTTTTCGTACTTCACCGCGCTGTTACGTTGAATAACTTTTATTTACGTTTTGATTTTCCAAACTTGGCCGCTCCAGCGATGGCGACGTGTACGGACAAAATGTTTTGTCGTATTTTCCCAACGAACGCAAAAAACACATTCGTCTGAATGACACGTTGCAGATGACGTTTGCAATGTGCAGCAGACATCGGCGAAGGGACAGCTCGATGAGGAGAGACAAAAAATTTTTTAAATTATGTAACTGAAACAAATATCGAACGAGAATGTCCCTCTCGAGAACAGCAGTATGCATGTGAAGCTCTACATATGCAGCTGCAGTTTATGTACGCAAATACACGTGCGTGACGAATATTGACGACGCGACGAGTAGACTGGGAAAGGAAAATCCCTTGGTGCGCTTCTACCAGTTTTTTTGCTGATTATTTTCATCACCGCGTCGAGGAAAACTTTACGGTGGACTACGAAAAAAAAAAACAAAACATTTTTAAAATAGACGCGTCATTTTTGCATAATTCCCAATGCAGCCATCTGGATGCTCGGCTGCCCGACTCTTCACTTGCATTGACAAAAATATTGGCGAAAGTTATTATTACGAATAATACATTCGAACGCTTCAAAATGGTAGAGCATTTTTCTCGATTTTCCTCTTGTCTTCATATCCCGAATGTTCATCCAGAAAATGTGCATATTGCTAATATGTCAATTCTATTAATAGTTTATCGTCGAGAACGAAAGTGCTGGAATTCTCGAAAGCACGAAGCAAGATGTGACCTGGGTGAGAAGTATGCGAGAAAAGTTCATCGGACAGCGAGGAGTTGAAAGAACGAAGGGATCAATAATAATTAATGAAAAAGGACGGCCAATTCGCGATTGGAGTTTAAACGCGTTATTAAAAATGTCGAATAAAATTGAAGGTTTGTGAATAAAACAAAGAGGCATTGGTTCGTGATGTGCTGGTAGGAACGAGGTCATTTATGAGATGTGTATTCAAATGAATCCGAAAAATTTATTCCCTTGAAATAAATCCTTTGTCGAGGGGGAGAGCAGCGATATATTAAACCTGGCATAATAGATTCGAAGGATTCATGAGAAAACGGAATATCCGAAATGCGGATTCTTTCAGCCGACAAGGCAGTAGTTCAATATTGGGAGGTATAAGAAAAAACGAAGAGGATAAAAAAAGTGACGAGTTTATACGAGATTTTGATGGGAACGTTTTGGCGAGCCTGTGCGGGACAAAAGTCGGGGGCGATGAAAAAAGGAAGATGGGAGTTGGTACAGTGGCCAACCCTCCGGGTGATGCGACGCTTGCACGTCGTATTCGAGAGATAAGAATTTCGCTCGACAAGCAAAAGTAGGGTTCCGCGGCGCTATCGGTATCTCTGCTGCTTCGCGGATAGGATCCCGGAGCATTATTCTTTTGCTTCTTCACTTCCGATGGCTTATCTCGCACGTCGCGGGGATAGAGCAAGAGAGAAAGATGTTTTTTATCGCGGCTTGTACCCTTAGTCTCGAGAATGGCCAATTATTTTTTCACTCATCGAACACCATATATTTCTACAGATTTTTAAGTCTTTTTTCGACATATATTTTTCTAACATCGTGAAAATAAACCGTGTGCCCGTCCCATCAAAATTTCATGATGGAATAAAGTTCACGAAAGAGATACGCGCGTGTTTGGTGGATCTATTTATATTTCCACTCGTCCGTACACTTGTTATTCAATATCGATTCGTCGGAAAGCATCAGCGCGCAGTCTGAAATTTATATTTATTCGTAGCTAGATCAGAGAGGCCAGCCAACATTGTTGTTTTTTCCCATCTCTTTTCTCCTTCCTTCAAAATCCATACGCCTCCATATTCAGTATGTAGTACGTATTTATATAACGTATGTCTACTATATGTGAATTTCTGTTGAGCACAGTGCACCAGCCAAAGCAGACTCCCTTTCCGATGCACACAGGCTCGACGATATCCCCCGATGTATCAGGACGTCGTGCACCGTCCTCCGATATACCAAGGCGAGTGAGAAGCTACGGAGCTTTTAGTTTCTCTGGCTCTTGGCCAAGTACGGACTCGCATATCCCTCTGGGGATCGAAAGCTTCGTGAACAGACCCCTTGTACGCCTATACGTACACATTTTCTATACAAAATCCATGTGTATTCAGGAGCATATGCCCGTATACAAAGCCGTGAATACGTATATACATAAAATACAGGGGAGCTTATCTGTCCGACTCTGCAAGCCTTTCCCTACCTCGAGTTCTATAGTGGTAAGTACTGCGTGTACGTATTAGCCTCAATTGCCTAACCATGAATTGTATTTTTGACTATATAAATTCAGAGGATGTTAAATCCTAAGTGAGATCCACAAGTTTTCACGTGTCGGAATCATTACGGATGAATTTATCAAAGTCGATGGTGAGCAATGGAAAAGTGATATGATTTTGTAGATCCCTACACCCGTTATCAATCAATCTGTCCTAATATCTTTATTCCAAAAAAAGTGGGTAGTCTGCTGGGCGGAAAGAACTAAATGCCCGCCGGAGTTGGATTAGTGGTCGACTCGAAGGAAAGGAAGAAAAGTTAAGGTGCGAGTTGTAAACGAGTGACGTCGAAGGAAGCTACGAGGAGAGGAGAGAGTCAGTGCGGAATCCTGGAGGTCGGCAGCCTGGAGTAGCCGAAGCTCGGCGAGGGTTGAGCCGTGCACTTGTTTCGTGCGCGTTCTCGTAACTTGCGCTTTATACTTTGAACTCATTCCAATGCGCGTCGAGACGGGAGAGAGAGAGAGAGAGAAAGGAAGTCGGTAAAAAAGGGAATGCACGGAAGAAAAGAGAGAGTTGAAAGCTCGAGTGAGAAGCGAAGGGGGGCCTGGTGAAAGAAGACGGTACGAGGAGCTCATGGACTGTAGCTGATGGGTTGCTGCGCCGGATTATCTCCTTTATATCCATCCTAGGCTCTATGGGAAATAGAGGGAGGGATAAACGGGAGAGGAAAGAAGAGGAAAATGAAACGAGTGGCGAGAAGGAGGGAGCAGCGATTTTACCGGAAGAAGGAAGCTCAGAAGGGAAGAGGTGAGACCGCGGTTCGTTTGGCAGCACTGAGCGAAATGAATAGCCCACATTGAGGCGGGCCACCGTGTTGCGAACGGATCTCTTCGTCGAGAGGCGGAAAGTGCGGTGTGGGGTAGGCGGGCTGCAGGGAAAAGAACGGAGGCTACTGTACGAGAGAAGATAGAGGGAAAAAGGCAGTGAGAGAGAGAGAGAGAGATGGCCGAGAGATGAAGAGGAATGGAAAGAGGATTGTGAAGGAAAAGAGGATGGGTAGAGGCTGGAGAAGAAAGAGGGAGAAAAGTGCTCTAACGATGAGCCATTCAAGCCGGAGCGCATCGACCTGCAAGGTTGTAGGTGGTAAAGCGTCTACCGTAGACGGTATATGCCATAGGTGGTCTCTACGGATTGCACGAGTGGTCCAACTATGCGTCTACTTTATATACAAGGATATACCTATAAGTTTCTGTATGTATCTGTATGAACGTATATGAATACTTGGCCGTGATAGGCGTCGAGGTGAAGTTGCGAAATGCTGGCAGCCTCCACCCCCCACCACAAGATCGTATCTGCGCTACCAAGAGACTTTGCCGAAGCACCATAAGAGTTACAACCAGTCTCCGAAAGATGGAATATCCATTGGAGCCGTTTATTAACTATGCTGGCTGCTCCCATAAAAGAGGGTACCACAAAGGTTGGACGGAAATATAAAGCAAGTTTAAAATGTGACATCGAGTACGCCCTTGAACGAAATAGGGCTCGAATCTGGTTTAGGGCTTTTGTGAGATTTTCAAATGAATAGAAAAATTGAGAGATGTGACCTCTGCTTCTATAAGGCTGCGAATTCGTTTGATATTCTATATGAATGTTCAAATGAAAGTGGATATGCTCATTATCATTGAAATGCAAAGTCATATATATGTGACTAAAATGAGAAGAATAAACGGAACAAAGAAGCCGGCCGGTAGAGAGTGGTGGCGAGTCTCGCGAAAGGACGAACGGAGATTCATAAAAGTAGAATAAAGACTTCGACATGCGCCGCGCAATATCTACTGGCTATGAACAAAAGAAATGAAAGAACAAGAGTAAGAAGAAGAAAAAGAAGCAGAGGAGGGAGTAAAGAGTGGAAGAAAGGAGTTGGAAGGATCACAGTCATGAATGAAAGACCTTCTGAATACTTTCTTGAGGTTCGTGTGTATTGCTACTCTCCGCATACACTGCGATAAGAGAAAAGCACAATCAGCGGTATCAACCTGGCGAGATGGCCGCAGAGAAAGGGCATCATTGCTAACGAGAATTCTGTAGATAGCGAATATAGAGTTTCAAAAAGACTGGACTGGAGCAATCGTTGGGACTGGTCCAATGCCATTCAGACGCTACTGATCCCAGGTCGTACAGCATAGAAGACCAGTTCAAGACAAAGAATGCAGAACTCACGTTTATAAATATACATATACTTCTAAGTACTTATTGGTGGAACGTAATAAGGAGTTCAAAAGCAGCACTTGAGGAGAAACACACACACACACACACACACCCCGGTGGACAGTATGTTGCAAAGACGCGAAGGGGAATTACGAGTGGTCTTTTCGTCGTTGGAGTGAGACTACACCCACGAAATTGCCAGTCCTGGGGACTTGTCCAATCTTGGCTAGGTAAGCGCGCGCGCGCGAGCTTGTGGGAGCTTATAGCCCCGACCCTGCTTAATCCTGAGACTCTATGGGACGGTGCTTCCGACGAGTTCTTGCTCTGCCTTTTACCACGAATAACGCTATCCACGTCGAAAGTATGAAAGCATTATGCGAATCCATATAGCTAGAAGCATCTTTACACTTTTGTTTGTATATGTAGAATGCACGTACGAGATGCGAATATGTAAAAATGTAGCTTGTCAAGATTTACATGTTTTGAACAAACTTGATATCCAGCTGGTAACCATTTTCCATTCTCCCTGATGTAGACGTCTAAATCAGCTGGTAAAATAAAAATTTTGCGAAACACATCCGATTTAACACACTCCCAGCGACATTTTATGGACACATACGTGTACGTGTATGAAGATGAAATGTCGCTCGAGGTCTAGACAATCATCGTAGGACGAAGCTGAAGAGGGCAAAAGAGAGCGGGGAAGAGATTACTATACATACATAGAGGCGCCTCTTTCTCTTGAGCATCCTCACTCAAGCCACCATCGTTTCGCCCGACGAGAGTCTCCGCAGGCTCGTAAGAACTCTCGTTACGCTGGTAGAGGAGAAGCGCACTCTCCTCTGAATATAACTTCCCGATGTCTCGAGTCCTACTCGATCCTCTGCCGAGGAAGCGGTCTCTCGATGAAGAACCTCGATGTATACAGAGCAGCAGCGCGCAGTTGCCGCAAATGGAAGGACTCTTCAACAGTTTCTCTTTCTCCTCGCAGCTCGCTTCCCTGAAAATTCTGTTTCTCGCTGTACCGCTCTGCTCGCAACAAAGTATCATCTTGATAAAATTCAATTACGTTTTAGTGCGCCGGCCAACGATCGTGAATAAATCTCTTATCAATGAACCGAACCTGCTGCCGTAATTGATTGAAGTAATTTAGTAAGTCTGCTTAATAGCTCTTCCGAGTTTCTGGCTTGTATTACACGTTACTTCGTATAGCGGAATGATCATCGTGACCGCGTTACCGCGGAGTGAATAAACTCCTTTCTTCTGACTTATCAACTGCTCTGTCAATCGCCAAGTAGTCGGCACAAATTCCTTTTTCCTCGGAACATCTTCGATAAAACGGCCAAAAAGTTTTCGACTCCGCTGAACTTGGCCATCTTCTTCCACACCAACATTTCAACGGTACAAACTGGCTTATATATGTTTCCAGATAACGCGATCCTGCCAAGCGTAATTGGTTAAACTAGCTGCTGTTAATTGAATCGAGGATTTAACGAGCTTACTTATTGATGCAATCGTCGAAAGTATCGAGCACTCGAACAAATCGGAATGATGGATTATCCAGAGATTCCGATTGATCAAAGGCATAAATCCGAGTTTTTCACTCGGAGCCAACTCGATAAGATATATAGAGGATTGAAGGAAGAAAATTGCCGAGAGGGGCTTACCAAGCGTGCTAGTGGCGACGCAAGTGGATGGCACACCGCAAAGGAAAGAGAGCAGGATATATATAGACGACATGGAACAAGTATAGGAAGAGTCCGATGCAGGCCACAATGTAGGAGAGCGAGCGCTCACAGTGGTCAGTGGTATAACCGCTGGTCAGTGGGCGATGACTCGGACTAATGGGCTAACAGGCTAATGTCGCCTCATTTTGCCCTCTGATCTCGCGAGAGTTTCTCCTATCTCACTCCGTCACGAGAGTGCCCTAGCGCGCACAATTATCGGAGTCAACTGGCGCGAGTTGACCCAACGCAGGAATTTTTATTTCTCTAGTCCTTTTATTCTTCTTCATATCGCTTTAGTTATCCAGCTTCATTCATGAAAACGTGAGTAGCCGGTGGAACAACGCTCCGGGCTCACGCATCTGGTCGATAAACGAGAACAATGCGTTCTCAACCCGCTGTGCTTTCTATTTATAGAGACGCGTCGCGTATGATGGGTGCGTGTAGCGTGTTGGAAGCACATCTCGGGATGAGCGTGTCTCGATGATAATAAATGAAATGAGGCGAGTGTCTTCGTTCGAGCCGGCTTCGTTTCGGCGGAACATTATTTTGGCTACGGTTGTCAAACTTGTGAAGAAATCGTGCTGATCTGACGCGTGAATCGGAACTTTTGAACGTATTCTACGTCTGCACGATCAACTGCTTTGAAACTTATGGAAATCCAAGAAATGCTAAGTGTAAAACTTGCTATTTGTCGGCGACGTGTGTGATGTGACAATTCGTTGAACTCCGACATTTTCCTACTAAATATAAATTAATCCGAAGCGTGCGTGGTAAGATCCGTGAGAAATCAATGAAGAATTCCCGGTAAGAGGCAAGAGTTTTTTTCTCGTTCCGCCGCGGTCGAATCCAACGTTATGGGAGGTCAAAATGACTCAGTCGCGCATTGGAAAGATAGAGATTGAATAGGTTGTAGGATATTTCAGCGAACTTTGGAGTGCCGGCAACATTAAGTTTATATTTCAAACGTCGCTGTTATTCGTAAAAGCAACATTAGCAGAGAAAAATATACGGATTTTCGGAGGTTCAAAAAGGAGCGATACAAGTTTATGTTAACCGCAAACAAGCTTCGAGGGAGTTACAGAGTTACAGGTCTGCTGGCACACATCCGAATAGTTTTACGAAATTTCGTGCTTCGCTAAGCTAGATATTCGCAGGCATTAAAACCAGGATGGAATGAAAGTAAAAACGCGGTTGAACGTAAGTTGCAGTGTTTTTTTTTTTTTTTTTTCAAATTTTCAAACCGGTGTGCTCGGACTTGCCAAGACTAGCATACTTGTAAACGGATGTTGAAAAATTCGGTGGTAAAGCGAACTATTCTCGCGAGCAGAATCTTTGACGTTTAATATCTTTTCGTCTCTCATGCGTCTACACATGCATTGATAAGCCGTCGGATAGGATATTTTCGAAACAATAGAATATGTGATATAGCACGTTCCGTTGTTGCGGTGTGTGCGTGCGTGTGTGTGCCAACGATGAGCACACGCAGTGACGCGAACAATTTAATCGATTTATTTTGCCGGAAGAGTCGTAGTTACGGGATATTGCGGTAATGATATTAATCCTGGAAGCTCGAATTTGTTCAGGGGTTTACGCACGAATAAAAACAAATCAACAACGATATTCGGCCGTATTGTTGGACATACTTTACGATTCATGGAGGTACAAAACTGTTATCAAAAATAAACGTATCATAAATACGTCCATTCAAATGTAAATATGAAAATATGAAGAGATATACATAAATTTAAAATTAAACTAATGACTCGTATTGTATTTGTAGAGTGTACGTAATACGCAAAATTTCGATTTCGGCCAGGACGCCGTAACTATAATTGCAATTTGTGAACATTCACGCGAATATTTATTCTATTAAATCAGATTATTGGAGCTTCGTTTGAAAATATATAACGAGCGTGTATAACGAAAGGCGTGCGTGGAATACATAAATACTGGCTTGTTCAACATTTGGGAGGTCGATGAATCGTCATCGCAGTTAATATCTTGCCTGCGAGGATAATGAGGTCAGCGTCATATCAAGGGGAATCAGCGTAGACACATCGTAGGTTGATTAATTGCAACGAATATAAAGTTTCAATAGAATAAATTGACTCGAAGTTTCGTGAAACGATGAAGAGCCAGGCGCGCGGGACGCAAGGGAAAAGGCGGCCGCGTTTCGCTGATATACCTTTATGGATTTTGCCATGAGTAAACGAAGAGAGGATCGTGTCGTGGCTTCTGATATGCGAAGCGTGAGTCAGAATATAAGCCGATGAGAGAAGAATGTATACGTATATGGTCTTCGGTTGTGGGTTTCATAGTGAAACGTGGAGAAAACCAGGAGAGCAGAAACAGCAGAAGGAGAAGGGCGTGGCGGTGGGTTCGCGGAGGTGTGCGGGTTGCTGCAGACTAGAGAGGGTTGAAACCGAGTTCGCCGTTGAATTATGCCACGTATGCAAAGTGCAAGCTATCTTGCCGAGTGATAAGGGGGAGACACGCGAGTAAGGCCTCGTCTGTTCCGTTCGCTTGGTAGTGAGCAGTACGCGTCTCTGTGTGTTGTGTGGATACATGCGGTTGCGACACTTTGCTACCAGGCAGCAACGTGGCGGCAAAACCCTTTCCCGTCAAGCGTCGACATCTTTCGTTGGTTCACAGCTATGCCCTCACACCTTCCTACAATCCGCTCGTTTCAGCATTTCCGCGTTTTGTCTCGCGTGGTGCTCGCAGAGCCGTGGCCAAAAGTACGGGGGCTTCGTCACGACTGGAGAAAACGGATTGTCTTTCAGCTCTTTTATACGCGTCTGGTGTTCCATGGATATCTGGATTTTTTTTCAATAGAAAGCTCCTAACATTAGCGTCGTTCATTTGGAATTGAATCTTTGTATATTTTCCAAATATTAAATACGGATCCGCGTGAATTGTAACTATAATTGTGCTTTTACTATTCCTAGAATTCACACGTATTTCCCATGGAAATCATCCGACGAGGTGCTCCAATCAGGGCCATTGAGAACAAAGAAAAATCTACAAACCTGAAACGGGGCACAAACGATCACTTCGTTTCTGCTCCAGTTTTACTCATCATGTTGTTCAATGTACATCATCTATGAATACTGATTAATTAGATTTGTACAAGTGAATTAAAATCTCAGCTCCAATCTCTACGACGTAGCGTGTGTGTCTACTTGTACGTACGAATAAACGTATATGCGGTATGTCGAAAGAGAGAAGGAGAGAGAGAACGGTGAATGAGGTTCTCTTACAAATCAGAGCAGAACCCCTTCTATCCAATCAGATAAAGGTAGTCGTATACCAGTAGAATGGACTGACTCATGGTCGGTCTCGAGAGGAGTTTCCTGCTTTTCACGTTGCATATATGCATAGTTATATGTACCATAAGCTAGCAGGATGCATCTAGATGAAATGGAAAGAGAGAGAGAGAGAGAGAGAGAGAGAGAGAGAGTTCTGGGGACAGTAAACAGAGATTGAACGTGGAAACATACGTGATGGCTTTTGGCTTACCTCCGGCTCAAAACTATATCTCTGAAGGTGGTCCGGCGGCATAAGCAATATACTTCATAAATCTACGTGGATTTGTGAATTTCTGGAAAAATAGCTACGTATCGATCCTCTTGATCTAGAAGTGGTCGGAGTTGGTCGAGCTGGTGGATATTCGCTCTCGAGTATTCTTGCAAATTGTGAGTGCTCTTACGCGTGACCATTACCCTGGGACTTTGCTATTTCCGAGGCTGTCAGAAGCCTTTGCCATTAACATAAGTGAAGGGATGAGGTTGCGTAGTTTTTTTTTTTTTTTTTTTTGACAGAATATGCAGATGGACACTGATTTGAGTCTGCTACGTAAATTCACATGATTTTGAATGGTTCGTCAAATCTCTGTTTTCACCATGCGTCCCTATTTGACGAATCCGTTATCAGATTTAGCGACGCGGTATCGTCGTTTCAATGGGTACAAATACGGAAAGATATGTTCATGCGATATTGGTGAGGATAGGAAGAAAGATATTCTTCACCAAGTACAATAGATATTGTCACACGAGCTGAAATTTGCATCCGGCTTCTCGCTGAATTTTGCATTGTCGACTAGAGAGAGAGAGAGAGAGACGAAAATTGGCACAAGCTGTAGAGTTTCAGATCGATTACATCCTGGCCGCAAGTGAATAACGAACGAGACGCTTTCTGACATTGCAGAGGAAATTTGAGTCGAACCGGCTTGCTGAATCGAGCAGAATGGTCTGCATGGAAGGCTTCACAACCGTACCAGGAATTACGTCAAAAGAGCAACCTAATCAGAAGCTTATTAAAATGAAAGAACCGTAATTTCCGGCTAGCTTCCAGTATAGCTCTTTGAATTTCGTTGTTCAATAATGGATCTCGCGGCGGCGTCAACGAGACAATAGAGAGCAAAGAAGCAAAACCGAATAATGATCGAGAACGCATGCGCATATGGAGAATCTAAAGCAGCGAAACTAGAGCACGCGATTCGAGGTGTCAAAGCAACGAAAATAATGAGCCGTTAAATACACACAGTAAAATGAGCAAAGAATGTAAGCTCACACAGCGAGAGAAAAGCTTAACATATTGAAGCTAGTGCAAAAGAGCTGTACCAGTCGGTCCACCAGTACGAGAATCCAAAGAGTGATCTCTCCTCGGCTTAGAACATCGGGGCGAGACACAAGCAAGGCCTGAATCTCTTTGGTCGCTATACAGTACGCTAGTAGCAGCACCAGTAAAGAAGGAAGAGGCGAGAGTACCGGCCGAGTCTGGCGCAACGCAAATTGCAGCGTACATTAGTTTAAATGAATGCGGACGGAGTCATACCAAGAGCGGACGTCAGTCGCGCGCGCGGGCGTCCTCTGCGATTCCGCCTTATGTACAACATAGCCATTACGTACACACACACACAACTTGAAGCGAATGGATATATGCGTATAGGAAAACGAATATATACGCTGCTTTAGGAAATGCAAAATGCCGGCACGTTGTAATATTAAATTGCGACTGGGGAAAACGGCGAGCAGGGAGACAGAAAGAAAAAGGGAGAAAAACGAGTGTTAAAAAAGAGAACGACATCTGGTCGTCACTCAACGTATCATATGCTATTATCAAAGTACCTTTTACATGAGATAATACATTGAATAGGAACACGCTGCGAAACGGAGAAAAAGTGTGCAATTTTACGAAAAGTGAAAAATAAAAAAAATAACAATGTGTCATCCCTTTTATGAGGAGGAAAGTTATTTTTTTTTTTTATTTTTTTTTTTCGTCGCCTTGTGTACATGACCGTACGGTTGAAACGACTGAGGCTAGTAAATTCCCTTTGATGCTGGCACAACGGAGAAATCGCTAGTGTCGAAGAATTTGGGCTTTTTGACTCAAATTCACGAAAGGTTTAATTGAGGATGCTGAACGAGAGTTTTCATTTCGTGTCAATCATCGATGGTTGAATGGAAAGTATACGAATACTAGTTGTGAATTATTTTCAAGCAAACGTGTTACAATTTGAATCATCGCGGCTAGTTACTCTCGCTACTCTGGTTCGAAGCGCTTTCCGTTTGAGTTCGACGATTTAATTGACCAAACGGTATAATTTGTAGCGCCCGGATAAACTTTGGAACGACGAGAGATAAAAGTGTGAATACTTTTTTTTTTAAAACACGACGAATCGAACAAAACTATTCTCGGTGCGATGTAAAATTGCCTCCGGATCAGTAGAAATGGCTATAGAACGCGGGCGAGTTTTGTGAGGGCCGAGATAGGGGTTGGATATACCCAAACGAAAGCATGGGCGTTGTGGAGTTGCGAACGAGAGAGCACGAGGAGGAGTTAAGGAACGTGAATCGTGTCGTGCCATTTGCAGGTCAAGCTCTTTCTCGTCGGTGTGCGTTTATCTCGTTTCCTGACTCTCGCTGGCTCGCCGATATGCTGCGGTGTAGGCACAACCCTCGGAGAATCGCTTGACGACAAATTGCATCGAGATATCGCTTGCGCGGACCTTCCGTTCTCGTATTTAACGGATTCGCCCAGCAGAGTCACGACACCTCGGTCACCATCGCTATGGATTGATCGCCCAACACTATATTGCGCTCTCAGTACGCTTGAGAAACGGAGACAAATACCGAGAATAGTATCAGCGGAAGTTTACAAGAAAGTTAAAAATCAATCATTATCTCTGGCACTCGAAATCGCAACGAAAGCCCTCTTTGATTATGTCAAAAGTTAATAATTGACGCGCGCGCTTCTTCCGAAGCGATCCACTGCATGGTTTCGTCCAAGAATGTACGATAAAAGCACTATTCTAAAGCAGGCATTTGCATATGTGATCAGATCTAAAAAACCTATAAAATCCACGAGCCACGTTCATTGTATCGCTTGATCAAGCAACTACAACGGGAGTGTATAAACGGTGTGCACAGGAATTGCATGCGGATGAAAGATGATAAAACGCTCGCGTCGAAGTAATTAGTTTTGGGTATAGAACTCGAGTGTCGCTATTCGGAATCACTAGGTGCGAACGATATTCTCACTTTTCAGACACTTCGCAGGCACATGGCTGCTGCTAAACGTCAATAGAGAAGCGAATATTGGTGGTTTCGGTATGCTGGTACACACAAAGCAGACTCTTTCATTCGTCCTTCCGTTTGAAAGCAATCGATCACATTCTTGAGCTTTCAATCAACTTGTGGACAAGAGTGCGCAATGTGGGTGGTGGAAAATGTTGGGCGTTTGGGTGATTGTGACGTTTGCCTCTCATACCCAGAGCCTTCGTTACACGTATTGGGCGGGGAACAGTTGAGGTGACAGAGGAGATAGCTTCACAAATCGAAACCTGTGGTAGGATGACACTTGGCGCAGAGCTCGCGTTTGCCGTTCGTTTTATTAAACGCAGAGGGTATTCGATGTGAACGCGTTACTATTTTTCGACCTATTTCCCTTTCCTCGAAAATCCTTCGTAATGCAGATACACTCGCTCGAAAATGCGCATCTGCGTAATATCGAGCGATTGGAAAAAAGTCATTCTTCTTCGACGCGTGAAAGAATTAATCGAAAATCATTGCGAAACGAACCATCAATTTCTTACCGTTTGACCACTCGAAATTGGACGTTTTTCTTCGGCTAATCCGAATAGATTTTTATTAGTATTGCAAACAAATAGTTTGGAGAGCTTTCATTTAAATGGTTGGTAACATTGATTTGTTCAATTGAGTATTGTACGATCCCATGTAACGGAATACGCCCGGAACGTTTTGAATTTAATGAAAATCCCTTTGAGCCAATGATCGAAAATATGCAACGATGCGGTCAGGAGTATCAGAGGTTTGTACAGGGCAAATGGAATAGCAAATGAAATGAGGATGCTGAATTAACTGCAATTTTGTTTGTTCCAATGAGATATTCTCGATTGGTCCACACAAATATTTCAATACATCGCAATTCCGAGTTTTCACATTGGCGTAGCGGGCCTCGGCATGCGGGTGCAAGTGCGGCAATATCGAAGAGAATGGGATCGAGGAAAAAATGAAACAAGGCAATCCAGCTTGTGAAAATTTGGTCTGGTCTCGCAGTTCGCCTAGTTCGAATATCAATCTGAAAAACTAAATTGGAGATATGCTAGACATTGTAATATTTCAATGTTTTCGATCTGTTCGAAAGTAGTGCATGTGAAAATGAATATTTATCAGAAATAAAATGAGAAACATTGAAAAAAGATGGAAAATTCAATGCAGTGAAATTCGTTCAGAACGTTTTATGCTGCGACATACCCATTTATTTGAACTCAAAATTTAAATCGGACATTCCGCTGGATATATTTATTGCAACAGGCGTGATTAATCTCCGTTGTTTCATGCATCAAATTTGAATGGAACTGCGGAGAATAAAAATACGATTAAAACGAATGAGAAAATGACGAAGGAAAAATCTTCCGGGCTTGTTTCCATTTATTTCAGAAGTGAAGGCACGAAGAAAAATGTCCACATTCATTAAAAATAACAACGAACAATCAGAAAATTTCCATGCAAAACGTTTTTCGTTTGATTCACGCGAATCGAATGTGAAGCGTGTATTTTTCGTTGCATGCACGAGCGTAAGGTCACATACGCAAAATAACTGGCAAATGGCTCTTTATCTTCGTTTCTGGTATTTATTCTCGTTTCCGAAAGTGCCAAAGTGGAAAATTCAACGCCAAGCTAAGATATACGTGGGTGGACGTTGCGTGGGCGTATATCTTTGCTCTCGTCGACTGCTGAGAAAACGTCTGCTCGCCCGAGAGTTTGCTGATATCATCTCGTGAATTTGGCCCGTCATGTGCACTGCGGATATATGCCTCGTGGAAATATACAGTGATATGAAATCGTCGAGCAAAGTGAAACGTGAACGACGAACATGAATTGTTCTCGCCCGTCGGTTTTAACCAAGTGAATTTTTGACGGATTAAGAATTTGCTAACGTGACCTCATTTAATTAATTTTCTACGAGCTCTCAAACGGTCTTTCCACCTTGGCGTCGGATGTGATAATTAGGAATTTTCGTTATATTATTACCGGGCGACGAAATTAAGGAATATTTCTGGTTCTCAACATATATCTTTGAGCTTTTGCAATTCCATTGATTTCGTTGAAACGTTTTAATAAACACTAAGAAATAAATAGCGTCGAATAAAATGTTCGGAAAAACGGTTGTCTGCGAGTATTTTTAAAAGCGAAATTGCATGTATCCGAAGTTTAAAAATAACGAAGAAAAAAGAGCAAGAGAATTGAGGGAGTCGTCAGAATGGTGGGTAAAATAAAGAGAAGGCGATGAAAGCTCGTTATCAAGACTTTCGGAGCGTTGACATTTCACACATTTTCATGTTGAATCATTGGTTTGATATTTTGCCCGACGCGTTGTGACGCCTCCAATCGGAGTGACACGACGACCACGAGACGGGAGATCTTGAATTCATTGTTGATGCTTAAAAAATCTTTATTTCTGAGCCCATCGAGATTTTTTCTTGCGTGCTGCACGCAGTGTTAAGCTTCTCACTCACAAATCTCAGCGCGCTTCGTCGTAAAGACTTTCGACAAGAGAGATAGCTCGAATAATGCCGTATAAAGGAAAGAAGTGACAGAGACGAAGCTACGAAACGTGTCCACGCTCGGTATACATGTATACAAATGCATCACAAAAGACCAGCTAAAGACCTTACCGCACTTCTCCTCTTTTCTCCTCCAGTCGTTCGAGAAATCGTATTTGGCTTATCACGTTGTTGCACTTTTACCTGCGAGCACCACGCGAGGAGGAGACTCTTTGTGTCTATCAGATATATAAATATACTCGATCGGCTTCTCGCTCTTCCGGATTTCTAAGCTTATATCTTCCGCTTCTCCTTGCTGATGCCGTCACTGTACTTTCGTCTTCTCTTTGTATCCCGTAAGCTCAACCGCTAAATTTTCAACACTTTCTGGCTCTCTTTAGCCGAGTTCTCGCGAGGCACATGGCGTGTTTAGCATATAATAAATACTTCATTTCTTTCCTTTAATTGAGTGAAGTGTTGAGCTTTAAATAGTACGCAAAGGAGTAAAATTTGTTGAGTAAAGCGGTTGCTATTTTAAACGAAAAAAAGTGTTGCGACTAGATTCCAGCCATTCGCTGGTTCACTCTCCAATCCACGGATACGAACTGATTTTGAGTATCAGCTTCAATGGAAATGGACCTTGGAGCTACGGTTCTCTTGATTTATCTGAAATCGGCAATGTAATTTGGCAACGAACCATGCTGCCTCCCTGTGTCCGTTCATCTTCGTTAATTCATCCAAGCGATTATAAGATTAGATTGCTGTTCTTAGAATTCCTATAATCTCCACCACCGAGGGTCGCGTTTCAATGCATCAACGAAGCGCAAGCCTGTAGATCATGGCATTCTTCAATTATACCTAATGATCATGCGATTGCTATGACTTCAGCTTCCTACGTAAACGCTGCAGCAGAAAGAGCTTTGTACGAGCGCAGCGTTTCACAATCGTGAATAGTATTATACCGCGTATGGCTGCATGTAAAGGATAGCCAGTGTATATGAAAGTTAGGTAGTCGGAGGGTAACACAGCGTTGACGGCTTTGAGCCTCCAAGTACTCGCGAAATCGATGATAATATATAATGTGTAGGAGGCAGATATCGCGTACACGATCCATCTCTATCCTCTATAGATTATAATTTAAGGTTTGATATATGTACGCACGTGCCATGGCATATCGTGCATCATCCTACGTGGCATCAAACGCGTCCATTACTCTGCACATTATGACATGGACGTAATATCTACGATATATGAAAATACGAGTGTGTTATATTGAATTTTAAGAATGGAACATCCATCTGACTGACAAATGCACTAGGGATCCTGCATTAGCGGTTACCCTGATCGCGCGAATTCTTGTACTCCGATGAAGCATTGAAATGAAAAATGAAAAAGCAGAGATGAAAACAATTGTCCGAATGAATGTTGGGCATGGGGGAATTGGGTGAATCCTTGTGTCATTGTTAAAGTAGATTGTTGAAGTTTCATTAAACAGGATTATATATTCGGGAGCCTTCTTTAAGTTTGTCACCTCAGGCACCTCGTACATATTAATACGTCGTACAATATGTACGCTTACGTAAGTATACCGTAACATGAGGATAACTAATATATTAATATGACTGTATATATTGGAGTATACTTGTATCTGTGTGTATATTGAGGTTGTTCGAACAGGCGAGGCGTGTCATAATCCGATGTTTGCAATAGACGGGAGAGACGCGCGGCGCTGCGGTGCGGCGAGGTGACGGGCAGCGCGGGGATGGAAGGGTGTATATGCCGACCACGTACAGCCCGTCGAGAGGAATAAGGAGACATCGACCCGAAGTCGCGAGAGCGTTTGAAAGGGGCAGGTCGGGGGCTGGGTGGCGAGGAAAAGGTGGCTTAGTTTAGCAAGGGCATATAAGGTCGCCTCCTACACAACTTCCCTCGCGTTCATTCCTTACGGTCACATCACACAAGGGACACTTGCGATATTTGAATTTATCTCGGATATTACGGCGAATAGTGTTGGGAAAAAATCAATGTCGTTGCGAATTGGTGAAAGCTGGAACGGGGTCGAAGCTTTTTTATAAAATAGTAATGATTGCAAAAGGTTTTTCGTATTTAACGAAATCTGCATGGACGACGGGCAGCGTGACTGTGTGGAAGAACAAACCCTGCTCGGTAAGGTGTTTTTTGTGGACATTAAGTTTTTGTATTATTCAACAACTACCTTTATACGAGGGTTATACGACAGTCACGTAAACAACGGATTATTACGCGATGTCGTAAACGCGTGACATTGAGAAAATAGAGGGGGATAAGGAAGGAAGAAGAAAGAGAATGAAGAATACAAAATGACGAGACGACTTTCATGACGGGCCATTGGCGCGACGTCGTCGAACGCATTATATCATCCAGCCCCTCAGGGTTAAGTGGACGGAGACGCCGAGACCCAACACAGGATTCTTGTTATACCGCGTAAGACATGAAAAAAGGGTGTGTTGTTCGCACGGATAAGAATGAAAAATGTAGAGAGAAGTAGAGACAGAGAAGAGGAAGAAGAAGAAGAAAAAAGTGCGAGAGAAGAGAAGCTGGGTCGTGGTGCGAGGGAGTAGGTTTCGGGGCAGATAGGGAGCTGGGACAAGACGTAGCGGTGGCTTCGTTCTGTCCCAGAGGTCGTAAGATCGCCAGCGCTTTCTCGTTTATTCCTTTCGTGCTTGGAGAACTCACGGGAAAGGGGAACAGATCCTAGGAGACTACGTACAAAGTCCCTAAGGTTCACGGCGCCACACCGGAACACGTCCGTCCAGGGGTGATTGATCTTGTGTTCCGAGGAATTTTCTGCCAACCTCCATCTTTCCAGGCACGTTAGTTCCAAGTGCGAGACGTCACAGTAGAATTATATTTCTATCATTGTTCTGATATCACAATCCAAGAGCGAATTGTTTCTCGATGCAGCGAGAAAAGTAATTGGATTCTTATTGCGTAATCGAATAAAAGCTTTTTTGTCAGCTTGATTTTCGTTGTTGACAATGCTCTAATTAACCTGCTTCCGATCTGACGTAGTGCACAAAGGGAAGGTTTCCGGAAAGATAACCAATTAAAGTGATCCAGTGGTTGGAACTACTAAACCATCAATAAATCTGAGAAGCTAAAAACTATAATGAGGAAAAACATAATTAAGCTGGTTTCTGTGGTGAATTTTGTGTGGTGCGCGGTGGTTTATCCTTAGCTATAACACTTTGAGGCATCTTTTCACCTCGCGCACCTGATATTCGCATGAAAAACGTTAACCGCACTCTTTGCGTCATATCTAAGCGATGAGCTACAGTGCCCCCTGCGTTGGATGAAGGAAGACAGGAAGAAGCAGGGATAACGATGGGAGTCTTCAGGATAATATACACCGAGCTCCGGCTACCTGCGAGCAGACGTCTTTTTTTAAGCCTTTTCCTTTTTAGTTTCGCAAGGAGAGATGGCTATAACGTCAAAGTATAATGTGGCGCAGAGGAGTGAGGTCTAGAGCACACAAACCGCGGTGGCTGGCGGTACAGTGTTCGTCTGATCGATAAGAGTGAGTTGAGAATGAGAGAGATGGAAGGAGCAGCGATGGTAAGAGTGGGAGTAATAGAACCTCGAGAGCAACGTACTAGAAACTACATAGGAAGAGAGAAGAGAGGCAAACACCCACACACACACACACATACATCGAGAAAAAGATAGTGATACAAAGAGCGAGGGAGAAAGAAGAGTTGGATGGAGGGACGTTAAAGGGAGGGTGGCAGGTTCGTTTTGCCTCGAGTGGCAATAAGCATTGTCCGAGCATCAAGAGCCTCTATCAACACAAGGCTAGCCTCTCGTCACGTTTAACATGTATTCCAGTACGAATATATATATATGGATCGAGCATTTTCTCCGTTCAACTCTGTTCATCGCACACGTGATTTCATCCATAATATACGTGCATGCAATACAATGTTAGCAAGTACCGCATGTTTGCACGCACACGACGGGCGCGCAACTTGAAATATGTACGTATATGTTCAAGAATTCTATAGTTCGAGGGATGTTCCAAAACTGTAGTAAACTTTGGGTGAAAACTATGGATGGCGCTTGGAAACGAGAGGGTTAGTCTGAGCGTTCAGTTGGGTGACTTGCCTCAGGAGATGGGTAACTCTCCCTGCGGGCCGTTCCCCAGCGTCATGAAACAAAAGAGATACAGTCATTCAGCCATCTCTCGAAGCTACTGGATAACATTGTAGAGATAGTCTCCTGCAACGTATTGGTCATAGGCTCGTTGGATCATCGGTAACATCACTATAGATGTTTTACTCGAAGCTGCCAATGATTGTGGAGCGTGAGCTGGTAAGAGAGATCGAATGCCTGTAGAACAGCCGCACTGAACGGCTCAAACGTCCGGACATAGACGACGGCAATGTGTCGAAGAACCTCTTTTACTTCTGCCCGTTTGCACTTTACTCTCATCTCCCCTGGCCCATACCCCCGACCCAAGGCTGCTTCTCTTCCTCTCGAATCTCCCGCTACGGGAAATACTCCAACAGTTTCGGTGGCGCATGGGGCTGTGTGTGAACAGCAAACTATGCGCGCGTAACGTGTTCGTATGTTTAGCTCCCGTTTCCTCTCCATCTCTGAGTCTCACTCTCTTCGTCTTTATCTACGTCTCTCTTTGGCTTTCCTCCAGGCTGAAACTGCTTCGTCCACATCTATTCCGCGTCCAAGCTTTGGCTGGCGTCACATGCCATGCTACCCCACGCCGCGGCATTGTAGAGTTGTACGTAAACTCGGCAAAGTCCCCGAGCACACCGTCTGGATTACAACTTCGGCTAACGTTTGGTCACATTAACAGGATCCCGAAGGGAATCCAACCGCAACCAGCTTCTCCCACAATGTCCCCGTGAACATTATCCTTGTTGATGAGATACCCACACACGAGGTAGGTAAACGAAAATGTTAAGGCGTCGGTGCTAACCGAAGAGATTGCCATTCGTGTGTGTGTGTGTGTGTGTGTGTGTGTGTGTGTGCCGTTGAACGCAATACAGGTGTAACAATAGCGCGTGTGTTCGCATACATTCTTCATGAATGTCATCGTGTATGTATGTATATGGTGCACACCGGAGTGGCGAAATGTGCATTGTGCGATTACATGCGCAACGCACGTATCTCTCGACGCGCGCGCTCGGCACCGCGAGAGAGAGCACAACGTTAAACGAGGTGCCGACTACGCTTTACCTCGCCTTTTTTACATCAAGCACATCTAATGGATACACACGGACCACGGGCATAGAGACTATCTAGGTGTTCGTTAACTGCTTACGTTATAACAGGTAGATATGCTGAATATGTATATATAAACATCGTACACACACATCTGCATCTATGACTGTGAGAACGTACACTCGTAAAACTAAGTAACGTTTTCAAAGCGTGTGTACATAACCGGCTGGATAAAATCGCCTCGTTTTACCGCAGTTTCTTGCACTTGTAGCTGTAACTCTGTCCTCTTTTTTTAGGATATACGAGTTCTGGAATAATGCAGCTGGTGTAAGTAATCAGCGCTTTGTGCTACTTCGCTACACAATCTTGCACTCGTTCGATGTTCTTTTCGTTCATTTCCATCGAGCAAACTGTGGCATTTCAGGGAAATATCAGATATCAGAATTGCGGCATTATTCCTGATTGGTCCCTAACCCACGGTTGAGCGTCTCGTTTTATACGCGCGGTCACAGTCCAAATGACGCTTAATGGATTACACGTTGTTGCATGCTACGACATTTTGTTGATATTATAGAATAACCCAGCGCCGCCATTTCTATGCGAACATTGGCGGTAAGCTCGGAATATCGAGGCATCGAAGTGTCAGAAGAAGCTTATCAGCTTCAATGAATACCGTCGTATACCGTGATGAAATAAGTATACTGGATTCTACTCGGTTATATGCCATATATAGCTGGATTCCTGTTGAATTTTTGGCAGCAAATCACTATCGTAATTGTCAATAATGAAAATTTCGAGACACACCAGTTTGAGTATGTTCATTGTAAAATATCCGCGACCCAGTAAAATAATAATCCTCAGCATTTGGTTTTCTCGTTCACGTGATGGAGCACACTTGTGGCTCAGCTGATTCGATAGCAAAACAATCTAAATCAACATGCATTTCGGTCTACTGTTCTTCGTAGGGCTTAATCAAGCATACGACTATTCGTTCAAGGCATAAATCAGACTGGAGTGAGGGATGAATTGAGAATTGTAAATAAGTCAATGTGGTCCGATCGGGATGTCTCGAATAGTAAGATCCCGGGACTGTTGAATCAGTGCAGCGCAGCAAAACATTGGTACGTCGTAGCTATACAGGAACCTCGGAAGACCTTAGTTTACGAAGGAACGAACATTTAATAAAGGAGAAATGTAAACGAAGCAAATAAGGACGTATTTCTGTATCATGTTTATCGTACACGTATATAACGGTATATGAGAAATTGCAGATATCGCATACAACACTGAATCCACAAATACACGTATACGCGTACTGGATTCAATACAGATATGATATTCTATACACACATATAGAAGTTATTTGCGACGCGTTTGCTTGCACTCATCCTCGAGCCCTCTGAAGCGTGTTTTCCCTCATACCATGTACAACTGTGCACCCGAGCGTTGTTGTAGTACACAGAAATGAGCGGAAAACTCTTATCTCCTTGATGATTTACGAGTCTCACTACAGCACGATGAGACGAAGGACCGTTTTACTTCCTCTTGTACCTACTTACACACCAGTAGCAGAGAACCACCCTCAGCAGCACCGGGGCAGCTTTGTGAAAATGGAGGAGGGCTTTTGTGAGATCAGAGGCAGCGACGAGGAGGAACACACAATTACAAAAAGAAACAAAAGGGAAAGAAAATGATAAAAAAAACGAAGAAGAGGAAAACGAAGCGCAACCATCAGGGACATATTAGACCCAATTTTTTTATTCTTACCCCTCAACGAGCTAGAGCATTATCTTGTATTTAATTGTTTAACCAAGGAAATGGAAAAACCACCGTTTTGTAACCGCTTAGAGAATATGTACGGAGAAACGAGTTATGCAATTCGTGCGTAATAAGCATGTGCTGGAAAGGGTATTAACCCTTTTCCGGTTGGTGTGCATCGCGGTCTGCCATCTTGAAAACATAAAGGTTGCCAGTTGAGAATTTCATGGGCAAGCGAAAAGCGGCATTAAGGGAGGAGGGAAGAGGCAAGTAGGGTGGACTAATCGCTTGGACCTTCGAAAATAATGGTCATGGTACTGCCAACGTTTCTGTACCAACCGTCTCACCTGCTGCTCGGCTTTATTCCTCATGGTCACTGCTTCGCAGCCTTTGCGGTCCTACGTGCCATGACTTTGTAGAAGTCTCATACAATCGGCTTTCCTCCGCCTGAGGAATATCCCATACATCATTCATATATGGGTGGACCAAAAAGCTGGCTCAATTCTCGTAATGCTACGATGAATCTGTGGTAACGTCAGTGATAAAGATAAATAACCCACGAGCTGAATCATTTATGCGCACGTTCGTGATCGATCGTCATGTTCCGACAAGCAGACACCACAGAAATCCAGAGTAAGGTCGACTCTGTTGATGCGTCAAAGGTGTAACAGAAAAACAGAGGACAGATTTTCGAAACGGATTCGTTGCTCAAGCGATTCTGACCGATCAAAATTTTCAGACTATGTGGCGAGTATCAAACTTTTTATTCGACAGGAAAGTATCTTGGAGGCAAGTAGACAGGTATTGCAGAATAATTCCGGGAAAGTTTTCGATCCTCCAAACGTTCGAGTTGAGTACGTAACAGGTACGTGTCGCACAGGGTGAAAGCGTTTACGTACATGGATACATTATATGTATAAAGATATTCATACGTAGGTGCCTGCACCTGCGAAACGTCACGTTTGTATCCGTAATACGTGTACACCTCGAGAGTGCATAAGGCCAATCTCACGTGAAATGACAGCATCTCCAGGCTCCACCGCGCTCCGTAAGGTATCGAAAACTTTTCGTATAAAACTTTTTACTCTTTTGCATTACCAGCACTCCGGTTTGAGTGTATATACCTGCTGGAGTGGTACGCCGGGCAAGGGAGGAAAAAACTAAGCATTGACTTTGTTTGCATGTGCGTATGGCGAGCTGTTGAAAAATGTATAACGGACTTGGCCGGTTACGTGCGAACCCAATTACCAGCATAACCGTTTTATATTCATCATCGACCTTAACTTTCAGGCACATGTTTCGAAATTTCCCTCAGCATCGGACCAGCGAATTTTGCTTTTAATTAAAGATCTAAAACTTTTTAGATTTCGGGGAAATCGAGGCTATCAGAAGGAGAAGGAGGAGAAAGGATGAGGAAACTGAATTAGGGCTGATGCTGAATTTTGGTTAGGTATTTATCACTATGTATAGAGATCACCCATCGTTTTCGGGCTCTCAAAGAGCTCAACGCGGTTTCTGGCCGAAGCTCGCGTTGCTTGGTCCCAAGGATTTTGGCAGGTCGCCAGATCCCGTCGGTATTCTCCTCTCCCAGTCTTCAGCTGAATACATATATACGTGTATCCATCTGGAGATACTCGGTCCAGTGTATATCAGAGGATGCGCCCTCTGTCGATGAGTCCACACACCATGGCACACATTAATGATTTGGTGGAGAAGTTTTGCGGAGAGCTGGCCGTGACGGCGTTCGTTTCGGCCTGGTCTCGAACTATTTCTCATTCGTTACGTCTGACTCTTTCTTCCTCCACGACATCGTCACAATATCGACGCCGCGGGCTCATTCTCCTTTTAATATTTTGAGACCGGAGCTTTTCGATTAGCCGATATTAGCGTACGATCTCTCCCGCTCGGTCTCTCCGCTATAGTGCGGAGTGTGTCGTTTTGGTTCGTCGTGCCAAAGTAGCCTGGCACCGTATTCGCTCTTCGCTATCTTGTATATTTATACAATATATGATATTTCGTTACAGTAGAGATCCGATGCTTCGACCAAATGCACAAACAGGTCAGTCAATACCACGGCAACATTTTCATTGGTTATCGAGTTTAAGAGCATTCTCGTGCTCAGGTTATTGTGAGGAAACGAAAAAATGTGAATACGACTATGGCCAAAACTACAACAACTATTTCAATTCATTCTCATTCCGTGCTCCAAACAGCGATCAATGTTGAGAACAATATTCCGGAAAATATCGCAGTCGCTTGTGATTCGTGTTTGCTTGGAATTAAAGTAGATATCGTTTTATCGTCGTCTTTTCTCTTTAGGCAACAATATGCTACAATGCAATGTTTGATGGTAAACAAGGAACCGGGCGAAGGAAACCTCTAACGATCAAAATTCTACCAGTTCCTCTGCACTTGAAGTGCATCGCAGTTATGGGTCAAGGCAGTTAATGGTTGGTATGCAATTTTCGTGGATCCATATAGATAGGGTACTTTCGGACGGCGAAGTAGCGAGTTAACGCCAAGTTTCAACGACGATTCATATGACAGAGGGCCCAGAAGCAGCTTCGTCTCTTCAAATAGAGAAGGAGAGAACTGAAGAGAGACAGACCGTGAAGCGTCCTGAAAGTTGGATGGAAGTAGGGGTCGCGAAAGCAGTGCAGCACGTACAAACACACACGCTGGTGGATGTATACGTCTTAGAATAAGAGGGCTAGTTGAGGTCGAGAGTCAAAGTAGCAAATGAGATAGAGAGCTGCATGCGAGTTGTTCCAGGAGGTGGAGGCCCCTGAGTTTCGTGAAATATTACAAGCTTGCTAGTTTATAATCCACCATTTGGTTTTATTTACGTCGAAACATCCTCAGGCACAACCTGCTGGTTTTGATATGAATGTGTGATGCATGCGCACCGCAGGATCCTGAAACATGTTCTTAAAAAGCTTTCATATGGTATTACATGAATAATGTCATATCGATGAGGAATAAATGAAGGAAAAAAGCCCCGGAATCCCTAGCTTCGTGAGGACAAAAAGATAAAACGAATAAAGAGAATTCGATGAATTTATTCCCTTGAAAATGTAGATCTGTGAACGAATCCGTTGAATTATTCGAAAAGACCATATCGCCTAGTGGCAGAGCGCGGTATGAATGAGGAGAGTGAGACCGCTGTCTCGTTCCCTGCTTTCGGGCATGATCGAGCGCGAGAATTCTCGAGAATAGGAGAGAGAGAATATAGTTGAGCTTATCGTCGACGGGGCCGGGCCAGAGTGGAATAGATGACATTCAGGAGAGACGGATAGGAAGAAGAATTATCGTTTTTATTTTTCCAAAGATTTCGCGAGAAGAGCGGATAAGCGCCGGAAGTTTATTCGACCTTCTGTCTCTTCTTTCATCAATATATGCCCCAGTGGGTTTCCTACGATTTCCTATCCATGCCTCATTAAAGGTTGAATCATTAGCGAATGGAGCGAGCGGATAATAGAGATCAAGATAAGAGCGAAAAAAAGGAGGCGAAACGGAACCGCTGCAAGTGTCGGCTTTCTATTGAATTTCAAGAGAATGCAAATTTATGCGAGACTTATAAATGAACGGTGACACGATTATTTTCGGTATCTTTCATACAAAATTTACTTGTGAAACCTTCCGTCCTTTCAACTGGAAATAAATATGATTACATTTTCAATTTGCAAAGACATTTACGATTCGACATCGGGAAAGCTCCATCTCCCTTTAGACATGAACCTGACGAATATAAATTATTTCTGTGACCTACTTCATTGATTGACGGTTCTCCGTTATCGACTTTTTAATGTTTCTATTGATAACGCTCAAATTGCTACTTGGCCATCCGAAGTATCTAAATTAATGAAATTCTTTCTACCAAATAACGAAATAAAACATAATCGATACGAACGAGAAACAAAAAACGATTTCAATGAGTGCCTTAATTGTTCAGAACCTGAAAATCTCGCCGGAGGAAAACGAAATTTGGGGCTCTGTTCTACAGCAATAAGTTTTTACTGCAATTGCAGTTCATTTTGTCATTGTTCGTATCATTTCTGTATTGCAATTCATGCAAAACAGCAGGTACAGCTGGGACGCACATAAATTTATTTATGAATACATACATACATGCATACATGGTTGATATATATATGAGCCGCATGTACGTGATAATTCTCGTCTCTACGAAGCATCGCGTGTTGCAGTTACATGCTAATGAGAGTCTCCCGTTGCAATGTGAAGAGAGCCTGTTTTGACCGTTCAACTGCTAGAGCTCCATGACGTTTCGTAGCGTTGAACGGAGTTATATTGAAACGTTAAACATCAGAGAGCGCAGTAACCGCACATATTAAACTCGCCCTCCAATGACTTAATCATTCGTGAAGTTTTAAGTTTCGAAATTTGCCATACGGGTGTTAGACAACGTTGAAATTGGTGAAATTTCTAAGACATGCGATCGGAAAAATAATCAATTGTTTTGATTTATGACCAGGAAACGAGCCTTTCAAATCATGATATTTAAACAAAAATACTACCCGACAACTGGGAGAGCCATCACACGCGGACAGGTTTCCTGATGTTACGTTAATAGTTTTGAACACGAGATTCGCATTAACTTTTTTTTCACAACAAGATAGTGAAAAAAGTATTTTTTTTTTTTTGCTTACAAACGGAAACTAATGGAGCTACGAAAATGAAATTAAAGGGTTAAATGCAGAGAATAAAAATTTGAAGAGAATGAACGCAGAAACGACCCGATCGATTATAATCTTTAACGGAGAAACTAGAAAAAGAACCGATAAAAAACGAGGTTTTTTAAAAATTCGTATCGCTGTTATAATAGAGGTTGAAACGGTGTTTTTTTTTTGCACAATAGACATTGATGGACACTTTCCGTGTGCCATATCCGGCGCTGTCAGGTAATTATTTTTTTCAGTAATTGCACTTATAACAGAACTTTTGAGTGCTATATTTTTCGAGCCAGGCTGGTATAGCTTCGAAAGTCGTATCATTTCAATTTGTATAACCGATTTTTAAAGCAGAAGTGTTGAACCCGCGTGTGATAATACTCGCGGTTATGGAGCGATATTTATGTCAAAATGAAATCCTTTGTTTACTAGCCTCAGACATCCAGTGTCATTTAGCGAGTTATTCCAGATGTTTCATTTCTAATTTTTCGAATATATCGATCACAAGTCCAGAGAAGATCGAATTATTACAATTCCACCGAGTAATTTCAAATTTCAATCCAGTGGCCATATTAACCCACAACGGAAATGTTACGTATTAATTGGACTATTTGAAAATTTCCAATTACTCTGACAATAAACATGAAATAACCGCGTATATACTCGCGAGCAGTACACCAAAGGAAATGCGATTCATTGTTAAGCAACGAAATTCTATTGGCTCCAATGTAATTGCGAATTTTCCGTGCCGCTGTGCCACACGAGCCATTGTCTCCTCCCATTGGAGTATCATCTGCAATATCATTGATACAAAATTTGCACTGCATTATACGTGTATGCATTTCGGATGCTTCATCAGGTCAAATAACAATTCGTGTTGTCATGAAAATCTAACTAATATCAGCAACTCGCAATGCCACTATTATCGGAAGTACTATAATAGAAAACAGTTCGTTGGGAGTTTGTTTCAGAACGTCAATTTGACTTTTGATTTCTTATGAGCTGTTTACGAGAAGAGGTCACAAGAGAATAATTCATTTTTTAAATCTAGGAACGTTGTACGCTAATCGACCCCTTGTTTCTTTATGAAAATAGTAACTGACTAACACGGGCTGGAGAGCGACGGGTGCGTGATCTCCCGGGGTTAAGCAGCTTTGGGCGAGATCGATACTCGGTTGGATGACCGCCTGGGTATGCACCTGCTTGATCGTGGAGCACGGAGGCAGTATTTCCGAGTGTCCAACAGCCGAAAACCAACTGAAACTCGGTGAAAAATTACCGTCTGTATCGGCTAAAAGTTTCCCTTGGCCCTGGTGGTAAATTCGACGCGGCAACAAATTTCGTAGAGTTTTAGCCAACCTTTTCGTGAGGTCACGCAGTAACACGAAATACAATAAAGTACGAGAATGGATTGCGCTTGAAAGTAGGTAAAAACGGGTTTAACGAAGAAACACTGAAAATGGTGAATGCTGATTGAAAATAAACAAAAAAGGTTGCAATTCCGAGACATGGCAATGGATATGTGAACTCAGAGACTCGTGCATGGGAATAAGGGCTTGTAGAATATAAAGGTATGGTGGAACTACATGCAGAAAGTAGGTGAATATCACGGATCCATTGTTCGGAATCACCCTTCGCGTACATCGAACTAACGAAGGAAATATCGTTGTTTCAGAAATGAAAAACAAAAAAAAAAGCAGGTAGGTTTTCCAACAGTGCACCGGAAGTTCATAGAGAGGGAGAGAAATAAAAAATCGTACACAAAAGATAGGTCGATGAGACAGATTGGATGATAGCGCTGTATCATGATTGAGTATAAATGCCGGAAACACGGAAACACGAGTGTGTTGAACCAATATGCTACTATTCGAAACCACACTCGCAATATCCGCAATAACTGGTAAGCCAATGCGTACATACAGCATCCAATTATAATATTCGTGTGTGCGTCGATATTAAAGCAGATGGAGATATGCCAAAAGATATACTTCGAGGTGAAGCGAGATTTTCAATGATGTTAAAGCGACGACAGTTACTTTTTTAAATGGCGCGGTGCATTTACGATGTAAATTAAAGAAATGGAAATATATATCTGGTTTTATATTTATGAGAGGAAAAAATGAATACCCTCGTTTCCATCGCTCTCGCAGGGCTGACGTAACGACGATAAATAATTCACTTAAAAAGTTGGAGAAGTATACCCAGGAAAAAAGGTCCACGAGGCATTTAAAAGTAAGCGAATCAACTCGAAAGCTTTGATTCCCTGTGTTGTTGCGTGTGTATATTCGGTCGAACGTTGGTATCACCGCGTCCCATTGAAACACGATTTATCCACGTTGGTGAAAGTGAACACCTTGGGGCGATTTGTCGAAGAAGTGGGACACCGGTTAAGGAAAAAGAGCATACAAAAAAACGCCAATGTTTCGGATGAAGTTTTCAAAGAAAGAGGTTAACTCGAGAAGAAAAAAAGGCAACTTGATTATTGGGAATGGCGTCGAAAACCAGCGAACCGTTCAACCAAAGTCACGCTTCGGAAAGAAAAAAAGACAAAAACTTTTCGATTAATCGTTATAAAGTTTGATTAACGAGACTGTTTTACGGTAGCAGCATCACCAATATCAGAGCTTCAATAGCTAGTACAAGTTTTATATTTACCACGAGTATAACACAAGGCTGGCTATGATTATTAAAAGTTTCAACAACTATTTATCCGCGACTTCAGTTACGCTTATGAACGATAAAAAAACTTTTGCGCACTGTAGTTTCACACTTATAAACACAATTACGTGAGGGAATAACACAAATTCACAGATATTTAGTTAAAAATACAAAGCTTATCTAGTCTGTTGATCAAAGTCTACGGAGACGAGTGTTTGACGAAAAGGTTAATTAAGGTGAGCCACTAATAATCATAATAACACAATAAAAATGTTCTTTCAACAAATATGAATTGTGAAATCTCCTGAAACTTAGCGTAGCGTATCGCAGGTATTTGTTACGGGAAACGCGACGAGTGCGCAGCCACAGTAGTTTTTCAATCCAATCAAGTCCAGAGGACCTTTGACAATGACAGATTTCTGATAGGACAAAAAGTCGAATAAGTATACACGAGCGAACGGATCTTGGAGCCATAAACCTTTTCACTTGGCCGGTTATACGTTTCCTATCTTTATAATGTTTTTTTACCTTTTTCAATAACCGGCTGTTCCACGCTCTACTGGCTTTCTATCATATTATCTTGTTTTGTTCTTTTCCTCCTTCCTTTCTCCCTCATTCGCTTTTCCACCATATTTTTGTGCTTCATCCATATTTTTTCCTCTCTCTCTCGCTCTCTCAAACCCCTTGCCTCGGACTAACATCAGGCCAGTATATTTTTCTTTCTCACCACAATATGCATATCTATCTATTCATTTCACACGCATAGAGCCAAAGTCACGCTAACTACTCGTTGGCTAACGAGCTTAGTAGTGCTCGCTGATGGTGCGCTACGAGGCAGAGCACCGCAAAGGTAGTTTCAACTCTGCCAGTGAGCTCCTCTTCTCTATACATGTATTCATCAACGTATTTTATGTATTGAGTATACACATACATATTTGTATATATCACACATAAAATATGTGTATGGCTTCTGTCGTTCGAATGCAAACTTTGACCCAAATATCTGGCTGATAGTAGTAGTGAGCTTGGCGGGGAGCATGCGATTTTCCGCGGTTATTTTCAGTGCAGCGGCACGCACCTATCCACCTTCCAACCTCGTGGAGTTTCGGATCCTTCAACGCTGCTTTGCTGCCACAAACAGGCATTGTACGGGCAATATAGGTAAGTAGCGTCAAGGGCCAGGACGGTTGTTATGAAAGTATCGTATCGACCGGGGGCTCTTTTGTGTAAGATTGAATGAATGAACCGCAGGAGTTATACAGCCAAAAGACAATTGAGAATATTTTCGTACTGTCCTTCGTTACTTAAATTTCGTGATGCACGTTCTTCTTGTAATGGTGGCAATAAAAATGGGCAATAAGAGAGGTTCGTTATAAAGTCGTCTACCAGACGAGTAGGGGATTGGGAAAACAAATGTTGGTGAATATTTCATGGATCCGAAGAGCGTCAAGTATAATTGCAATTTACGAATGAAAGTAATTGATGCTGCACTGCTTCAAGAATCTGAGATCTGATTGACATTGACTCTCCAGTTGGGCAGATTTCATGCATTAATTCCGCATCCACTTGGTCTGCTCGAATCTCAAGGGATCACGTCACGAGATGTATTCTCATGATTTCTTCACGCTCGAATGTACGTGGACCGGATAAATGGTGGAAATGTTACGACGGACGAAATAACACGAATAACTCTGGAGTCTAATGATACAGAGCATGGGTTATTCTGTTGGTTCACAATAGCAGGATGAACTGGTGCAGTAAATCGACAATCAACGTGTGAACCAAAGGGTCAAATGGTTGAATTCTCGATAGATTATAGCGTGTACGATTTAGCACCACAACACATTGACGCACAAACGTGCAGCATCAAGGGCGCGACAAGGGTGTCGAGCTCCGCGCGCACGCACACACACGACAGCCTCGTGTAATACTCTCGAGGCTTTTCGTTTCGGTTCTTCGATCGTCGGGGTACACGAGAGTGTAACCAAATGGCAATGGGTACAATTATCGGGTAAAACACGAGCGTGAAATGCTGCACACCTACGAACAGAGACGGACAGACATTTGTGCCGGAAATGTTGAAGATAGGGTGCATAGCTTTCTCTCTCGTTGTTGGCTGATACATCGAAGGTATATGAGTGAGTTTGGGGCGAGTAACAGTTGGGACGAAAAGCTCACGGCGGTTTATCCCGTGCGAGGCCCAACTCGGAACGAATACTACAGCCCAGCATCGCATATATACTCGCCGGAAAGCGATTCAACGAAATTGGCAAAGGGTAAACGCGCCGAGAGCACATCTCGCGGACGAGGGTGCGAAACGCAAACATGTGCATAACAGAGGGCACAACAAAAACGAAAAATGAATTGTACGAAACATATTTCAAGCAGAAGGAGCGAAAAGTACTTGGATATTATTCGAACGGATGTTTTATCTCATCAAATATATATCACGCATAATTGTGCACCTACAAATGTAAACGATGTCTGTACGTTTACATGGAGGGAGGAGGTGAACCTGGGGAGATTTGAGCCGCGTGCTCACGCCCCGTTCACCCGGCTGTATCCGAAACACCTGTGGAGCTTTAAGGGATTTGCCCGGGCGCTGTAGCTCAAGTACATCTTCATATTATCCCTTTTCTTGCTTCTCCTCCATTCGAGATTGTTTTCTCTGCTTCCGCAGCATCCAACACATTTATCCGAGGGCACCGGGACTGAAAATATTGCCTAAGAGGGAAAGTCGTACAATATTTCTGTTTCTTTTTCCAGTCGCAACTAGATCCGCGAGTGCGTGCCATTGATTCGATTACTGGCAAGTATAGAGCCATCTTAAAGCCAAGGTTTGAAGGCATAAGCTTTTCTCGTGAAACTCTAACTCGAGCCCGATGCGTGTTACGTAGTCGCAAGCATACGAACACACAAGCTTTTCAACAGATCGACGCCCCCGGGTGTATTCTCCTGTTTAACCTCTGTTCGGAGCCCCGGAGTTTCTGGCTGGGTGTGTGCTGTCTTCGGAAATCCCATTTGACTCGAGAGGAAAACTCATGGCGATGCGCTCGAAGGCTCTATAAACTATTATCGACCGCTTCATATATCCAGTTGCACTTTGAGGGCAAAGAGAACCTGCAGAAATGCATTAGAACACGGAATGATGGGAAGCAATTCGTCTATTCGTCCGTGTTTATACGGCTTCGGATGCTCGAAGGAACTAGAGCAAGAAACGCAGGTAAACAAACGAGACTTCGAGGTAAACAAAATGAGCATGGTATTCAATAGCCAATATCCCCGGATCAAGGCCAAAGTAAACCATTCCATTTCAGTTGTTTGCAACGTTATACAGTCCTTCATGTGTATGCATGTGTGAGACTGATTGTATTGTGCAGAAACAATATTCTCTACGGACTCAAAGAGTGGAGCTCAATGCAGAGTAATCTTACGCTGGCATGGTATGTGTCTGCATTTTTTATTCATACTCATCAGGATTTTACACGTTACAGAGATTCCCCATCCTCAGGGATAGTTGGATTACTGGTTTATTGGGGGGGGGGAAAAAAAAAAAAAAATGAAAACCTTTCTAGTGTTGTCCTGTTAGTATGTTTGACAGGTGAAAAAGGCACCGAATCCAAATCCATATTTCTTGATATAAATCTCCAAGATTTCAATATAGACTCGAATGCAGTTTGTCCCTCCGTCAGCCAGGATTCTTCCTTGGCACAGAAGGTTCGCGAGAGGTCGCAATATTTGTCTGAAATATACATGGGTGTATGTGTATGCACATGGCAAATACGAGAAGTCCAATAATACAGCACAGCTTAGCTTGGCGAGGCTTCAAAGTGCCAGGTCATAAAAATAAATTTTTAATCGGTGTTGAAAATCTACTGGAATCTAGTACGGTGTAAACTGCGATCGAAGAGCTCCAAGCAGGGCTTTTCATCTCTCGACGCTCCAGGATACCAGCAATAGGATTAGCGGCGAATGTACACCACGCGAATTTTGTCGAGCAGGAGCTACAGGTGCGTTCGGAAGAGACAATAAAAATAGGATTGTAGAAAAAGGAGAAGGAAAAAATAGAAGATAAATGTGTAACTGGGTGGGATAACGAAAGGGATAAAAAAAAATACCGAAGGTTAGCTGCCGTGTACGATAATCGGATAGAACGAGGATAAAACGCAAACTGGTAAAAAAAAACGAACGATAAAGGAAGAGAAATAAAAATAAGGATGAACAGAAAAACTTAGATTACCACGACGACAGGTGGTTCCGTTCAATTCCTTACTTCTTTTTGGACTATCCGACCGAATGAATACACTCTTCAGCCTCTAATCTCGTAACATAAAAGTATATCCGATAAATAAGTGTCATTGAACTCAACGGAAAATAATCTAATGTGATAAGTAGTGTGTATTAACTGGAATTGCCTCATCTATCCATCACGCTCATTCTGGTTTCCTTGAATTAGCACACAAAGTACCATTCAAGTATAATGCCACGGTACGATGTAATAGTTTCGATAGGCGATCGATTACTTCAGGGTTTCCGTTTACAGAGTACAAAGGATTGCCTGAATTCACGATAGTAATTCGTAACTGTTCTTGTCTTTATACAGAAGGTAAGGAAATTGTGTTGGCACGATGAGATTCGAGCCATCTCTCGACTGCACCATTCCCTCTTCTCTTCCTTCTACTCCTTCTTCTTCTTCTTCTTCGTGTTTTTTTCTTGTCTCGGAACGTTCGATTGTTCGACATAACAGTATGCGGATATAGTAACGCTGAAAGGAATCGCGGTCAATACGAATTGGAGGCTTTACCACAGCACCGAGGATTCAAGCTAGTTGGCGAACAGTGAAGTAGTACGTTGAATGGAGGATCGCGTAGATTGATCGCCAATCAACTACGATACACCACAGAGGTCATTCGGCTTTCAGATCACAATTGATGTTCTCTCTACTTGTGTGTGCATGGTTGTCTCGACTTTGATGCGTTAGGATGGAGAAGCATTCCTACGATAACTGGAACTACGTCCATCGCAATGTGGCAATGAAGCACCGTCGGTTCAGAGATGGAACAACGAGTATTTAACATTCAAATGTAACACTCTATATGCAAGAGGAACAGCGTAGTAATTCATCGGTTTTCCCTAAACGCCTTCGAATCATTGGACGATCAACGCGATTAGCTGCAATATAAAATGATTTAAAAATATGAAATAACGGACTTACGATGTTTGACGTGTAGTCGCGGTACTGGATCCTGCGGCCAGGCAACATTGCGCGACACGAGGGCGATCAACGCCAAAATCCTAAGAGCTGCTATCATCATGCTGATGAAAACTCAGGATAACCGGCGAACGGTGATCGTTTCGGGCCGCGTAAGAGCGGGGTCACTGTGCACCTCCGCTTTTCTTTCTACCAGTCCCACTTACGCTCGTAGCTCAACGTCATCGTGTCTCTATCGAGCTCCACGTCTGGTTCAGCTGGAATAGAGAAAACCAAGAAAATACGATTAACGGCTGGTACGTCATTAGAGGCAGTCGCCGACTGCATGTGCAGCACGCAACATTCGTCAAGTTCGCAATGCACCAAAGTAACGCAACGAGGATCAAGTAATATAGCTCGCCGAGTTGTTTGTGACACGACGCATTACAAGTTGGAATTGGATGGGACCAAGATCGCTACAAAGTTCAACGCCACTAGCAATTATCTGTTCGAATTGATGGCCTTAATTATCTCAGTTCGCTCATCGCGTCCTCCATCGCTAAGGGAATGTTGTGCTATTCCACAGGTGAGCTTACACGTTCCTTGTGTGAAACTAGACCTTCGCAAGGTACCACCTTCAATTATATTTGTCTTGACTCGCTTCCGGATCGTGGGGGAGGAAAGTGCACGCGTGCTTGTAAAAAGGGGATGACGAAGAGGTTTGGAAGAGTCTCGATGAGTCGAGAATGAAAGACGCACATTTTCAGCGAAGTAGTAACACGCGTCGTACTCAAGCTGATCTCGAAGCGTTATGCATTATGCACAAACGCTCTTCGAACTTGGTATTTGTCTACTTTAATCTATATCTGCTCGTGTATCTCGAGGCAAATGGCTCGCTCTCTGCCGCGACGAAAAACGAGATAAGAGCAGTGTACGCGGGGAGACAGACGATGACAAGATTGCCGGATGGGCGGCATAGGAATCAGGCAAACTCATCCATACCCGAATCGTATTAACCTCCGCGCAACGTGTATTAGTGCTGATGCAGTTCTTGCTTCACTCTTACTTCTCGTGTGTACGTCTCTCGAGTATCTCTCATTATAAGATGAATGAGGACGACCTACCGGGATTCCCGGCACATGTACTAGTGTACTATACAAAATGTATACATGCAAGCAGACTCTAAACTCGTTGACGTAGATTTCGAGTAAGTTGCCCACCGCTTCGAGTAAGGATCCTGATTTATTTAAATTGCTGTTATGTAAATTGGAGTTACGCCCGTGACGCGACTCTTCCGAAGTAGTCACGACGATTCCATCATCGTTCGGATTTTGCAAAAATTAAACAGTTGCGAATTGTCCTGTTAATTTCCAGCCTCGAAATCGGGGCCGCTGAAAGTCGGTTTCTTCTGTATTCTGATGCGATAAATGCCATTTAAAAGCAACAATAATAATGATTTGAAACGTAAATAATTATCTCTCGGCTCTATTGTCCCTCCCGGTCAAGAGAACTTTCTCCGCGTGCATCGTCGAGTTCCGTGGGTTATGTCAAGTGCAGTATATACCGCGTTCGCTATGGTGCAAGTGCTACAAAGGAGAAAATATACATGCTGAAGTAGCCTCAGGGCCAACTAGGCACAAGATTCCGTTGTATCGTTTCTTCGCTCTTTTGGCTTTCGATCGCGTCCGCGTGTGGTTAAATCTCCACTCGTCGCGCAGATACTAACTTTATGGGAGGTGAGGGGGCGGGAGAAACGTTCGTCGCTGTCACCGCTGCAAGTACCTAAGGCCAGGTCGAGTTCATCGCGTATAATATCAACTTGTTGGATACATACGTTGTTTATATACGCAAGCATATTTAAATATAGACATGCAAAACTACTTTCTCTCATCGAGATTCCGTTTAGGAAGGAAAGTTTCTTACGGTTTAAGAGACTGCTTCCAACGAGCCGATTCGTTGAGTCAAAAGTGCAATTTATTATAAATTGGTCAAGTGCTCTAAACTTGGAGGATTCGAAGTGAATTATTCTTTTTCAAATGATCCGTTGCAGGCATCTATATTATGCTAGCGTTTTAAGGCGCTCTGATGATTCCTCTTTCATTGTTTTCACAAGCATCTCGACGTTCGCTCCGCTAATACCCAGGTAAGCAGGTATTTTTCGTCGATGTGCAGAAAAAATTCATGATTCGAAGCATGAATGAAAGCTTTTTAATAAGCTGCTTAGTTTCCGTGGTAACGTGAATTTATCTTTGAGCGTCGTAATCGCAGGCGCGCGCGCGCGCGGTCTTGACTTCTCCGTTTTTTGGCATTGAACTAAAATTATGCAGACTCAACGACGAAGAAATCACTCGAGCACGAAAAATTCTACATCAGCGATTCGCCCGAGCTCGTCCGCTCTCGCCATAGGCATTTCTTAGCTCTGGTTTTCAACGTGCAGGACTTGCTGTGTGTGATTCAATATAGATATATTAACAGGCTTATAGAGCGAGGCTCACACGACTCTCTCGTCGAATCGTTCGAGCCGGAAATTCGTTCCAGTCAAATGATTTCGGCTCTCCGAATGGTTTTGAATCTTGACTGTTGTAAAAAATGGTTCCTTTCATTCTCTCTGTTCTCGTTACTCAAGGCTATTTCTCTCCGTTCAACCTCCTCCCTCGTTCCTCATCTTTTAAACTTCTCACCGAGGCTAGTCCTGCTTCCTTTTTCGGCCCACTCCATCAATTCCACACGATAAACCTTATTCTCTACCTTCTTAAATTTCCGATAGGTTCTCCGAGTACGAACTACGATTGATTACGGATTGGCTACTTGGCCATGATATCAGAAAATTTGATATTATCTGCTTAAATTTCGTAAATATTACGAATCGACCTCGAAGACGAGGGGATTCGATCGAATGAGTGTTGCTCTCGCATCAGCAACTTCTTACAGTTCATAACATTTTAATGTTTCAAGTACAAAAGACCCACTCGAACGAAGAAAAAATGTATAAGAGAAGATTAAAATTTCAACGATTACAAAGAATTGCGATAAAACTTCGCGAAGACGCATCAGCGAATGCGGGGGAGGCTAAAATTTGGTCGCCTATACGTCCGATGAGAACGAATAGAGAAGCGGTGATAAAAAAATGAGTGTGTGCGCGTGCGTGTGTCTGCGGAAGAATCGGAACAGGAAAAGATCAACGATGGCAAGAGAATTGAGGTAGACACGTATGTGATGTTAGCGTACAGTGGACAAAACGAGAGATAGGAAGAAAAGAGAATAGAAAGAGAAAGAGAGTGTGAGCGAGAGCGAGGGAGAAACGGAAACGAAAAGGAGAACGATGAGACAGTCGATAAGGGACCATTTGGAAATGGGCCACTTATCCAATAAGACGTGAGCTCGTTGAAAAATCTTGCACGTAGTCCACGTAAGGCCGTAGAAACGTAGCTCGAGACTCGGTGGAACTCATTTCGGTGGCTGTTCTGCTACGGAAGCTGCTTTCTGCCACTGGCAAGAGACAGCTTTTCCAGTCCCCAGTTTTATACCTTCCTGTCTCCCCCCCCCCCTTCTCTTCCCTTTTTATCTGCGTCTTGACTCTCTTTCCCTAACTCGCTTTTTCTCTTCTTCCATCCAGCGGGAAAGCAAAATTTTTATTCCACCATTCTCTGCTGCTTTCGCGAATGACACGAAAGCGTGATCCAAAAACTTCTGCGACAGTTATTTACTCTGAAACCAGAAGTCATTTATCAATCGTATAGGTCACGAATAAAAATGTTAAAAAACACTAGCCCGGATCGACTCGTAGTATGTCTTATTTTAAAAAAACATGTCAATTTAACTGTAGAAACTTTTTCGAAGATATTTCGAGATATTCTTCTTCTTCTTCTTATTGTTTCTGATTTTTCTGGCGTTCGTGTTTCTTAGGGATAAATAAAACAATGAGACTGACGCAACTCTCGTTGAGTCAGCTCTTGAAAAATCTTTTTTTTCCGACCATCAATGTCACATTTCGTTACAGCGTTTGTATAAGTTTATAGAGAAGTATATAAATCTACACGTACGATATAGGCCGTTTCTCAATAGCTTTGCGTAAACAGATCGCCCTGGAGTAGACAGGAATTCTCAGTAGAAGCGGGTCGTTTGAGCGAGAAAAACAAATCTTTAAACGGATCTATATCATCTCAAGGTCCATTAGCAAAATATTTTCTCCACTCGACACGTTTGAGAATTTGTGCAATCGCGAATCTCCTAACGACACTTGTGATGATAAAATTAATCTTTATTATATATTCAAGAGTATAAAAATCATTTTTTTCAAGTCTCAGTTTCGTCGATGAGAGAAAGATTTTCAGACTTTTCGACCTCAACAATGGTCGACTCGTTTAAAACCAAATCTTCCATGCATAAATATGCATTTACACGAATAACGAAAATTCCTCCGACGCGAGAGCCTTTTCGTGTGAAAATGTGACTGTAGAAAAACATATAGAGTTCGTGGCCCATTTTATCAACGATCGCGATGGCGTACGTTCACGTGGAACGTAGCGTGGCTGTGGAGACGTCATCGATTGAAAAGTGAGAGAGAATCAGGGAAGAAGAGGAAATGCACCGAAATTCACAAAGATTTCCTTCCGTTTTCTCCTCACTGAGCATTCGCCGAGTCTGTGTCTGTGTGCGTGTGTGTATACGTAGGCAAATAGGTGCACGTGAATGCGTACAAACGATTCTTTTATTCGAAGAGCGTGAGAGAAAACGTATATATATGGAAAATATATGCGGGCCCTTCTCACGCGTGGCAGGTTTGCAGCATTTCATCAGTTAAATTTTTCGGAACTGTTCGATTTTCGATGTAATAAACCACGAGCAAATAAAACCACGAAGCCGAGACTTTTCGTTTCACTTATTCGGACTCTTTTTTTCGTGTCTGCATCCATATTTGAGTACAATAAAAAAGCGAATTTGAAGAAAAATAATCATACCTCGGCTCGCGTGCAATAATTTCATGAAAAGTATATTATTTTCGATAAATTTTACTCCAATCGTCTTCGACTTTTGCTCGGACCGTAAAAATATTATTTCGAGACGCGAAAAGCCCCTGCGTCCTTTTCCACAAAATCACTAACACACACGTACGAGACTCCGAAGAATTTTTTATTTTCCGGATGCAAAAGCGCAACTGTAATCGAGGAGGAGCGGATGCAGTGGCTGTTAAGAGAGAAATCACGTGCTGGTTCGATAGTTAATTACGAGTCTGCATCCATGTGCCCGAGCGGGGCACATGCGCGTCTATAAATAAACGTGTACGCACACATGCGGTCTGATGTTGATGTAAAGGATTCAATTAATCGGAAACGTCCAGAAGAGTATCGTCAACGTACGTTTCAGTTGTAACAATTTCGATACAATTCGCATACGCTCGAAATCATACGATTTTAATTTAACGATGTTAAAAATAATATTGATAGTCCAATGGGAATTGTCAATTCTAGAGATGAATTCAAGCGCACGAATTGAATTTCAATACCGCAATGAATGACGCGCGATCATTTGTCTGATAAAGATGATTATTTGGTTCGATAAACTATCGTTTACAATTAACGAATGTGTTTAATATCAATCACGAAATAAAACTCACGACGCGAGTGCTTCGCACTTTTTGTACGTCGAAAGCAGTGCGACGATGGAACGAGGCTCCTGCAATTCTGTTGTTAGTTTTATTAGCGCGGTGGTGGTGAACTGCGTAGGAGAGAAAAAATAGTGAAGAAAAGAAGACGGTGAAGAAGCAAAGAAAGACGACGACGCGGCATAGTCGTCGGGCTTCGCGGAAGTCGGTGCTTGTAATCCCTGCTGAGAATATTAGAAGCTCGTGCCTGCTTTGCTCCGAAGCATGTGCAATATAAACTATCGATACTTGGAATATCCCCGATCACTTTTATCTCAGCACGAGTGCCGCTTGTGCGCATTTATTCGTTGAATCACTTCCACGTTGATCTTTTGAACGCTGATCGATTAATCCGAGGCCAATTCGAGCCTCAATAGCATTAAGAACGAACAGGGAGAACGGAGCCTGACAGCGAACACACAAAAGCGCTCTCTTGAGCGATACTCTTGTTTTTAACTATTCGACAATATTCACTCACGCGGTAGTCACTCCTCTCGCGTGCGTTCCAGCATTCTTCGCCACTTCAATTTCTTTCAACCTACGTCGTAATTCCTTTCGTACACGGACGTATGGAATTACAAAGCAAAAATTTAACGCTCGAATTGATCGCAGGCAAACATTTGCATTCAATTGGTTTCAAAATATTCATCGGTCCCATTAGCATCGAGATATTTCGTCAAATATCTCCAGTTCGGACCTCGATGGCCTGAGTTGAACTTCGGTGTTCGAAGTCGTTCCCTGCTTCGAAATCCTGGCGTATGTTGATTTTTGAACAATTTTATCTGATTTTTTTTTCATCGTTCCTTCTTGTACGAACTCGGGTATCTCCCTAGCCCGAAGAAATGGCGGGGTCTTTGCCGGCCGTAAAAAGATTATCAAAAAACTTCATAGTGCATTTACGAACCGTAAGCTCCATTCCCCAAATGTTTCATATCCGCGAAGAGTTAGGCGGGAGGAGAAGGAGGAGGGCGTATACGATGATCATGTATTCAGTGAGAAACAGAAAAACCGTCTTATCTCTTTGCCTCTCTTTCTGCTAAACCCTCAAGAGTTCCTCTGGAAGAAAAGTTTGTGATATCCTTTGTACCATTGACTCTGCTTTATCTCGGCAAGCTCTTTGCATACGAGCCCCTTTTTTCTTTCTCCACTGCATGCACAAACTTTAACCACTATGATTTTATTTTGTCGACCTTTTGCGGTTGAATACTGACGAGATTTCTGGATGTAAACTTCACGGTTCTCGCCTTTCTGAATTCCTCGGGTTTCCACTATTTTTTCCTTCCTTTTCATCTTTACAATGGATATGTGTGCGAGTCTCTGTTTTCCTCTCCCTTTATTTTCAGTCCCTCAGTACTAACCAATCTCTAGCAAAGGATTATATACAGAAACGGGAGCCGGCACGCACGCAAAAAAGGCAAGAGGATGATATTATTCGAGTTTAAACGAATAATGCATTCATAGTAGCGTCGGGAAGTCCGGGAGAGATGACGCCTTGGAATATATATATAGGGAGGGACAGAGAGAGAGAGAGAGAGATAAAGATACATACGGAGATAGAATGAGAATAAGAGAGTATAAGGCTGTCGTCGCTAGAAAGTATGGAATAAAAATATATTTCTCTTCTCTACTTTGCACATAATAAACCTGTTCTCGTATATAACATTCGTATATATAAATATATGTACATAAATCCTGTCATACATAGATATTACGTTTTTCTGTACAAAAGAGAGATTTGACGGGGGACTTGAAGCAGGTGCAGTGTTTTTGTCGCTTCAGTGAATGAAAATAATAAGAAAATCACCTCGAGCTGAGCATCGTTGATATTAAAGGGTCTACCCTAATTAGTATATTCGAAAAGTCGATTTTTGTATTTATTTGCGTGTGCAGAGGTTTACTTGGCTGTCTGAGGTACCGCGTACCTGCCTTTGCTTGAAAGAGTTTTTCTCAAAATTACGTTTTTGTACGGCTCGCGTTGATAAAATCTCCGAAACTATTCGGCCGATCCTTACCAAAATTTTACCTCGTGTTTTTTATGACATTTTTGGGGAAAAAAAACGATGAAAAAAAGTACTTTTTTTGTAGTTTTTGGAAAAATGGCTGCCATTTTGTCATTTTTGAAAATATGAAAAATCGTATGATACGCGCTATAGCCATTTACCTATTGAATCTAAAACCATTTCGATTTTTTTTCCTCCGGTCATCCATTCCTGAGATTTATACCGGTCAAAAGAATTCGTGAAAATAGTCTCTTTTTTGGGCGTCTAATTAGGACAGAGCCCTTAATTCAAAGCAGCGTTAAAAATCGAATTAGCCAGCTGAAATGAAAGCCACTAGGGAATTGGAGAAAATTTGAATAATTTTCTCCTCGCGTAAACAATTTTGATCCACCAAAGCGCGATGTGTAGTTTTCAAAAACGAAGGAATAAATACAACGAATATTACGATTGCATCGAAAGAGCTTAATTGCCAGTTGAATAAATGTGTGCGAAGAGGATAAAAGAGAAAAATTAACTCGACAAATGTGTGGCTGTACCTTATATTACCGAAGTGTACGCAATTTTGGTAATTTTACTTAAACTCCCCTATCTTACGGTTCATCTCGACGGCGCATTGGTCGGTTGGAAGGAGCGCAGCATCCTTGGAGCAAGGGGTTGCAGCTAAAGGAGCTACCACCCCGAGGAGGCGGCCGGTAGGTAGCGCCTCATCGTCGTTCCGGCGATTTAAATTCAGTGGCCCCAACTGAATTTTAAATTAGCTCGAATTATCTTAATAAGGATCCAACGTTCGCGGTTTGTGCACGTGTCCTCTCTCTCTCTCTCTCTCCTTGCTCTCTCGGCCGCTCCATCTTCCGACGCAATCGCAATTTTCTCTCGCTGCTCTCCCTCTCTTTCTCTTTCTCACCATTCCAGAAGCAGGAAGCGAGTGCGCGAAGCAAGTGCACGCGGCTCGCGATTTGTATGCATTGAATTTAAAACAATGTTGCGCTTTCACTGAATGAAAATATAATGCACCGTTCCATGTCCTCCCTCCTTTACACAAACGTACTGCAACACACATTCTCATTATTTGAATATTAAGAGAAAGAGCTTCGCGCACAGAAAATCGACCTCGTGTCATAACGAATTATTCCTTGTTCCGCCATTATATGAAGACCTCCCAAAACACCCGAAGCCCCAAAACTATATATTATTTACAAACGAATCACAGATTCAAAACTTCTTCTTTCAATTCCATTTTTCGCGCATTTAATATTCGTAACGTTCAAAACTATTTACGTTTCGTGTTCGCTGTCGCAAAAAAAAACAAAAAAACAAATAAAACAAGCCAATTGAGATTTTATAAATTACCTCACTGACATACGTAATTGCGAAGTATCGTTAGTCTGCTGTCTGTCATCTACGAAAAGGAACTTGCACAATATCCAGTGCGTTTGTAGCAATTTCGTTATGAGATGTGGACGAACGTGTGTGTGTATGTGTGTGTGTGTTCGAAAGAGTGAAAAAGCCTGGAGGATTCTGCTCCTGGCGTACTCGGTGAATACTGACGGAAAGGGAACCGTCAAGCGGAAATCATCGAGAAGAGCATGAAACCGCCGAAAAGTCAATAGTCAACGAATATTCTCTCTCTCTCGACGGTCGATCTCCTCCCTCTTCCTCGCTTCGCCCCTTTCTTTTTGCGTCCGCTTTCTATATCTTTCTATCTTTTTCTCTGAGCACACACTCTATCGATCCTCTGTCTCCTCGTTCCATCGATCTCATTTGTTACGCGATTCACGTCAAGGATCACGATGCGCGATGCTCACATATACGAAAAGCTCATCGGAGTGCGCGACCAGGCCGAGCAATCTAGCTCCCCATCCTTGCTCGCTGCGCTGCTGGTGGTGGTGCTGCCCCGGTACTGCTGTTACCATGTTTATCCCACTCTCTTTCGTTCGCCAATACTTGCGTGTGTGTAGACTCGCTATCGCGAGATAAAACACGGGGCATTCCGTGCGAACGATTAAAAAGTCCGATTGCGAGCGCACCGACTCTCCGAAGCGACCTTTCAAACTTTTATAAATCCGTTCGGATTCGTTGCAATTTATTTTCTCCGTTTATACAGAGAGGAATTCCGTCAGAAGGCGTATACCGATGAAACATTTTTTTTTCGTACAAGGGTCAAATAAATTAATTGCAAAAATATTAATTGGATGAAGGGAAGCGCGATGAATCTTTAGCCGAACTGACGTCACGCCATTTGCCGAGGACTGCTCCCTTCGTCGGTAAATCAAACGAAAAGGATAATTTCGCGTCCCTCCTCGCAGCATCTATTTCAACATCGTTATTTCAAGCTGGGAAATAATAAATTAATGGAAATACGAGACGCACAATAATTGCGAAAAAAAGCCGGGTCAAGCTTCGATGGGACGAGCCAGCACCCGTTGATTGGCTTGAGATCAAGTTGTCACGAAACAGCCCATACGGTAAACATACGCTATATTGATACACGAACGTACGTTTTATCTCCGTCATGCTCATTTTACAGTCACCACTTCTCTCATTCCAATGGGGAATACTCGATTTCGTATTCGTTCGGGACTCCATGGAATGTACCCCACGGAATACGCAATTGACATACGAGAGTCCTCTCTTTCCCTCGGAACTTTTCGCCCACGGCAGAGAGCTACACACACTCAAGTGTCTGTGGCTTATTTCCGTATAACGATTGCGCACACATATATATACCTAGACTCTCGCGAAATGAGAATCTCACGTGTATAATTGTAATTCATTTTGTATAACCAAATGATAAATTAACAAGCGATCGTATTATACGAGAGCAGAAGAAGAGGGTAATGAATACGCGAAGTTGTCAACTCGTTTTTCGACGTGCGCACCGCAACGACGACGCGCATCGGTGCTCGCGTTATTATTAACTTTGTTTTTATTGAAAAGAATGGTGAATTGGGTCGCTATCAATCGAAGCGAATCGCGGGGCATGGGCTCGTTGAATTATTTGTGGAATTTGTAATATTTGTGATTTTTACGATTTCTCATTCGCTGTTGCGTACTTGGTTTGCTTATTTTATGGAATTTTGAAAATGGCCTAGCGATGCTTTTTTCGCGTCACCTATACCCAAACACACGCGCACGCGTATACGTAGAGTATTTTGTTTTCTCCACTTTCTCAGTGTACGCGAAATAAATCGAAAGAGAACTATGCCTGTGGAGGAGAATTCCGCTGGTGCGCGCATCACACCAACGCCCTCGATCTCTCGATAAACGAAGAAGAATTGCAAGCCGGAGAGATCGTGTTCCACGTTTAATTGATTATCTCGAAGTAACGGATGTCCGACGTTTCAGCCTAGCAGGAGCGCGCCGCGTGGCGTAACTTCGCCTGTCACGTTCGAATTTAATTTATTATTTAGGAGATTCGAAAAATCGATAATTCGCATAAATAATGTATTTTTCTTGGTTTCTTTTTCCTCGGATGTTGGCGGCTCGCGACGAACGCTGTAGGAGAAAATCGCCTGCATATTTCAACATTATGCGACGAGAAAAATCGAGTGTTTGGTCGCAAAAGGAATAATAAGAACGTGCAATATTCTTCATTGATCGCTTTCGATTAAATTAACAATGAAATTGTCGCTATTTAATTTCGAATGAAACATATATTTTGGTGTCTCGATTCAAAATTTATTAATTCGATATTGCAATGACGAACTGTTTCATCTTTATCGTCACGAATAAACGTACGTTGAAAGCAGCCCGTGAAGCACACGTGTTTCTCTTCGCGCGATAATAATGACGTTGCCGAACGATCGGAAAGCTTCCGTATGCATGTTCGTAGCAGAACAGTCGTGAAACATAAGAAAAAGAATGATTATAGTGAATCCACGTGGATGGAAAATTGTACGGTGAAAATTTACATGACCGAGACGGGATTGCAGTGCTCATGATCGTCATTGTGGCTAGTATAGTACGAATTACGAATGCGACATACTCTACTGACCACCGTCAATTATATGTTGTGCACGTAACATTTGGACGATGAAGCACGTGCGCGAGTCCGCGGACCGTCGCATTCTTACGCACGAGTATGCGCCGCGGACACTCGATGATTTTCATCCATGACGAGGGCAAAATGTGTCATCGCTGTCAGTCACGTTAAACTAATGAATGTAAAACGAATTTCTATGTATGTATACAATTATAAAGTTGCTTAATGAAGGAGCACCGTGCGATCGTTCGAGTTGACAAAGGCTTGAAAATCAACGGCTGTTTATTCAATTAAATGACGTTGAAATTTCCGCGATTGTCATTCGCGAAGCAGTTCTTCAGTGAATATTCTTTTCCATTTTTCATCAACATTTGACTTGTGAATAAAATTCACTGAAAATTCTAATAGTTGGAATGAAAGAAAAAATCCAGCAAATATAGCATGTGGCAGAAAAAGTGAACATTCGATATATCTGACGGAAAGACAGTGAAAACAGTGAAAAACGATATTCCGTCAAACTCCGACGACCCAAGCTAGAGAACGATTGAATTAACCGTACGTGCAATCAAGTCTCGGTATGCGCGCGTGGATTAAGAGCTGTCAGCGAGAAAGTTATCGGGCTATAAAAAAAGGAGGAGCAGTACCGATATCGCGCTCAAAAAAACAAAAGTTATTTGGTGAAAGTTGAGGAATCACCGAAAGTCTTCAATTAATTTCTCGAATGAGGATGCGGCTTACTTTTTATACTCGCTCAACAGTGTTTTTTGCCCAGAGTTTCGATCCACTCTAATCTTCGGAGTATCGGATAAGCCCTCCGCGAGATAGTATAAGAGGAAAAGCCGGAGAAAGAGGAAGAGGAGATAAAAAGAAGAAGAAGAAGAAGAAGAAGAAAAAACTGCAAACAAAAAATGGCGAAACGAACTTGAAGTTAAATACTTTTGAAACTCGAGCTCGATGCCTAAGCGTTTCGTGCGATTAGAGACTTACAGCGTCGCGATACGGGGAAAGGATGAGAACCACACACGCGAGAGCCCTCTGTCTATAGCGCTCATTCCCGCTGAACTTTCCTCGTGCTTTTGACTCTCTTCACCTCCAGCCCCTGGCCGCTCCCTTTTTCGGCGAGCTGCTTCTCTGCTCCTCGATATATCCGACTGCACATTTTCCCACCCTCTCGAGCTCTGCTCATCGCGCACGCTATACGTATACATGTATGCGGGCAATAGAGATGCAAATGAAACGGAAATGCTTCCCAAACACAGCAGCCAGTGGCTGCCTCGTTCGTCATTCGTGGTGGCCACAAAAGCTGCCCAATTGGCTCCGTCGGGTTTCTACTCTCGCATTACCCTTACCCATACGTGCATGTCTATATACACGTATATCGAGCTCGTACGAATTCTCTTGCTGCTCGGCTATATAAGCGTATACAATATGCACTTTGGGCTAGAAGAATGGACGACTCGATCGCATACGGTGTACGCGCTACCTATAGGCGCGCGTACGGATATCGGATGTGGCACGGTGTAACTCTCTATTTTGTCGGGGGGCGGTACGCACTCGTATAAATAACTCAAATAGTATGAGAAGAAAGGTGAAATCATTGATTTCGGGATGAATTTAATTTGTACGGGGAGCGCGGTCGGGGGAGTTCTGAATTTTCATGGGTCTTTCACCATTTTATATTTAAAACCGGATGAAATATAATTGCGTGGTTGCGATGCAACGAGAAGGCATTTTTTTTGTCCAACAGTTAAATGTCTCATCGCGCGGCTCTTTTTGGTGCAATTTACGAATGAAATTTATGAGGAGAAAAACTGTTGGACGAGGAAAAACGCATGGGAATGATAAAAATAATGGAAAGAATTTTAATTGCGTTTTAACGATCGCGGAGTTTTAAGTTCATTGAGGAAATACTTTTGAAGTTATGGGGAATAATTTTTTATTCGAAAAACACCTCGCGATTGAACGCGCTTCTCCGTTGCAACGGGCGAAAACAGTGAGCTCGTTCGTATGCTTCATGAATATTAAAATAATAGTTATAAAAGAATAATTTTAGCAGCGGGCTTTTCACCAGGAAAATACGAACGGATATTATCGATCGTTTTTAAATCGAACATCCACTATGTTCAAAGCACCGAAATACTTTTTAATGTTTTGTTTCCGGTTCGAACGTTTTCCCGGATCATGTGTATGGAGGGGGGATTCGCGTCACGAGAAAGTTGTGCTTCGTGACACGTGTATCCCCCCCGACGACAGAGTGGAAAGCGCCCTCTACCGGTGGCGTCCTGTCACTAGACGTTCACGAGATTCTCACCTGAGGGCTTTTATAATTACACGAACGAGAGGCCGGGCAAGAATGTGTGCAGCGCACCGCGCCGTTCCTCATCGATTCGACAGTGTTCCAATTTCCTCTTATTCCCTTTTCGTTTTTTCTCTGCTTTTTAATATATAATATCTATACGTATATATATTTTGTTTGACGCGAAACTTTCGAGCTTTTCTGTTGTCTCGGGCCGGAGAGGAAAATGTTGATGGCAGAGGTCGAATTTTCCGTTAGTCAGAACGAACCTTACGACGTTTTTTTCTCTCGCACACTCTTTTTATTCTGTTTCAAGCTTTCGATGTCACGTAAAGGGGAAATTGAGAAGATGGTTGGGGGGGAATGAAGGGAGAGACGAAGGGGACTGAAATGCAGGAAAAAAGGACGAAGAATATTGAAAAGTAATCGTTCTCCTTTTTTCTTGTCTCCTTTCGCACACGCGGAGGCGATGTGGTCGTAGCGTACCAGGAGGAGTTTGGAACAGTTTGGGTAACCTGACTGAAGGGCTGGGTGAGAGAGGCAGAAAGGAAAAAGGAAGCAGAGGAGTTGGGAGAAGGAATCCCCGATATAAGACGCGCCGAAGGTCCCAGGAAAGGGAGCGAGGACACTTTCCGAGCTCAGAATATAATATGAAAAGTTGCTGGCGTCTCAATCCGCCATATCGGATGCTTTAATTCAATCCTGCAGGAATGACGTATAGCAGAAGCGTGTGACAGGAAATATCGCACAGTCGCGTGTTTCTTTCGCATCTGAGCGATCCCCGTCTCTCTTTCTCTCGTATACCCCTTTTATTCTTTATTTCTCTCTGCGTCGATAAATTTTTTTCTGTTTCCTGTGTACGGAAGGCGGAAATATTTATGAGCGAGCAATCTTCGACGAGAAAATTTATCATTTTCTTCCACAAAAGATATTTTAATCGAAAAAATACTTTAGTTTTTGGCGTTCGTCGATAAATATCTCAAATATTTAACGAAATGACTTTTTACGCATTTATTTACTGTCGATTTTCCGGTTCGACGTATCATCCCATGATATTTTATCGATACGACGATATTCTGTGGTGCCCCCCCCCCCCCCCCCCCCCCCCCCCCCCCGTAGCCGATCGTGAATGTAACGCCGCCCTTTTCTCGTTCCCTCAATTGGCGAAAGCCTCTGACAGCTCTCCATCTATCGTACGCGGGAAATATCATTTCCTCGAGCTTTCGAAACGCTGAGGGAGAAAGAGAGAGAGAGAGAGACGGAGAGGAAAACGAGAATGATGAGAGTGAGAAAAGAGTGTGGATAGGATATGTACACGCAGAAACGTTCTCGTGGATGAACGTTCACCACCGCCGCCGCCACGACCGCACCACCGAACCAATACCAGCGGTACAGCTGAAAGAATCGATCATTAGAGATATCGACAGCTCATCAAGTTTGGCTGGCTGACCGGTCAGACCAGGGCGTTTGTGGTTAACCGTCTCGATTCAACCTTGCTATTCCTCCTTCTCTTGCCGTTTTGCGTTTATCTATCTACTCCTTTCCTGCTCTCTCTTTTTCTCTCGCACTCTCTTGCGTTTATAAACACACGTCAGTACCGATAATTCGACTATTCATTCGCTCTCTCTCTCTTATTCCTCAAGCACCGACCACATATTTTGAAAAATTTCTCATCTTTGCAGTTCGATTATACCAACGAGAGGCCAAACCCCGTACCAAGATGCGAATGATCACTGCTAAATTGGTAAATCTTCAACAATTTTCAAACACTGGTAAATCGTCAACAATTTTCAATGGAGCAGGACACAGCGATTTTAAAATAACTCTATAATTAATAATAAAGAATAATTATTCACAGAATGAATAATTCACGATGAAAAAAATAAATATTGTCACTGCTAATGCGAGATTCGATAGACACGTATTTCCGGTCGCTACTTTTATTCCATTAGATCAATGAAAAGCTTGATTTTCTTCACGATCGATCTCCCTTATTAAGCATTCAAATTTACATTTCTTTTTTTTACTCAAACGAAATTATCATCGACAGGTAATTTCGTTCACTCGGCTTCGTCATAGTCGCGCCCCAGGGTTCGCGGATAGCGCGCTATTTTAATTATAACTTTCGTGGCAGTTGATTAATTAATGGGTGGCGCAGCTCGGCGCGCGTAGTATGTTGTAAATGTGAGAACGAGATAGTATGCATATGTAGTTGTGAGAATATTCTTGTCATTATCGATGCAAATTCACAGTATTATTGAAAAATATTTGTTGAATTTGTTTTTTTTTTTTATAAATTAACTGTTGATTTCATATTTAGGATTCGTTATTGAAATTTTCCTCGTGACTTTTGTTTTCAATGATAATTTCACTTGCACCGCAGAGACCAGCATCGAAGCACATTTTGTTAATGGAAAACATCATAAGCATACGTTTCATTCATTAACCGATGATATTAAAATGATCCTTGGTTTTGCTCTCGTTAAAATATAACGCTGGTCAAAAGGATACCCGCGATAAAGGAAACGAGAGGATGAATAAATTGCGCATTATAATTTTAAACGATAAATTTACGAGAACGACGACGAGAGTCCCCCAAGAAAGAGGGTGTTTAATGATTTTCAAAATTTCAATTACAAATTACTGTAAAATGTTGGACAAAATTTTAAAAGTAATTGCCATCGTGGAGGATGTTGTGAAGCTTCAAATTCTTTAATATATTCACATGCCAGATGTGCGCAACTCGATAACTTTCATTAGCGAAACTCAAACGAACGAGGATTCGCATCGATTGAGTGAGACAAGCTCAAGGACATTCCAGGGAGGGTGAAGTTCCATCTGAGAGATGAATAAAAAAAGTGAAGATCTTCGGCTAGACAATTCGTCGCGATTGAGAGGACAAATGGAGAGAAAAAAGAGCACAATAATTCTATGAGAAGATAGGAATGAATGAGAAACGAAAAGCGAGCAACGCGAGGCGAATGCAGCAGAGCAGAATATCAAGATATCTTGATGTCCGGAACGACGTAATAGATATGAAAAAACGAGCGCAGTTATTCGCGATAGAAAAAGCGCGAGATGGATAAACTGGGCTTGTTTGACGAGGAAAGAGGACAAAAAGAAATGAAAAGTACAAGAAAAAACGATGCTACAAGAGCAGGTAGGTACAAAACAACGCGCACACAGTTGCGCACACAGACATTTATTAACGTACTTGCGAGGGAAACTGAAAAGAAAAGGGATGGGGGATCTTTCGTAGGAGGTCGTAAGAGTCAGGGGGCGATCTCTATCCGCAGTTACAGCCTCGTTAATCACACGAGGATCGAGAAACATGACCGAGCGAAAGAGGAAGGGAAGAATGGAATACAGAAGAAGGAAAACGTGTAGCTCGGGGAGGGGTACGAGGATAGAGAATACAACGGTAAGGTGAACGCAAACGACGACGAGGACGAGGAAAACGACGTCGTCGTCTTCGTCGTGGTGCGAGAGATCCAGGATAGAAGAGAGAACAGAGGGAAAGCCGGTAGTTGAGTAAGAAGAACAGTCTCGTGTAGAAACGTTATCCGAACACGACTATCCGCCAAGCCGAGCTTTGCCGAGGGCGTGGCTCTTTCATTCGTGTGCTTCTCTCTATCTCTTCCATCCCGGAGTTTATATGTGTGGCCACACAGTCGTCGGACTATCTTTTTCAACCTGCATCCTCCTCCCTCCCCCCTTTCTCATTCTCTTTCGCCGCAGTTTCTCTTTCCTAATATATTCTCCCTTTAAATCGAATTCTACCTCGGTGTACATCCTGCTGGAAAATTTGGGTCCGATGAGCGCGCGGTTATTTCACCGAGAATGTCTCAAATTTATAGTATTAATTTTCTTTCATTGTGCAATCCTGTCATAGAATAGTCTTTAATATCGTGGAATATATGAGCCTGTTTCACCCGCTTCAATTATCTTTATGCTTCGTTCTCTTAAAATTTAGCGTGCTCTATCAAAATATCGATTATTTCACTCCGAATGTATTTCCCCGTCCGGAAAATTCTATGAACGCGGCTCTTTGATTTTCATTTCCAAGAAAAAGTAAAGAGTGGCTCAACACTGACTCACTCTGAGCTTCAAATTTACACGGATAAAACGGATTCGTTTTCTATGGCGAGGAATATATTATTTTTCAAGAATTTTCAAAGTATTTAGACACTGATTACAAACGGCACATAGTTTTGTTTTCGAGTCTTATATATTCATCACGTCAAACTAGCTCTTACCGATAAGTGGAAGTGTATTGTAAATCACAAATTTCCATCGTCAGCATAGTTAATTCTATGATGAGTACTCGAACGTAGATCGAATATGTGAAACATTTTATCATATAAATAGTTTTTTTTCAGGGTTGCCTGAGCATATTTTACAATATAAACATTTCTTTTTTGAGTCTTGAAAAAGATTTTCGAGCCTCGTTTTCTCCGTGTGGCTGGTGATCATTCATTTATTCTAGGGAATCATATGCCCGTGTAAAATCGGATTTTCGTGATAAAATCCAGTTTAAAAATTATCTCATTATTTTGCAAGCTGCTAAGAGAGTGCCTGGGAGATGGTGGCCAAGTGATGAAGATTTGATATTTCGTTGCCAGCTCAAATATCTTGACGCCTCGACATCCAAATATTTCGGTGAACAAACGAAGTGGCAGATGTTCACGCGAATACATTTATTTTTTTTGTCATGCGACTAAAAATTTCAGCTCAAGGAATAATGATGAGCTTTCGTATGAAAGGAACACTATAAAATACATACTATATGAGCGACAAAGCTCTTATTATGAAAATGTGTAAACTCTAAATTATCTACCGGCATAAAGTGCTTGCGATACGAACGCGGTAGAAATCCTCGAATAGAACTCAATTAAAGTTTTATTACAAGACATTGAAATATATAGCGCAATGATACTCATTTAATTATATAACGGAGGAAAATCAAAATTATTGACAAGGCTGGATTTGAATAATGAAACGGATATTTCTGACAAAAATAACGGACAATCAATGTTTCAAATCGAACCATATATGCGAACAGAGTAAAATGATTTTCATCCCTTTGTATGACCGATTTATACGTCTCGTCAAGTCCACACCGGTTTTGAGAAAAGGGATTGAATTTTAAGCAGCACAGAAGTTTGACAACGACTAGTTGAGAGACGATTTTAGTTATTCGAATCATACTCAAATATTCTAACTTTATTGTCCGATGCTTCGCTCGATATTCACTCGATGCTCGGATATTATTCCGAGCAGATATCACTCGGGTTCGTCTTCTGTCTTAGGGGTGAAAGTATCGACTTTTGTCTCATCACTGACTCAATTGTATTACGCGCCTCTTCCTCGAGATCAAACATGTAGTACCCCTAGGATGCACCGATGTCACCACATATTTAAAGTCTATATAAACTTTTTTACGTTGTTTGGTTGCCTTAGCAACCCGCTCTTTACCTCATTCTTCTTCGTTGTGCCGATTAAGCCACAAGCGAATAAATAAAAAATCCGTAATATGGGAAAAAGGAAATATTCAGAAGATTCTGAAGATTCGTCAGGAGAAGCAGAAGATTTGAGGATGTTGATGAAACGATTGGATAAGAAATTGAGAGAAAAAAGTAGACACAAACATTCGAAAAATCATAGTAAGTAGAAAGAAATCGATTGTGTGAATCGATATTTTGCGTGTCTAAATGGAGATAAAGAATTCGAGTGATTATACGATAAGTTTGGTATACATAAGTTTGGTATACGAAATCACACATGTAATCCGAGCTCTCCTGTCGGTTCAACCGGCGGAGAGAATTAACCTGTGTGGAAAACATAAAGGAGGATATGTTACGAATGACATTTCTCGTGTCGGTCCAACCGGCGGAGAAAAATTTCGAATGGTCGTACGCAGATTTGGAATTTGAAATCACATACGAATCCAAAACTCTTTTGTCGGTCCAACCGGCAGAGAGAATTAACCTTGATAAAAGATATAGGTGAATTTGGGTCAAGTGATGCCTCTCGTGTCGGTCCAACCGGCGGAGAGAGTGAAAAGATTGACGTGTGTATTAATACAGACGACAGGGCGGTCAATGTAACTGTCCCGAGATTTTACAGAGTTTCTTGATGATGGTATACTTATCTCTGGTCGGTACAACCGGCAGAGAATATACACAGATGAATTCGTATATCGTAATAAATGGTTACATATGTGATGTACATTTCGAAATGAGACTTAACCTGTAAAACAATGAAAGTTGTTGAATAGTTTTTTCAATTTTTTCGTTATCTAGGAAGAAAGCGACGTTGTTCGAGAGAATCTGACAATTTTAGCGACGAAAAAAGCGTTGCAGACCAGCGTTCGTCGAAATCGTCGGGCAGGGACGATATATCTGACGGAAATTCGATGAGATCTGAAGAGGACGCGAATGATGAAACAGAAGAGGTTGTTGTGTTAAATGCAGAAGAAAGAAAAAATTCATTGACGAGTGGAGAAGAAGGTGCAGAGACACAATCGAATGACATCGTTCTAGAACCAGAGGTTCTTGGGCTTATTGGGAAACGTCTTATCCAAGAGAGAACATTAGCGCCGCCAATTCATAATAGTTTGGCCAGTCGATGGGAAGATGTTATTAAAAAAGGACTTCCAGATGAAGAAAGATCAGAGATTTTGAAGAAATATTCTCCACCAAAAAATTGCGAAATTATTGATCCTCCTAAATTAAATTTGGAGGTTAAAGCTTCTTTGGAAGTTAACATTGTAAAAAGAGATGAACGAATTGTGGAAACTCAGACAAAAATTGGAACCGGTTTGGCTGCATTGGGAAGAGCATTAGATCTTGTGCTTAAGGGGGATGGTCCAGAAAAATTGATACTTTTAGAGTGTTTAAGTAGCACGGCCAATCTTCTCGCGGATCTTCAACATGACGAAACGGAGATTCGTAAGAGTTTGATCTTGAGGAACATAAGTCCTTCGATTCGAGAAACCTTGAAGGATACAGTCACGAATGAATGGTTATTCGGGAAAGATCTTGAAGAAAAAGTAAAAACATCAAAAGCGCTTCAACGATCTGCACAAGATTTCAAACAAACAACAAAAACGACAAAACATCAAATAAACAAAAATTCAAAAAACTTCAGAAGCCCGGCCCGAAGTTATCGTTACAAGATGATGGTTCCAAATACAAGGGTGAGCGGGCAAAGACCAACCAACAAGACACAAGACAAGGGATCGTATTATCGGAACCGCAATTCATCGAGGAACATTCAAACGGAACGACACAAACGGCGATAGATGTAAGTGTGCTAGCGGGAAGGTTAAGAGAGTTTAAGAAGCAATGGCAACAGTTTACAACTGATGTAACAATTTTGGGATGGATTGATGGGTATAAAATTCCATTTACTGGTATAGTAACACAACCAGTTCCACCAAACGAACCTCAGTGGTCTGGTGAAGAAAAAGTATTAATTCAAAAGCAGATTAGTGAACTCATACGAAAACAAGTTGTTAAAAAATGCGATCCAATGAAAGGTCAATTTTTATCAAACATTTTTTTGGTACCAAAACCAGATGGTTCTCATCGGCTTATTCTCAACCTTAAACGCCTTAACACATTCGTGAAAACAGATCATTTTAAATTAGAAGACTGGAAAACAGTTAAAAGAATGATGAAAAAAGATTGTTTCTTAGCAACGATCGATCTAAAAGACGCATATTATTTAATTGGAATCGCAGAGGCTCACAAAAAGTTTTTGAGATTTGCTTTTGAAGGCGTTTGTTATGAGTTCCAGTGTTTACCTTTTGGCCTCAGTTCAGCTCCGTACACTTTTACAAAAATTATGAAACCCGTAGTGAGTTACCTTAGAGAACGAGGATATTTTTCGGTGATATATTTGGACGATATTCTTTTAATGGGTAACACTTATAGTGCATGTTTAGAAAATCTTACTGAGACACGGTCTTGTCTAGAGCATCTCGGTTTCGTAATTAATGAACGAAAAAGCAAAATGTTTCCATCCAAGACACAAAAATTTCTAGGTTTAGATTACAATTCCAAGTACATGGAAATAGAATTACCGGAAAAAAAGAGAAATGGTATTTTTGAACAAATTAACAAGTTCAGGAAAATAAAAGAATGTTCTATCCGAGAATTTGCAGGATTCATAGGAACGTTAGGATGGTGTTGTACAACCTTAAAATATGGTTGGGTCCATATGAAGGACTTTGAAAGAGAAAAATTTTTAGCTCTCAAGAAAAATTCTGGTAATTATGAGAGAAAGATGATACTTTCTGATCGGTTACAAAACGATTTATTATGGTGGAAAAATAATATTATGTCAGCAAAGGTTACGATCAAAGAATTCAAACCTGTAATCGAGATTTTTTCCGATGCATCAAATACGGGTTGGGGTGCATATTGTAAAGGCAAGCGCGCTAACGGTCATTGGAATGAGCGTGACAAGAGATATCACATTAATTATTTGGAATTATTAGCCGTATTCTTTGGTCTCAAGTGTTTTGCCTCAAATTTAACGAATTGTGATGTATTATTAAGAATAGATAATACGACTGCGATAGCTTACGTAAATAAAATGGGTGGAATTCAACTTCGAGGTTTAAGCAAATTAGCTAAAGAGATTTGGGAATGGTGTGAAAAGAGGCGTATCTGGATATTCGCATCATATATAAAATCTCAGGAGAATATAGAAGCAGATTTTGAATCAAGACGGTTGGAACCAGAAACGGAATATGCAATAACACGTAAGACGTTCCAGAAGATTGTAATTAGATTTGGGCAACCGGACATCGATTTGTTTGCCACAAGATCAAACGCAAAATGTGATAAATATGTGTCTTGGTTCAGAGATCCAGATTCTATTGCTGTCGACGCATTTACGCTTCAATGGAAAAATTATTTCTTCTATGCTTTCCCACCTTTTTCAATTATTTTACGAGTATTGGAAAAAATCAAATTTGAAAAATGTCGAGGAATTGTTGTGGTGCCATATTGGACAGCTCAAGCTTGGTTTCCATTGTATATGGCAATGTTAGATAGTGAACCATATTATATTGAGCCAAATATTAATCTTTTACAATCATTAAATAGACAACAACACCCACTGTGGGAGAGGATTACCCTGGTTGTCGGGACGCTATCAGGGAAGCCTTCAAGAAAAAAGAAATACCTGAGGAAGTGATAGATCTTATGATATCGTCTATTTCGGATTCCACAATTAAACAATATAATAGTGGTATTAAAAAATGGTGGATATTCTGTCAAGGATTGAGGATTAATCCATACAAAGACGATGTACCAAAAGTAATTAGTTTTCTCGGACAAGAGTATAAAAATAATGCATCTTTCGGGTCGTTAAATTCATATCGGTCAGCAATTGCGCTGCTCCATGGTCCTCAATTGGGAGAAGATTATCGTATCAAAAGATTTTTCAGAGCTATTTCAAAGGTTCGCCCAGCAAAGCCAAAATATGATTCAACATGGGATCCACAAATAGTTTTGGATCACGTGTGCCAATGGGGTGATAATGAGAAAATGCCTTTGGAAAAATTAGGATTTAAGCTCGTTACACTTCTTGCATTAATCACGGGTCAACGTATGCAAACTTTATCATTTATTGACGTAAGAAATATTGAACAGAAGGATAATATAATAGAAATAAAAATACCAGATACAATTAAGACGTCGGGTAAAAATAGAATACAACCGACGTTAATTATTCCGAATTTTTATGAAAATAAAAATATATGCGCGGCTTCAGCGCTCCAAACGTACATTACAAGAACAAAACGCATTCGTGAAATTGAAACGAGAATGTTTATATCTGCAAAAAAGCCATTTAAGGCAGTTTCGAGTCAAACATTAAGCCGATGGATAAAGAGTACACTCGGTGAAAGTGGAGTGGACGTCGATATATTCGATGCCTATAGTACACGACATGCATCAACTTCGGCTGCGAAAAGAAAAGGAGTGAGCATTGATGCTATCAAGAAAGCAGCAGGGTGGACATCTAAATCTAGTACGTTTGCGAAATTTTATGATCGTAATGTTTCAATAAATAAAGATGCGTTTGCAAGAGCCATTCTTGATAGGAGGGAATGAAGGATTAATTGGTTGTTTTTTGTTAATTATAATTGGTTGTAATCAGTTCATAATAAATAATGAAATGACAGATTATTACGGATTATCTACTTTAGTTCAGTTGCCATAACTGACTTTAAACATCTACATGTTTGATCTCGAGGAAGAGGCGCGTAATACAATTAAACGATTAAACGAACTTACTTGTAAGTGAAGTTCTATCGTGATTGTATGAAGCGCCTCTTCCGAAGAGATCACTCCCACCCAATAATTACCCAGATTCAGAATTATATAATAATATCTGAAGTTTTTTCCCAATAGTTACGGCAACACTTTAAAATATGAGGTAAAGAGCGGGTTGCTAAGGCAACCAAACAACGTAAAAAAGTTTATATAGACTTTAAATATGTGGTGACATCGGTGCATCCTAGGGGTACTACATGTTTGATCTCTTCGGAAGAGGCGCTTCATACAATCACGATAGAACTTCACTTACAAGTAAGTTCGTTTAATCGTTTAATTAAATGAGTGTCAATGACAAAAACGTAGGGACTGGTAATTTATTTTTTTTCTGCTGCGAATCTATTTTATTTTGAGTGCAGCATAGACGAGTCAAAAATAGGAGGACACTTTGAGTTTTCAAATATCGATAAGGTACATTTGACAATTGACCAATTTTACTATTTTCTGTCTTCGGATCTAATAATTTTTTCCAGGAATGATTGATTCGTTAATTGATGTGGAAAGAAAAAAATCTAATTTTCAGACGGGTTTAATAAAAGTGAATAACAACGGGGTCAAATAGACCGCGATACACTTGAAACAATGAAACTCGAAAGAAGAACTTTGGTAGACCGAAAACGTTGTTTTTGTACCGCGAATAAATCAACATTTAACTCCGTTCCCGGCGGACGGTTCGTGTACACTTTGTAAATTGCAGGCCATATATTTTTTTCCTACAGTTTCGTAATAGCTGTAAGCTCGTTTGTTTGCCTCCAAAATGTATGAAATAATGAATAGCGCAAGGCCCTTTTCTCGGGGGTTATTATTTATAGATTTTAACAAGTTATTATTCTTGGCTCTTGTGCATCCAAGCAAATCACGTTATGAAGTCAATTCAAATTAATGGAAAAAGAGCGAGCCCAAGCATGGCCAAGAGTTATGATTAAAATATTTGAGACTCCGCTACGAGTTATAATCCGATTATTTATTAGCACCACTAACGTGATCTTTTCGTCATGAATAATTAATTAACTTCCATCGCACATTATCCCATTTTTGTTTGGGTTTGTTTTATGCCTTAAATAACAATATATTCCCGGAACTCGTACTTTTATGGACTTCCAAAAAAAGTGCAGTACTAATTACATTCCCATTCTGTAATTGCAGCTGAGATCTCCAGTCGTTATATACGTGCGTAGCAATGAAAATGTTTTCACGAATGGGCGTTGAGGAAAAACATTTGTCGAGGTAGAAACTAGGAGAGAGAGAGAGAGAGAGAAAGAGAGAGAACCGTTCGTATACGGGCTAGCCCCAAAGTGCCAGAGAAACTCATGTCCCTTGCATGTTAAATCTCTTACAATGCCGAAAATATATATAAATATGTATGCCTCTGACTGTAGTACAAAAGGACACTGCTGCATATGTGCAAATTTACGTTAAATTAACATGGTTATATGGTCTTTGCCACCTTTATCAAATTTATTACGCTATTTTAATAACACTGAGGAGTAATTTAAATTAAATATGGTAATGAACGAGTTTGTTCATGAATTAATGAATCTTTAGCAAAGAGGTAAAATATGGTGTTTCGTTTTACAATCATCGACAAATGCACAACCCTAAGCTATCTGATGTTTTGAAAAAAAAAAAAAAAAAAAAAACGACGCTAAGTTAATTCGGTACAAAAGAAAATGTCCCTGTAATTGGTCTCGGGGAGGAAAAATATTTCGGCAACGAAATTAAACTCTCGCTGATATACGTGAATGAAGTCTGATGGCAAATGAGCCCGAGCGCCGTTCGCACACACGATTCAATCCTGAAAGAACATTTCTCGGACCCAAATGAAATTGATGGGATTCCGCAGTAGTACGTGAAAAAGAAGAGAGAGGCCAAGAAGCCAAGAAAAAAAGAATTTAAAGGAGAAAACGACTACACGCTTTACCGTCTGCTCTGGCATCGCAGTGACCGGAAGTGTTGTCTGCTGTCGGCAGTCTTCAAATATTTGCGTGCATGGGGCAAACCATGCGCATTGGGAATGCCTACTGATCAAAGGATTCAACGGTGCACGTGAAACGTGTTTTTTTTTTTTTTTATTTTATTATCAAAGCACCGTTAAGGACGCATAGTGAAGGGAATAATAGGATAAAAGAAAAAGATCCCCTGCCAAATTAGTTTGAGCGAAACTTTCCTCCAATTGGCGAGGAAAAAAAAGTGCTTTTGTGAAACGATTGAAAATTGCAAAAGTGCTTCAGTAGCTTAAAAAACAACAATTAGAAGAGTATGACGGAAAAATCTTGATTATTTTTTCTCCATTCGATGGTTCTTTAAAGTGGAGAACTTGCGGATGAAAAAACCAAATGAATTATGAATAAATAAACAGTAAATAAAATCGAGCGAGTGATCGAAAGCGTGAGCGCACAATTCGCACGGATGAGCGAGCGTGTACACGATCACATCAATTCCTGAGAGATGTGAGTATAAGAGGAGAATGATATGCGAATAGAGAGGAATTTAGGTGTGGAACGAAGAACGAGAGAAGCCGCTGCACCGAGGAAGAGGGCGCAAAACGAGGTAGAGAGAAGCGTACGAGACTGCGGGAGTAGATCTTGAGAGGGCAGTTACGTTCTCGAATGGAAATTCGTGCTCGCTCGGATCGCTTCCCTGGGGCTGTGAGGCAGGAGATAACCTCACAGTTGCGCGCGATTGACCCGTGGCCAAGAGTCCCAGTCGTTGGCCAAAAACCCCGAGATATTCCAATATTTTCAGGTCTCTGGCGCAGCGAAATTGCGTCGTTCGAGGCTAGCAAAGAATGTGCATGTTCGATCGATCGATTCTCCCATTTTTCAAGTCAAATATCAACCAAAATGACAGCTAAGAAAATTCCTGTCTATCCGAAATGTTCACAGGGCCAACGCAGGCATTCGATTATCAATATAATAATGCAGCCTGCTCGAGGAGCTCGAAGGAGCAATGAATTTCGCACGAAATGATATTCGCAATTAGTGAAGCGCCGCCACCGCACGCGTGTGCCTTTAGACAGCACAGCGGAATAGAATACAATGTTGTGTGGGCATTTACTCCGAGAGCGCCAATAACTGTGACGTTTTACGAATAAACGAGGTCCCTCAATGAGAGAGGACGAGAGGCAGGGATAAAGGCACTGACACGAAATGCCTCGCTGCACGTATGAACGCGACCCGTACACCGACACACTCGCACACATACGTGCAACGTGACGACACACATAGACGAAACGAGAGAAGGTTTTGGCTCCTTAACGGCCACGAAATTAAACTCCGTCCGAGCACGATAAATTCTCGAACCGTCCTCCCCAGTCACCGGAGAATATAAGGACGCCTATACCCACAATCTACCCAAGATATGTGAATACACACACACGTATGTACGCATACAAATATATACACCTTTCCTTACGTTATTCGTCCAGGTCGGGTTAAAGCTTCGGCTCTGAACTTGTTGGCTTATATGGCCCGCGACACACTGATCGGATTTTATATCACTATACTCGTACTTAATGCCAAGAAGCCGGCAGCACTGCAGCGAGGACAGCGTAGGAGAGGAGCCATCGTCTCTGCTCCGTGGACATGTAAATATGTGGCTCTCTCGTATATCGGTTAATGTGCGGAGACACAAGCGTATATACTTGTGAATGTAACGTGCAATATATGCAATGTGAATGAAATATAAACATTTACATTCGCTAGACTCTCAACATTAACCTGTATTTAGTACTGATTCATAGCAATTGCCCCATTAGAGGGGCATATTTTGCTATAAATTCTCTCAGAGCCTTTGACACCGCGCGAATGTGGCTTTTTCGTTAGAATATATATATCTCTTGATACGTTGCTAATTATTTAAATGAAACAAAGCGCATGGAAATGAACGCAGGTCCACAAATACTTCGTTATATAGATTGTACGAGAGCAAATTAACCGTCAAGTATTTGCACACTCTGGAGTAACGATATCGGCGTCTAATACCCTTTCGTATTGCCCGCGTACGAGGAATTTTCAAGTTCTTTTTTGCGTCACGTCGTCATAAGAACTTTAGTGTTTCCTCTTGCGGTGTTATAAAATTTTTTCATAAAAACTCTCCTTTGATCGATAAAACATCGTATTATCAATCTTTACTTTCTCAAAAAAAGAAAACAATGACCTATTTTCTTTTTATCGAATTAAGGATTTGTTGCGACACACGGATACGAGGATATAAATGGAAGTATATTTCAACCCATTCGATAATTGCTCGAACAACATGAATCTCTTGATTAAAAGTGGATCGTATTTTCGAAAAAAAATACACTTTCATTAAACAAATTACCTAATGCTGAAGTTTGCAACGTTGGAGTCCAACGAAGTGATTTTAAAAAAACTCGAATAATTTCAGTAAATCTTCAATTTTGTTCCTTGCTGATTTTTCAATTCTTAGTTTTTCAACTTACACTCAACGATTCGTGAAATAAAAAAATTGGTGAATTACAAATGTTTTTTTTTTGTTCATTTCGTTGGACTCGAACGTTGCAAACTTCAGCTTCGTGTCGAAAATTTAAACTTTCTAATATCATCGAAAGAGAATTAAAAAGTAAAATAACGCCGGTACGGCTATGAATAAAAAAGACAAAAATAGAGTCAGTTTGAAAACTGTTTCAGTGCAAAGTGCAAAAATAAGAAACCAAACAGAATTTGCTGTACTGGCAATGAGCTTTATTCCGCTTTCATGAAAGTCTCCACTTTGCACTGTAAAAACGTTCAAACATAAAAAGTTGTTTTCTGTTTTCATTGGAACAGCGATTATTCTTTAACGTTCTCTCTGTGCATAATCAGCGCAGTTATTTCGATCTTCGAATAAAATAGTAGTAAGCGCTTCCCCGATTACGTTTTTGTGCTTAACGGTGTTTGACGAGTCTTCTCGATCCAGTGTGACAATAGAGAAGAGAGAATGGGTGAGAAACTCTTTCGAAAGTAATAATTTTCTACAAAAAGAAAATCCTCTGCGTTGGCGGATGAGCATGGCAGACGTGAACGCGAGAGCTTTGGCGAGACGGAAAGGCGGCTTCGATGCGGATATATATTTCGTACATGCATTACGACGTCGCCGAACTAGCGGTACTTTGAAAACATTCGGACGAAGTTGAGTAACGCGATTAATTGCCGAGGCACCACGAGAGTGTCTGTACAGTGTGCACGGGTACGTCGAAACGTAAAAAAGTTGGTGCGAGTGTATGGCCAAGTGTAATTTTCAAGTACGTAGGAGTATATCGCGGGAAAGTGGAAACAGGGAGAGAAGAATGTGCGCCTCTAATCGCGCGCCTCTCTCGCGGAGGCGCGCGAGTGTTCACGAGAGAAAGAGCCGCGCGCGCGCTTATCCGCGGCAAATCAAATTCAGCGTTACACGCACGCAGTTTCCGTGAGCGGTTTATATAAAAGCCCATGAAAGTTCTTCGCCCATAACGGCAATAAGTCATACCATTATTATATATTCACGGAAAAGGTATACGCGTATATGTACTGCAAACATGTATGCGCCCATGTACGCGTATAAATATGTACGAGAGTATAATAGCGCAGAATGAACTCGTTAAAAAGTATTCACAGTGCGCGGAGTATGCATATTTTCATGTATTCAGGAGGGTTTTACAGGATCTTCCGACGCACGCACGCTACCTCGTGCTGCTTCTAATATATATCATAGTCAAGAGATTTCACGGTATATTTCGGAACTAGAGTTTTCACTGAATTTTTCATGAACGATTTTCAAAGAAACTTGTTTCAATTAAATCTCAAGATAAAGAGAGAAAGAGTGCGGCCGAGATGTAACGGCGAGAGAGAAAACGAGTTTTCTTCGTACATGAATTATATTTCTGGTACCCATTAGGTGGGCGATTTCCGGTATAATTTTATTCACACGTTTTATGCGGGAGGAAGAGAGAAAGAGAAGCTCCGAAATCCGGATAATTCCGGAGTTCTCTTAGATGATCGACGCTCGTGTGTAAGTGAATGGCGAGAGCCGTGTCGAGAGGAAAAGAGAACCGAATAAATCTGGCAGACTAATGGGAATAAAAGACCGACGAAGTCACCCAAAAGCACTCTCGCATTCTTCCGAATCATTCCGAAGTGTCCAGCTCTCCTCTCTGCCGGGTCCATTTTCGGCATCGCGTCTGCGAAGCTCGACGTCACCAACATTGCGTTTGGGGCGTAAGAAGAGTCCTAAGGAAACGGAGATCGGTCTCTGCTTCTCCGGACCGAGGTTCCCACTTAATGAAATTCACAGGCTCGTTTAAATATTTCCCTCTTGTACTGGCTCAGCGTCCATTTGTAAAGTATTTCAACATGAGATAATTCTAAGCACGCCTAGAGGGTTCAATTAGACGAGCCTAGCACCTCGTCTCTGGGAAGACCTCGGCACAGTCGTACTAATAAATGAAACGACTCGATATCTGTCTCCCGAAACGTTTTGTTATTATTATTTTCTTTTCTCTAAGGAGAATTTGGCCGCGACGGATCGCGGCGAAAATTCGTCAATAAGGATAAATAATAGAATCAATTTGTCTAAATTTTCTTATTCATTTCTATCAGTCAAATCAGATTCAATTCACTTTAACGAATCATTTCAAATTTTTTGCCAAGTCAAACAAATCGCTTTCAATATTCAGTAGAAGCCGATGATTAATCGATCCGGGTCATCGCGTCACCCATCAACGGATTATAATCTGAGGCAGCAAAAAAAATATATAAAGGCAATCAAGCTACGCGAACAGAAGTAATTATTTTAGTTTGCCCCGTCCGGTACAAAATAAAGTCCGCCAGTACACGAATCATCTCCCGATAAATAATTCATAATATAAAATAAATCATTTTATTTTTGAACAATTATCGAATATCGTCTCAACACATTATTCATTATTTATTTGAAATAATATAAGTTTTTGTGAGTTTTCCAGCATAGGGGCGACCTTATAGCATTAAAAATTGATGGTAAATTCGAGAGGCCACTCTGACATCTGACGAGTACACAGCAGCGAAGGTGCTTTCGTGTGTGTTGATGCGATGCAGCAATCTTGGAGGTGTAGAATCGACGCGACGACCCCGGAATGAAAGAGAGCGAGCTTGGCGAAATTTTCGGGACATCGACGTTTCGTCGACATAGCCATCATCGTACGCATGCCTATTGAAAGTTGAGGGGATCACGTGGCACGCGGGATTCTCGCGGCCTTGTACGAAATTTCAAGAATTATACAACCATGCTCAAATCGTTACAAGTTGAAAAAATAAACAACCACGAGTAACCTAAAATTCATGAAAAATCACAGCAGAGCGAGGAGTCAAAATGTTCAATAAAATATGTCGATACGTTCCTTTTTGAGTTACGCCGCATTGAGTTTCATCTGCATAAACATTAATGAATATTAATTTTTCTCCATTATTATGGTCGTTTCTTCTTCTTTTTTTTCCTTTGCATAATAAGTCGGAGGAGGTGAAGGAGGGAAAGATATTTTAGTTTTATCGATTTTAAATGCAATAAGTTGATGGTGCATAATGTACTGGTCAATGTTATCGTTTTGCTTCAGGCTCCATATATGCCTCGTTATATCGCTTCTGCGTACCGCTGGAGCAAGCGAGAAAGAGAAAGAGAGAGAGAGAAAATACGTAATGTTGAATTATTCACCGTTCCCCCGATGTTCAATAATTATTCATGTAAATTTATATGTATATATATATATATATATTTATAGGGAGAGCGTATTTTGTTAAATGGCCACGTTCGGTCTGTCTCTCCTTTGCCTTTCGCTCTCCTGCTCCCGTACACCTCGTCGATCGCACTTTCGATCGATTTCAACGATTGCTGGGGTACATAGGATAGGATGTTGCAACGGCCTTATAGAGCACACTCGCCTCTCTTATTTCTTATTCTAGATCTGTAGAATGCGGTGAATTGTGAGCAAAGGCGCGCAAGTGCACGCCTGTGATCGTTAGAATAAGCTTTTTTTCCACTTCCATCCTACGCACGCACCTGTTAGCCAGATTCGCGTGCTCGTACATACGAGACTTTCAGTCTCTGATGGCGATTTTAATTTCAAATGAAAAGATAACACAACGTTCGAGAGAAAAAGAACCATCGCGGGAACAAGTCACCGCGGTGTTATTAAGAAACCGGTTCTGCGTCTGCGTGTCCGTGGGTTTATGAAAAATCATTGTTTATCATGTTTTATTATGAGAAAATCGAAAATTACTCACGTTTAATTTTCCAACTGTGAAAGTTACGAAAATGTGACTGAATCATGATACAGAAATATTCGAAATTGTTTGGGTAACAGAGCGCTCGCGATTGCTGCGATTTCGAAATGCGATAATTGGTTTTCTCCATTTTACGGTTTTATGTGTACGGCTACCACATTTTATATCTCGATATGTGAAATAACATGAAAAAAAATGTTTCTCTTAAAAAAGCGCGGAGGAGTGATGATGATTTACGAGGGAGGCTCGCGAGCGCTGAGAAAGTTTGTAAAATCTCGAAATATCTGGATCTTTAAATGAAAACGAATGAGGTGCAATTAAATAAATTTATCACTACTTTTTCAATATCCTGCTGCTGGTCGGTGCTGGAATGGCCCGTGTTTATAAACACATAAATGTGCGTTACATGTGCGTGGCAAAGGCGGTGAAATCTCGGGTCTTGCGAAAGTGATTCGGTGAATGAGAGTCTCGACGTACGCATGGGCTACTTTTATCGTGTCCTGCCGTGACGACATATACATATATACATATGTATGTGCTCTGTTGATCGCGGTGCGGTGCACCTGAGAGAAAAAAGTGTTCGAGGAGCGAAAACGATCTCGGTGTATATAAAAGAGAAACCGAGCCCCGCGTTTGGAGGGAGCGAGAGAAAAAAACACGAGCGTTTACCGAACGAGCAGCAAAAAGGGCCGGCGCGGTATGTTCATGCGCGTTTACGCGCGAGACTGCGGGCCGATAAAAACATATCCAATAAAAATGCATTCAATCGTTTTCACACGCGAGAAGGACGTTCACACGAGCGGAAATCTTAATTTTTAAATCTTTCTCCAAACGAGACTTGATCGAGATTCTTTCGAGGTCACGTCTTCACATCGATATTCGATGAATCCTTCGATCGCGATTAAATCCAAGAATAATGCCAATTGTGGGGAAAAGCAGCCCCGAGTACCAAAGTTTCATGACGCTGCGGAGCTCGCAGCGTTGGAGTCCGCAACGAAATGATTGAAAAAAACCCTCCAATGATTCCAGTAATTCTCCAATATTTCGTTCCCCTGCGGCGAATTTGCAATTCGTAGTTTTTCAAGCTGCGCCGATACATCGTGGAAGAAAGAATTGGTCAATTACAAATATGTGATTTTCCTTAATTTCGTTAGACTCCAACGTTGCAAACTTCAGCGTCGTCAACTTCCGCTTGGATCGAGCGATTTTCGCATTAATTTTTTAGTGCGCATTTGCAATCAGCGACCCCGAAAAGCCCCGAGTACAAAGTTATATGGGCTCCATAATTGGACACGAGAAAAAAGTTTTCTCCGCAGAGATATATTTTGCGACAAACAAACCCGAAGATTTTCTTACTCAGCGTATCCAAGAGCTAGGACAGTTTTTCGCGACATTTATAAACCCCGTTTTATCCGCTCGAGCATATCAGAAGTTCAATTTTCTCGAAGATTCTCTCTTCCGCCTCGCTCACGTGTTCGTTATCCTCAGGCGACACACGGTGAAAAGGAGCATCATTCTCATGCGTCTGTACCGTTAGTTCCCGCACAAATGCACATCGGCACCTGTGCCAGCAAAACATCACGAAGATTATACTCTCATCCTTTCGCGCATCAATGTCTCTCGCTCTAGCTCGCCGTCTTTTTTATTCTACACATAACTGCATAATTCCCCTCTGCGGTTCGCAGCGTGATAGACCTTTTTCTTCTTATTTTTCAGCATTACATCTAATTAAAACGGTCATCCCGATCATTAACGAGACATTCGAGTCCACGCTACCCTTGCAGTCGCGCGAGAGATATACGAAGAATTTAATTTTTGCTTCACGAGCATTTTATGCTCGCCGTTTCGCATTAGTGAAAGAAAGAAACAAAAAGCGACACGTGGAATTCAGCATTGAATGTACGAGAGCACGTCGCTCCGAGGTTGATTCAACAAATGCCACAGAATCGCGTGCGCTTTTTAATTACTCGGATTCGTATAGAGGAAGCGTCAATCGAAGAATTGCAAATCGCGGACAGCGATTCAGCAATCGGTACGGAGCTTGACTGCAGATTTTAAATCATCGGAAAACTTGTTTTCTCAACTTTTGTCATACACGATATTTGATGAAACTTATGAAATCCGAAGACGCCTCGGGGCAGACTTTCTCGATAAATTGAATTTTCTCGGATCGAGTATACTGAAAACAAAATACAAAAGAACGATGAAACAAGAATATTTGGAATGAAATTGAATTTTTATGGCACTAGAAATTCCTCGAAAACGCAGTTACAAAGAGAGAAAGAAGGGGGAGGAAGGGAATAATTCAAAAGGAAATGAGCGATTACCGAGGGTAACAACAATTTCTCACCCGCGGCGTTGCGGCTTTCTTGCAAAACGTGAAAGTGAGCTTTTGCAATTAGGGCTGGGGCGAGGTGCGGTGGCACACAAGTTGGCTCGTCGTCGTCCTCGTTATAAAAGTTTAGTCCGAGAGTTAACCGCCGCGCAGAAGAAGAGAAAGAAGAAGACGAGTAGAAATATGAGCGAGTAAGTAAGCAAGATAGAAAGAGAGAAAGAAGGCGAGGGAGAGGGAGAAGGAGAGAAAACTGGGAGGCGAAAGAAGAGGAGAAAAGAGGAAAAGCAGGGGTTACTGGCCCTGGCCCGACCTACTCGCACCTCTGGGGAACACGTGACAAAGTTCTTTGAGCTTTTCTTGCCGGTAAAACGAGACGAGGGAAGAAAAAAAGAAGGGAGAATGGAAAGAAAAAAAATGGAAGGGAGTAAGATCCAAAAGGAAAAGTGAGAATGCGAGGGAGGAAGAGCGAGAGAAAGAGTTGGACGATCAAGGCGGACCCGGGGGCTGCATTTGAATAAGAAAGGACTCGGACGCGTAATAACGGCCTCAGCGCCCACGCGATTTCTCGCCCAACCCGCCTCATTCCTTCTTCGCTTCTTCGTTTTCGTCGTGGTGGTCGCGTCGTCACCGCAAACCTCGAACCTTCGTCGCGCTGCGCCCTTTTATTTTTCTTTCTTCATTCCTCTCGTACACGCACGTAATACGCTACTACGCTCGTTTTCTTTTATTCTCTTCCTACCCTTGCACAGCCCCATTACCGAGCAATCCCTTAGCCTCGATGCTGATTCGTGGTTACCCCATGAAATTTCCCACAGGAGAAATCGACGTGTGCCCGTCGTAATTGAGAATTCAGGGCTCTTTGTTACATACGAGAGCAGAGCAAGTCAGATTTGTCCGGACAACTTATTTCTCCGGTTCGGACGCGCACTAAAAATGCTCTTTTGTACATTCAGCGTCGTAAAAATCCCAAAAAAAATGTCTTTCGGCAAAAACTTTTATCAATTATTGCGCGTACAGTACGAACGATTCTTTGTATCCATAACTGGAGCAAACGAGCAAAAATAATCTCCATAGTTCGTTATAAAAGAAACATCAAAATTGAATAGCGCAGTGTTCTTCGATTCTTTATCAAATTCGATTAATATTGCGTGTCTATTTTCATTTCGAAAGTGATAATAACCGGGGCATTTGCTGCACACGCGCGGCATTGATCTTTGCGAGAGATTCTCCCAGCACGAATTTGATAGGGTTTCAACATGGAAATAGCCGGTGCTTCGAAGCCAACAATCGGAAAATTGAGCTTTGTACAGGGATCGCATGGTTGGTAGTACAAGGATCTGATACGGAAAACTAATCTCGGAATGGTATTTCGAAAGTACAATAATCGAAGCGCTCTCTAGGTAGAGTAGAATAGGGTTATATGCATGGAGTTTCGTGTCAATGGGAGCAAAAAACGAAGTAGTAGGAGAAGAGCAAAAAACGAGGTGGAATCGTTCCCATCGGAGGAAACGGGTGCGAAAAAGTGTTATCTTGGAGCTTACGATCGAACTTCCATTGTAGCAACCGTGAAAATTTGTATTTTCGTATACCGACAGGCCAGCACATTTCGTGGAAGTGGAAGTAGAGGTGAAAAGGGTGAGGTCGGCTGTGGAAAATTCGCGGATGGTATGGAGTCAGTACAATGAAGAAAAAATCCGATAGCATTTGCCTTCTGGGTGAATATTCATGACACGACGAATCCCCGAGCGAGGTTTTCTCTATATATCTTTTTGCCTCTCGCTCTCTCTCTCTCTCTCTCTCTCTCTTTTGGTATAGCAAAGCTCACGGTCGCTCTCCTGTAAACGTAATCGCTTGTCCGTGCGGCTCGCCAAACTCTCCAGGAGCGTGTGAGAGAAAGGGAGGGAGTCGGCAGTTCGTCTACTATCTTCTGGCATAGAACTCTCTTGCGCGGACTAAAAGTTCGTTGCACCGAAAGCAGAGCTCTGCCACGAGAGCCGGAATGCTCGAATACACTGCCCTCTCTGGTTCGTCGCGTTTTACCGGTGTGTGCCAATGCGTTTGTTAAAGAGAACTTTTGCAAGCGACGAGAAAATCGCGCACAGAGCCTGTCGAGGAATGCGCGTCCTTTTTCGTTCGTTCTTCTCCCCATCACCACCATTCGATTCCAATAAAAAGTGAGCCTCGATCAAACGCACACGCTATTAGAAATATAAAGAAAAAGCAAAACAAATCAAGCATTTATTTTATTTTATTTTTATACTTTAATTACTAATTTACTGTATTTTTTTTACTATTTTAATCACGAATTGCGGTGATGAGAGATAGACAAAAGAGTTGGAAAGCAATATCGCGCACACTTTAAACAATAAAAAGTTGTTGTTTTTTCGTTGGTTTATTATCATATTTAAAAAACCTTGTACGTCGAGGAATCTTAGACGAAAATGTTTCCTCTCAGATTGCAATGTCCTGTGGGAAATCTTACGTGTGCCACATCCAGAAAGACACGCGTGCGTACCTTCCGAATGGAATAGTCAAAACGGTAGCACACGCGAGAGCAGCTTTCAAATTGACGTGTGCACGGTTTCTCATTGCATAAAAAAGAGTGCAACTGAATAGAAATGTTGCTCGTTCGTTAACGAGTTGAGGACGCATCTTCGAACAGCAAATCTGTAGCTGACAACTGCCGATTGCGCGCCGCGCGAGCGAGTCGTAGTGTTTCCCGGATCGTTCTCGCAACGCCAGGTGAGCGAGAACAGGTGCATGAACTCGGATGAACTTTGCGCCACAGAAAATGAGATCGAGCAGTGTAGTGGCAAAGTAAAGAGAAGAAGGAGCGAGTAGAAGAATGAGAATAATAGGAATGAAAAAATAAAAGGAGAGAAAAAATAATAAGTAAAAAAGTATGGCGAGACTAGTGATATATTTGAAAGAAGAAAGGCAAACGTGCGGAGAATTCGCGTGCGTCTTTTAAGTTGATTGGCAGGTGACTACGTTCGAGAGTACAAACTCGACTATATAGTTCATCAAGAAAAAAAAGTATCGGATCAAGACTGAAAGAAATAAGTATTCACTGAGTATCGAATAAGGGACTCGAGCAACGACGAAAATAAGGAGAAAATTACGGTTCGAACGACCTGAAAGTCAAATCAAACTATCCGCCATAAAAATTGTATACGAAACCTGCATTTTCATGCAACCAAAGCTCCGTTCGAATGTTTTTATTCCATAGACACCAAACTCCCTTTGGGGTCACACACTCGCCACACCGGTGCAAATTTACACTTGGACTTTTCAAAACTTTGATGAATGTATGGAATCAATCATACAACGAGACCTTTAAGGGGTAGCAATTCCTCAGTGATCTATAACGATCGTTGAAAAAATTGAAAAATCAAGTTTCACCATGGAAAAATGGCCAAATTGTAGAATAATTTTGAAGTTCTAGACACTTGAAATTTTCGTGAGTGCCAATTTGCAAGTGTCGTGTCTACAGGTTAAGCACAGCCGTGTTATTCCTGCGTAAACGCGCAGGAATGCCGATGAACAAAAGACTCGAAAATTTTAGAAATCTACCTCGTTGATTGATCCTCTAAGAGTAAAATAGTGAAAGAGGAAGCAATTATTGACGCATCCGCGTAAAACGCATCGAAAAAGAATCTTCGAGATATTCCAGGATGCGAATGAAAAAAGAGGAGCGCCGTCTCTGAGCGATGAAAAAGAATAAGCCTGCTCGCCATCGATGTGTGCGGCTATCCGGAAGAAGTAACGACTGAATCGAAGCCGATGCACCGAGAGTTCTCTTCAAAAGCAGAGAATCCTGTTATACATACATGAAATCATATATCTATGCATGTAAAGGAAGGATAAAAAGGACTTGATCGTTCGCTATCACGCTCCGGAGGAGTGGTAGAAGGAAGAGAACCTGTGCCGTTGCTCGAATCTATATATACATATCGCTATTGGCGCGTTGCAAGAGGAGCGAGAAGCGCATAGCTATAGTAGAATATCTCGCGACGAGGGACGAGAGAGAGAGAGAGAGAGAGGTAGAGCCGGTGCATGAACCTGCGTGAACTTTGCGGACGAAGACGCGAGCGCGACGAAGCGAGAGATACACAAGTGAATAAAAGAGAGCGAGAGAGAGAAAGAAGAGAGAGATGCGCGGAGAGCGACGAACCGTTACGCTAGGTTGGATCTCTTGCTACGGTCACTTCCGGCCCCGTGGCATCTCGATCCAGACGTAGTTATACATGATGCGCGAGTTCGTACGTCCGTGCGAATAAACTTTGTGCGAAGGCACACAACGACGTGTTGGCGTCTCCGTACTACTTGAGACTTTCGCAACGACACAATCTAACGTTTTTCCCGGTGAGGATCGAGTCCTTATAATTGCAAAATAATGTCCCCGGTGGGCTCGACAATTCATCCAACTTCCTTCAAATTTTCGACCTCCCGAGAGACTTTGATTATTATGGAAGAAGGAAAAAATTCATTATTTGCTTGACGAGACACCGAAACAATGAATTTCAAAATCCCATATCGTTGAACAGAAAAACTCGAGGAAAATACCTGAACGGTTTCCGCATGCACCCCATTTATTCAATTTGTAACATTTTCGTGGAAGCGTTCTCTCAAAAATATTTTTTCCCCCCATGGTTTCGTCCACTGCCACGTTTCTGACTCTCCCGTAGCTCACAAGCCCATTGATGAATCTTTCGTTTGTTAGGCAACAACCAGAAAGTGATCGGAAAAGCAGCGTTACAATCCCATATCCTGCTCGTAAAAAACTCGATATGGCCACACACCAAGCTTATCTATTCATCGTAATTCTGGATAGAATAAATAATCCTGTCGATTTGTCCAGCTGAGAAAATCACCAGAGAAATAAAAAAAAAAAAAAAAAAAACGGAAAGAAAATTTTTCGTCGCATATTGCACCGGCCCACACTCCAATATCGTTGTTCTTTATCGAGAGAAAAAAACCTCACTACGCATCCATATTTTGATGCAAATGACATCCAAAAGAAACGTATAAAAAGGTATGAGATATTACGAAAAATATTGACATTTTTTGGACTTGACAGAATATGCAGGACCGATGTTTTACACGGACGCGGTGTATAATTTCGGTGGACACGAGTATAATATACGTCAAAAGTTAGTTCCCGTGTGTGTGCTGGGTATGCATCGGTTGATAAAAAGTCACGAAAATCGTGTCCACGTACGTAACGTGTGGCTATGTGTGCGTGTGTAATGAATGTAAAGTAGAAGCGGACGGTGTGCAACGAGGAAGAATATGAGCCCGCCGGGGAGGGTTGAGGGCGAGCGGAGGGCTCCTCGGTGGTTTGACCGAGGGCGGTATGGGGAAGAAGATGAAGAAGAAGAAAAAACGCATATCTCTATTGCTCTCCTTCTCTTTCCTCTTGGCCGTTTCTCCCGCTCAGCGAGGGCTTGAGAATGTGCCATATGCTCACCGCACAAGCACCGGAGCTAAATTATTTGAGGTCATACGGAACCGCTTTTTCGTCCCATAACACCCTCGCAAGGGGAGAAAAAATTGTGAGAGGGGAGCAGGCTCATGGAGCGGCGGCGTATAAAGAAAAAAGTGAGAGAAAGAGGCATCTCTCCTTTTGAATATCCGTCCATTGGCACGTTGGACACTGTGCTTTACTCTCAACCTGTTCACCCTTTTCAATCCACCTTCTCCCTGATTCTTTCCCCTCGCCGTATTCTTGGTGTCCGCTACGTCGATGCGAAATCATTTGCGAAAGTTGACAAAATGGTTGGCTGAATTTCGCTCAATTTTCTGTGTGATTAAAAGTCTTTGACGGAGTTGCATTACTTACGAAAGACCCAATGACCCGAGTTATCATTGACAGAATCTCGAAACTCACCTGGAACAAGAGAAAAATATTCGAAATTAATGGAATTTCATTTTGTGGATTCATTGTACAGAGAAAATAAATTTATTGATTCAACGACGTTTCCGGCGTAGTAAGAAATTTAACGAATTTCATTTTGTTTGCTAAGAAGTTGCAGTTTTTCAGTTTAATTGATAATTATCAGTTTTTTTTATAGTCAATCATTAACTATGAATTATTCATCGTTCATATGATTGCTATTCAATGTCCAAAAAACATTCGATCGCTCGGACCAGAAACATTCAAGTATAGAGACTCTCAAGGAGTAAGAAAGCCACGTCGAATATAATTTTCAATTTAGGGACTTGTGATGGGCGGAAAAATTGAAAATTTTTTTATTAGATATTCTTCAAGAATGTCCGAAGAATATTCCCACTAAATTTCATAAAGATACTCGAATCTAAAACTTGAAACTAAAAAACTATTGATTCGATCCATACCAAATTCATGCCACTTATTTATTATAATAATAGCCGGGGCCTGGACGAAGGATTTCGCATTTTGTTGGAAAAAAAAATTGTAACGGAAAAACCGAAAATCTAGCACCTCGAGAAATGAATTTTTTGTTAAAACTGTCGCCATTTTTTTTAAATCAAAATTTTTACAAATCCTTCGTCCAGGCCCAAGCTTTTATTATAATAAATAAGTGGTATAAATTTGGTACGAATCGGATTAATAGTTCCGCCATTTTTAAAATTTTTTTGATAAAACAAAATTGTTCAAGTACATCAACGCATGTACTAATGAATGTCTTTTACAGTTTTTCAATAAACATTAATTTTCTTGTCGAAAAAAAATCAATAAAATCACTTTTTTTCGCCCGCTGCAAGTGTACGTTAGCCCTTAAAACATCTAAAAATGAATAAAAATCATCCGAGTGTAGTACTCTCGTAAGATTAATCACCAAAAAACTTGGAGATTGTTTAAATCTTCCATCTCGTGGGTATGGAGTACAGTGGCGGGTCGTTTTTCTCGTCACCTTGTTTCGTGAGCTTTTACAAATTTATTCATAACTCGTTCGGGACGCGCCAGAGAACGTTGCCGCGGCTTTGGAGTTTCCTCTATCCATGTATATATAAATGCATACGCAGGTGTATTGCTATGACAAACTAAGAGGGAAGAAAACGAGAGAGAGAGAGAGAGAGAGAGAAAAATTGGACACAGCGCGAGGGCGAAAGATAGAGGAAGAGAAGAACGGTAACTGGGTGAGAAAAATGCTGAAAGGTATGAGGGCTTTTCTGTGTGAGGGAAGTTTGCGATGCTGGTGCAAGCTTATCGCGAAAATTAAAAGGGAATGACGAGCGTGGGGCTTTAAGAGAGTGAAGAGGCAAAGGAGATATTCTGCAGGGAAGAGAGGAGTAAGACTCGACAAAAAGGGAGAAAAAAAACGAAGAAGCAAAATTTAAGGGAAGCTTAAGGGATTCTTCTCATGTCAATGCTGACGGTGTACGGTATTAAAGAAAAAAACCGTAAAAGGGAAAAAACTCGAGGTTTACGCAGACCATCATCGTTCATCCGCAACGTGCCACGGCACGAACTCTCCTCTGTTACTGCCAACGGGGTTATTTCATCGCTCTGACATAGCCGGAGGAATCTATAAGTCGAACAGTCATGGAATTTTTAACACAGTTCGTCCGCACTCTTGTATCGAGGCTCAATTAAATTCGAAGAGTATACGCTTCGTAGCATTCCTCGAGTACGAATATCGACGGAATGGGTGCTGAAAATCGGTACCAAACAGGCTTTGATTATTTTTGCAATTTTCATGTATAAGCTTAACATAAATTTGTGTAACTTTGACATCGTAGTTACGAAAATCGTCAGAGTTCGATTCCGCTATGATTTTCTAAACTTTATAGTGACGAATTGAGATTTTAATTCGGGATTCTAAAAGACCGTTTTATTATTTTATTGAAAAAACTGTTATTCATAAAAAATCTGAAAAAGTTCGATGGGCCTTAATCGAGCAATGAAAAACGAAAAAGTCTCATTTCATTATGCGAGCGTGAAAAAAAAAATATTCTCAAGTTTTTCAATTACATTTTTTTCAGTGCTTCTTCATACGCTTCGTATCGTGGAGACGCCGCATCCATGGCCGCGAACGGGGATTAAAATTGGCTGTAGAACCCTCGGCCGAAGCATTTGCAAAAATAAACGGAACGTAAAAAAAGTGTGAAACTCCAGGCGCGAAGCGAGATGGGGATAAATCGGTACGCGAAATAAACGGTGCCACGTGGCGCGCACCGCGTCACAATAGCCCACGAGATATATGCGTGAGAGCCACTCGGTGTGCTTTTGCCTTTGTGTGGTGACTGGGAGCGTTGTGTGCGAGACGCAACTTACGCGCATTTTGCACACACCACAATCACGCAGTCCACGATACGAGTAGAGGATCGAGAGACCAACGTCAGAACGGAGCGCTTCGGCGCTCTCGAGCTTTCGCGCCTCCCGGGGCATCCCGTCGGTAACACACGCGTCTATATTTACTTATGCTTGCTAATTATTTCACGTATGAATACGCCAAAGTGTTCACTTTGTAAAATAAGCTGATTGAGAAAACCGAGTCGGTTTACGACGCTGAAGTTCGCAGCTTTGGAGTCCAACGAAAAGAAGGAAAAAAGGATTTTTAATTGAGCAATTTTTTATATCACGCAAATTCGACGGGAAACAAGGTTGGCGCTTTACTGGGGAATTATTTGAGTTTTTTACGTCATTTCGTTGGACTCTAACGTTGCAAACTTCAGCGTCATAGTGCGCTTTTGGACTTCGATAGCTGCGATAATGCCGAGGCAATTTGGTATAGAATAAAGTATTGCTCAATTACGTGAGGCGATGCGTAGAACTGTAGAGGCGAAATGCGAATGAGATCGGCATTGAGGTTTATGGTTGAGAAGTGCCTGCGAGTGCGCGGTGCAGTTCGGCTCGGACTGCAGTTCACTCCGAAAATATAATTAATTTTTCAATCGACGTGGCCGGTCGAACGAGGGCGTCGTCAGCAACGAGTTTGATATATATTTCTGACGAAGAGATTGTTTTTTATCGCCCAAATTTTACGGCTTCGTTTCGCACGGGATGAAAATAAAGGACGAAAGAAAAAGAAATATCCACCGAACCATATTAATTTAGAAAAAAAAAATAAAAAAAAAACGAAAAATTGAACGAGCTTTCAGGTCTCATAAAATATGATGAAAACTTGCCGGCCCGTACCTTTATAGCAGTAGCGAGCATAGTGGGGAAAAAAGGACGAAAGAAATAAAACTGCGGAACTCGCGTGCGACCGGAAGTTCCGGCGCGATGGCCGGTTTGTGCGCCTCTCTTCCCTTTTTCGCTGACTAACATCCTGTACACTTTTGCGCTCGTAGCGATTTCTTCTTCTCTATTTAGTCTTATAGAAAAAGTATAAGAAAACGAAATTCAAAATAAACCGGTGAAGAGACGAGAGGACGGAAACTTATTACGGCTTTTCCACGGTTTCCTTGAGGCTGCGGAGTCAGGCTGATCGATCGACATCCGCAAGAAGCTACATCCTTCCCGATTACTTTGGCGATCGGGTGGAAAAATCGTGGTAGCCCGCGGTAACTTCCCAGTAAAATAAGAAGGCCAAAAAACGGAGTAAGAGGCAGAAACCAAGAGGGACGAGAACTAAAAAGAGGCGGAAGAAAAAACGTTGGAGAGACCGTGAGTACATTCGGACACGAAGACGCAGACGGACCGAGCGTTTGTGTGTGCATGTCGAGAGAACGAACGAAGAGCAGGGAATAGGTGAGAGGCTAAGGGAAGGTTGGAATATCCGCGACGGTATATTAAAGGGTTGAATGCTTGAAGGAGGAGCTAAAAAAGAGAGTAATAAAGTGATAGCGAGAGAAGGGAAACAGAAGAATCGAAAAGCGGAAGACACGGAAGGAAGGCAGAGATCCATGAACCGTAACAAGTGCACGAGGAGACCTCGAAGAAAAGCACGAGAAGTGAGACGACAACGGGCTGAAGAGCGTGAGAGAGAGAGAGAGAGAGAGAGAGAGAGAGAGAGAGAGAGAGAGAGAGAGAGAGAGAGAGAGAGGGACTTTGGGAGTTGAAGACACGCTATGCAGTGAGCGAACATCTCCAGGGACTCGGGAGGAAAACTATTCCCCCGTTTTCTTCGTAAAACCGGTTGAAGAGAGCTCGTGAAGAAAGAAAGTAAAAAGAATCAGGATTATCTACGGAACAAGAGGGAAGAGCGATGTATACATTTATAAAAGAAGCTTAATGCGTTGAAAAATCAACCAATTTAATGAGACAAGATATATCTAACAAAATAACGAGCTATGCGTATGAGATTCAAAGCTAGCGACGCTCGTCGAGCTTAAGCAAATAGTTTTTCCACTTGCAACACCCAGGTGTGCTTAAACTTCATGAAAATTCTCGAGGAAATAAATACGTTGCCTCGCCATTCAGCTTGGATGCACCTTCTCCGACGCTCAGAATACTGCAATTTTATAAATCGAACGATTTCCTACGTTAATCGATCACTTTAACGGAGGCCATTAATCAAAAGCAGTTTCATGTATTTAACGCAATAATATTGAAATAACTGTACTTTCATTTCGTTTCCACAAGAATTGAAAAATTTAAGCGATCAGATTATTAAAAAAGGCTCCGAAATAAAATATTATCACAAGTACGACGACAAGGTAAATTCTAATTAAGCGAGAGTCTGGAAAATCAGTTTCCCCAAAAACTGGAAGACGACGCGTCTCAATCCTTGCCGTGTGTATTTCAGCGATAAATTTACTTTTAATTTACATTAAAATATATTCCGCACGTATACGTACAATGGAAAACATACGTGAAAGCTCGTTGAAAGAACAATCCAATTACAGTATTCGTTCTTTAAACAACTATGTAATTCCGAATGACTTTAAAACTTGAATGATGTGTGCTCTCGTATAAACACAGGCATACAAACACGAAGTGGGGAACTGGCGCCTCATTTCTCTCTGCGTTCGTACCTGCTCTCCCTAACGCAAAGACAAAAACCATCACCGGAGCGAAGACTCCCTCTAACGGTGAAAGAGTGAACCGAGGAAGAGAATGAGAAGGGCAGAGAGAGAAAGAGAGGAAACGACCTCGCGTGTGTGTGTGAGAGGAGAGCTAACCGGGCGATAGAACGACAAGCAAGCTTCGCGAATAGAGAGAGAGAAGGCGAGAGGTGAGGTTAGCACACACACACACGTGCGAGGTTGTATACTGCGAAATATATATCTCCAGTCTCACTAGCGAAGTCTCTTCACGTTTGCAGTTCATTCGCGTCGAACCACGTACAGGTTTGCACCAGAGGTTTCTCTCTCTCTCTCTCTCTCTTCCTTTCTTTTCATCTCGTTATTTCTCGTCTCTTGGTGCACGGTATACACATAGGCTATTCCATAGAAAATAGAGGGACTTGTAGCTGAGAAAGAGAGAAGTGGTTGGTGCGGGAGCATCAAATTCTCGAATAGCTAAAGCTTCCGTATTAAATTTCAACGAATATATAAAGAAAATTAAGACAATAAGAGTCCGGGAAGGAGAGTAGCTCCGTTAATTATGTAACAGGAAGTTGGAGCATTCAAAACAGGGGTGCATGCTTCGGGCGTATTTTCGAGATGAAAACTGTAACAGAGCTCACGGAAAATACTTCGTGTGCTGTGTCCTATCCCTTTCGTGAGGTCGTGGACGACACACACGTATATGTCGAGACTACACCAAAAGATGGCATCGCTCCTCCCGTTTCGTCCCTTCAGACAACGCTCTCCTTCTGACCTCTCGCTCCATTGAGTTGACGGTGGCTCTGCGTTTTGGTGCTCGCAATGCTCCTTGCATAGAGAGTGTGCGATGGCTCGTTTGTTTCTCGGATTCTGAGAGCTGATCGAGAGAATTTACGTCGCATTTCTACGCGAGGTTCGAGTAACTCGATTGAGGAGAAAACATGAGAGTGCACGAGAGAGGAGGATGTCAGATGTTCTCTCGAGGGGCTTACATTGCGAGTGTTAGACAATTGTCATCGAAGACGAGAACGAACGGAGCGCTTCGTGTTACATATCGAGGACATTCGCCAGACTTATGTGGCGAGGAAAAAAATTTGGTTGAAACACTTGAAAAATCTTCAATTTAACTAAAATATTTAGTCCCGTACGCACGACAAAATATTTAGATAATTGTTATTCAAATAGATTGGAATTTGGATCAACGAAATTGAGGCTTGTCGTGTGACGATATTTGGGCCACATTTCAACAAATTTTGTGTATTGAGCTGAGCAGTATGATTCGATTTATACAAAATATTCATCATTCTCAACAAAACCGTTCAGATACTTCAGGCACTTGATGTATTCCGATAAATCTATCATAAAAGTGTATGTGAATTGAGTAGAAATGAATAAATGTTTCGAGTCCTTTGAACAAAAGATTTGGTTTCACTCGTTTAGTTAATTCACGTAAGCAAAAATTCAAGGCGATTCGAACAAATGAACTATTCTTTATTCATCGCAAGCGTATGTGTTACTTAGATCAAGCGACAAAAATATCGACTAAAGACATTTAGTCGTTAGCAAATCGATTAGTTGTTGAAAATTGTTAGAAAATGATATCGAGACGCTGGAGTCACCGCGTCAAAGAAATTTCCGAGCTCGTTATTCGCCTCGTTCCAAATATTCGTCCGTTTTTCGAAGAGAAATCACTGACATTGATCACAAAAATGGGATTGCAACACACATTATACGGGAAAGATCGAAGCGCGAAATTGGGGGATGAAATTTTGCTCATCGTCAGTTGGCAAGAATACACGCGGAGGTTGCGCCTCGAACCCATACAAAAGGGTGAGGGTGATTCCATAGTTGTTAGTTTGCAGATAGACGAAAAATGTTTGCTGTCTTTTTATTTCGTTCAACCGTATCAGCGGAACGAGAACGCGGTATCGAGCCGAGTATACTCGATGAAAAAACAAACGAATATACACGCCGCTTGAAATCGAAAGGCGGGGGCGGAAAAAAATCAGGGAGAAATGGGCCAACCCCCCGCCTCTGTGCGCTTGACGCTACACAGTGGCAAAAAAATGTGAATCCGATTTTCGTTATAAAACTCGGTCTCGCACCTTTCCGCATTCAGCATCGCTAGTGTTTGTGGGTTTCTTTCTGTTTTTTCCCCCCCAACACACCCGATACATCGCGGCCAGATTGAGTTGGGAACGGGTTATAACTGGCGATACGCATATCTGCGGGCTACGAACTTATATAGTTGTGTACACGAGCCGAGCGAGAGATAGAGAAGCCTATTTGAATTTGTGACGGAAGATCGGCCAGTCTAACTGGGGAATCGTTTAATCCCCGGACAATTTCCGGTCCCCTCGCCATTTCCATTCCGCTTTACTTTCCTGTCTTTCTTTCCTTTATTTTCAACGTTTTGTGCGCTTTATAATTTCATTCGTTTATGCACCAACGCCTTTTCTCGATCGTTTTTATGCCCGCTTCGAGTATAAATCATTTGAAGACCTGCTGCGGGGCTTTTCTCTGCGGGAAAATGATAACACTTTTGTCCAAAATCGGTGTAGAAGTGCAACGGAAAGTGTGCAGAAAACTCTCAAAGTATCGGCAGTATCGAACGAATTAGATTTTCGAGCGAGTTCTGAAAATGATAAATATATAGCTGAAAGTTTCGAGTTTAACACGAGCGAAGATTGAAAAAAGATATTCTCATAATTCGGGGAACGAGTCTGGATTTGTGAGCATATAGCTCAATCCTTCGGGGAATGATTTCCATAAAAATAGAGCCCCGCATGTGTTTGAGTGTCTGAGAGCACTGTGCGGTGTAAATTTTAAGACTCCTCCTCCGCGTTTGTGTATACCGAGGAGTAGACGTTGAAAAAAAAAAGCGGAATAAAAGTGTAAAGTAACGCGAGAAAGCAGAGGGCGCTGGTGTTTTTATGATCCCCGGAATAGAGTCGAGCACGAAGCGCGCCATCGAGGAAGGTCTTTGGTTTTCAGAGAAAACGCAACTGATGAGATATAATACGACTTAAAAATTGATCTCGTCAATTCGTATGAGGAATGTCGGCTTCGATTATAAGAGCAGGGGCATAAGAACGATGAGGCACGACCGCGGACGGCGAGTAAAGAGCAAATTTCAGTGGTCTGTAAAGACATGCGGATAATCACATTAAAAAAGGCAAATTGAGCAGGTGAGGAGACTTTTCTCGGAGATCAAAAAAGTCAGTGGAGGCGTGTAATCGAATCAGGCAAGTTCCGCGGACCTTTTATTCTCGATGTAGTAATCGGAGTACCTTAAAATAGGAGTTTACTGTTTTAAACGAACCGTCCCATGCGCCGGTAGCGTTACGGGGACATTTCTTCGCTACTTTCATTGAAAAATCTGGCGGATGATGATTAATGAAGTTAAAAAAAAAAATCTGATACAAGAAAATAATATCGCGAGTGAATATACGCAGACCACATAGGACGGAAAAAGCTGTGGGATTTCATTGACATTCACCTGATTTTAGTGTCATACGAAGAGAGAAAAAAAATCTTACGATCGTTTTTAATCATCGCCATAAAACGAACGTTTGAAAAACCCCATTATAATCACTGTATCAAAGCTAAAATATATTCAGCCATAAAAGGGAGTTTCTCTCGAATTGGAAATGATTTTTTTTACGACGAGCCTCACGTTTTTAGCCTCGTAAATGCGAAATGAATAGGTGCGAATGTTGTAAAAATGAAGTTTAATGGCAAACCGAGAAGTCGAATATCGTAACTTTGAAAAGAAAAAAATAGAACTGCGCTGCTGCCCTGGGAAAATAAGCAGCGATGTGGCTGAGGATTCGTAATTGGATCCCTTTCCCTGGCCAATCAATCGATAAAGTATCATTGGATTTTCGCCTGATGAAAAGGTGGATGAAATCGCAGTAAGGCAGGCAGGCAGGCAGTTTGGGCGGTTAGTTCATTAGCAAAATTATTCTCCGTTCCCTCGAGTCATTCCCAAAACGAAATATCGAATGGCTAGCGAGTCCCGAATCGGGAGGGCAATGAAAAAATATCTCGAACCTAATAATAAAGTGTTCAATAGAAGACTGGAGAAAGTATTATTGTGATAAAAATCCAGGTGAATCCGTACCAGGAGTTGAGGGAACATGAGAAAAACCAGAAGAAGATGGAACAAACGAAGGTAGAAAAAAGGTCATATTCAACGCTCGAGGATTACGAATGAAAGGAGCGAAACGAGCTGTTGGCGAAGATGAGCGTGCTCTGAAAATGAAATTATAGCAACGAGCTTCTTGGAAGTTGAAACAACAGAGGGGGAGCAAATAAATCCACTTATCCGAGTATATACGCACCCTCCGCAGGCCTCTCTCGTTCTGCGTGTCTTAAAATAACCCTCGGGGCTTGTAGCTCGGTATGGCGCAGTTGAGAGAATTAAGAAAAACGTAAAAAAAGAAAATATATATTAAAAAAACACGAAAAAAAAAAGAAGAAAAACAAAAAAGTACCCACCACCGTAAAAAAAAAAGCGGAGAAAAAAAGTTGAAAAATAAGAAACAAAAAGAAACGAAACTAGTCTTGCGTTTACGTCGAGGAGGCTATGGTACTGTACAGTGCGTGCAGGGATCTCAGGGTCTCTGAAGAACGATGAGCTCGCCCATCCGATCGCCTCAAGTATACAGTTAAGAAGAGCGACCAAGTGAGCGAGAAACAGATTCAAAGACGAGTGTGTGGGGTCCAAAACGAGTATATCTGGCTTGGTTGCTATTGCTGGTCGTACAACGACGTCAACGACGACGACGACGACGACGAGAGCAGAGAGCACATCACCGTACACAGGCAATGGTTATGTGTCTGGAGGGAGCCCTGAGGCCATAGTGCGAAACGAATTAATCCAATTACAAAATTATGCGATCCATTCTGTACAGGAGTAGTCGGGGTTCTTTAAGCTCGTACCGCAACCTCTTGGCTCCGGTCATCCGAGAATTTTGCACCGAAATAAAACCGTTCAAAATAAGCTTGTCAAATGATGGAATTAACATTAGCATTGCTCGTATTACTCTGCAGGACTCGCGGGTACAAATGAAATTTCGTGTGATCGACATAACTTTGAAAAGAGTAAAGCAAAAATAATATGAGAAAATCTCATGGACGTGTGACTCTTTGAGACCGAGAAATAATCGGTTTTCATAACAAGTGTCAATTATACTAGAAAATCCTGTCGCCTCTTCTCGCCGATGAGATTTCACGTCCTTTTATTTTCACAGGCTGCACACGGCATTAAAGTATTTATTCGCGATTGAAATAGTCCGGAGCACCTGCTCTTGGTACGTGAATAATGAAATATAGGCATTGTATAGGTATAAAATCTTGCTGCGATACGGCGCGTGAATCGCGAAGAAAACCATAAAATGCGCAAGAAATAACTGACGGCGACGCGGTTCTCGTGCTTGTCCAAGGACGTAAAGAGAGTGAGCGAGAGAGAGAGAGAGAGACAGAGAAAGGGTCGAGATCGCAACAAGACTGAGTTTCAAGTCGAACAAGATGAAGCAAAAGAGAAGAAGAAGAAGAAGAAGAGGAGGAAAGGAAGAAGAAAGACGAAGAGATGGAAGCGAAGAAGAAAAGCGCGTGGTGGAGCGAAGAGTCTGGACCTTCGAGCGCGAGGGACGTTCCCGGTTTGACTTTACAAACGCGTCGTCTTTATAGAATCGTTTAACGATATACCTATATACATATTTATATATACATATACATATATACACGAGTCTCGTGTGCTCGTAGGTATAATATAACTAGCGTACGAGTCCGCCGCCTTAACTTCAAGGTTAAAGCATTCTGGTTCGCGGGTACAGTCGACGGAACAATTTTCACGGTGGCGATGGAAATGAAGCAGGCTCTCAAAATCGGAGCACGAATATCGATTGATGAATGAATCGACCAATGAAGAGCCTGTTTTCATTGGCCTCCGAGTTCAAAGATCGTCTCATTGCATTCTGTTATTATAATTAAACCAGAAATCATTGTCATTGGGATCGGACTTTTTGTCTTTTTCTTATGAATCCTTGATTCGAACGATGAAATTATCATTCGAGCAGCATGCGAAGAAAGCCGAGTAAACTCAGTTAGTCGATGATGAAGGACGGGAGCAATAAACCCGAGTAAATTATTGATCACTCCTCCAATGATTATAACGACCCCGCGCGCGGGGAGTTAGCAAACAAAGGTAATGACTGTGAATGACTGTTGGCCAGATTGCTATCAATGATACAGATATCATCACTCGGGAGGCGATCCACGCACAAATCCCACTAGTATATACACAGCTTCAATCATAAATGAGCCACCGCAATCTGATTTTCTGACAAATGAAATATAAATGGCCAGCAGAAATATCCGCACGGGCATATTAAACGCTTCGTTAGCGTCACTAAGAGAGCTGCGAGTGATGAAACAACACACGAGATACAAATTGCGAGTTGAGAAGACAATTATAAGCGAAGATTTCGAATTATTAAAAAGCTTCAAGCACACACTGAAAACAATAATTTTTTTGAAACACTTGAAAAATGCTCAATTTAACTAAAATATTTAGTCCCATATGCACGACAAAATATTTATTTAATTTCACAAAATATTTAGATAATTATATTCAAATAGATTGCGATTTGGATTAACGAAATTGAGGCTTGACGATAATTGGGTCACATTTCAAAAAATTTTGTCTTTTCAACTGACCAAAATATTTATTAATCTCAACAAAAGCGTTCAGATACTTCAGGCACTTTACATTCAAATCAATCTATTACAAAAAATTTATGTGAATTAAGTAGAAATAAACAAATGTTTCGAGTCCTTTGAACAAAAGATTTGGTTCCACTCGTTCTAAAGACATTTAGTTTTGTCGCAACGATTTTTTTTTCTCAGTTCACTCTTTCGCAGAGTTCAAGTGTAAAAAGGTTTGTAAAAAAAAAGGGTAAAAGTTTATATTCCATCGAGCAACTCTCTTGTTCGAGTCTTCAGTTATCTCGGACGGTTAATTGCATTATTGTTTAATTGGTACTCGGATCAAGCACCGTCCCGACCACGAGATATATACCTGCGCGATTCAGAACGAGATGTACACACACATTAAATATATATACGTATTCATAGCCTCGTCTATTGGCATTCTATGGATAGCACTCGATGTGATATTACAGTGGGATGCGACGTGTCTCGCCCGTCTATATCTGTAGTAGCCGCAGACATTAAGCGCCGTGTAGTTGAATTACACATACATACATGCATACGCGAACGAAAGACGCATATAAAGGGTGAGCGCGACAAGAGACATGCACAAAATATTAACTTTCCTGCGGGGTTCACTATTTCAGTATATCTTATGGCTGTATTTGTTGACAGGGACAATCTGAACGAACTGAGAAACAAAATATCAAAGGATTACGTTAAGTTGTTAAAGTGTAGCTGAAAAAACGATTTTTTTCGACTGGAAATAACGTCAAAATGAATTGAGTGCAAGAAATGGGACTTTGAAATTCGACGGATCGGAATTGCTGGTCGATTGAATAATTTCGTTTATTTTCACAGCATCACAGAGAGAGCGAGAGAGAGAGAGAGAGAGAGAGAGAGAGAGAGAGCGAATGTCGCGGGGTATCGAGAGACATTTTCTCATTCCGAAAGTGACGTTTATGATATTGGACAGATATGGTGCGACACCCTGTATATTTATAGTCCTTTTGGTCGTGTATAGAGCTCCTCCGGTCATTGGCATCCGTCCAGCGTCGCGACGCCTCCTCCCAGCTCGTAACCCTTGGCGCGAGACACTCTGTGATCGGATACGACGAGAGCGGGATGGACACGCAGACGTGTGTGCACATGTCGAAGTACATATTCACGTGTGGATACATATAAAAGCATGAACTCGTGTATATTAGTATGCATACGTGTGCTTTCGGTTGATGGTGTTTAACATTCTGGATTGACCGGAATCTTGTATATTTTTCCTCGATATTAAAAGTCGCGGTGGCGCGGATGATCGTTGCAGCGGAGGGAGAAACGTACCGAGATCTCTTGATCGTGATCGCGAGAGTATATGTGAGCGAACAAGTGCATGCATACTCGATCGAGTCTCCGCGAGAAACGGGCGAATGAAAGAAAACAGAGAGAAAAAAATGAATGTATTATAGATAAATAAAAAGAAATGAGGAACGCAACAGCAGAGTGGGATGAAAAATAATGGAAAACTAGTTTGGACCGCGCGTGTGGAAGAGTAGCTCGGCTAGGAATGCCTCGCGACGATCTGTATAATCCGTCGAACGAGGAAACGGAGGAGCTTCTTGTAACGCTCCCTAGTAGGCAGAGTCAAAACTCTCGTAAGATGTAACAGGAGCGCTGCGATAATGGGATTAAAATATTTAAGTTGGATCCACCGCGCGTCATTAAATTTCTTCGGTTCGAACGTTATCTCGTTACTCCGCGCGAACGACGGGACGTAACCAATTACACCGATCGAATAAGTGATTTTTAAAAAACGTAGAAGATGAAAATTCAACGAGTTTGCAAATAGAGCTCGCGGCGGCTGGAGTCAAATTCGTCGTCGCTACTGAACGCCGACGTGATTCAGCTCATTCGTCCTCTAAATTTCATCTTCTATTTTCGAAGCTTCACGCGATGTCTGGTAGAACAAAATTTCTGTCTACGAATTCACCAAGGGGAATAAAAAATCTACGAAAAAATCTCGAGCGATCTTTTAATAGCGTCGTTATAATTAAGGATCCGATGACTCGTAAAATATTCGTTATTTCATGTAAAAATAACACTCGAAAATGAGCGCTAAAATAGGCATTACGCACTAATCTGAATACCGATCGACCGGGCCAACGTCAAGACTTTTCGAGAGCTCCAAAAAAGCCATTCATATACGAAATAATTATTCTTACGAGGCAGAACGACGTGATTTATATACGAGGATATATAATTTAATATTTAATTAAGGGAAATTGGACTGTATAGAAGGATCGTAATAAATCGTCGATCTTCCTCGCCGCCCCGCGGTACTCGCTATGTATACGTGCTCTCTTCAATCATCCTGCGCGACTCCTCTAAGTCTCTAACTCAGTTGAGGCTATAGGTATGGATCTCCGCGGAGGGAGAGACACGACGAATGCACCGTGTCTTACTCGACAATCTCGTTCGTGCGTGAAAGATGTTATACACGAGAAGGCACAACGGCCCTGACCGGGCTCGAGGATTCTTCAGACACGAGCACACATGCCCTATCCGTATGGACAGACAATATCTATGGGCACATATGAATGTGTGTTATAAAGGCCAGCGAAGAGGGAGAGAGGAACCGTACAATAAACGTGTATAGGACGCACGGACTTTTCTTCCTGTTTACCGTTACATCGGCCAAGAGTTACGAGCTTCCTCTAAAACTAAGACGCGGAGCCACCCGCGGTACGTATATGTAGATAAAACACGAAATGCATAAATTATTTCAAATATGGAAAAATCATGGTTGGATGCAGTATCGAATATCGGGGGGAGGCTCTCGAGTGGGTGGAGGATAAAAGGCGCGAGTTGCCACTCAAATGAGTATGAGAAATGGTGTTTATGCGAAAGAATTTATTTACTGGTTTTCGGGAGACGGTCGAGGGACTCGATTTTTCGTTGCATTTTCTCGAATAATTCGAAGGGAAGAGGCGACCGTGATGAATTCAGTGAAGAAACCTGCGATTCTCGGTTTGCCTGCATATGCGATATGGATGAAAAGACAATGCATTTGGTGAAATTCTCTTTGAATTTTTAGCGAGCTGTGTATGCATTTTTATTCTGTAAGTACGCTGATGGAGCGTGATGGAAGAACGGACAGCCACAAAGGGCTTAAGCTCTCTAAGATAATGCACTATCACTTGGGCCCTTTGTGATCCAAGATCAAAGGGGATCGTCGCGGAGTGCGCACATGCATCAGTCACAGAACGTACGTGCGATGTGCATTATCCGCGGTAATCATCAAATGGTATGCGCATCTATATGGGTTCACGTGTGAAGATCGGTACAAATATACGTACGTTTTGGTACATTTTTTCTAATGTGGATGCATGTGATATATGTGAAAGGAGAAAAGCAAAAGAATGTGAACGCACAAAGGGAGCCATTAGGTTTGAGGTTTTTTTTTCATTGGAGGGCTTAAAAGGCAAAACGAGCAATTTGTCTTTCATTCTCAAACGTTGTCTGTGCTCGGCATCAAACGCCCGTACCCCAAATCCGAGCCCAGCACTCTGGATTCAACGTTTTTTCACTCCCCCCTTATGCATCATCATCAATAATGTGTCCATATGAAACTCGAGAAACTTTGATGAAAAATAAGGAGAAATATTGTTGATAATTTCTTCGAATGTTTCAAGTTATAAAAATAATCCGATCGTGAAATAAAAGTGACGTATATGAAGACTAATTGAGCATCAAAATGGTCGAAATAAATCAAACGATTTCGAAGTAAACTTCAAAAACTCGTGCAGAAAATTGCCAGGGCAGCCCCATTATGGATCGGGGCTTCGCAGGGTAGGAGTTACCACAGCACTGCCAGATTAGAACCCGAACGAGTAATGCTAAGGCCGTCATGCTTATTTTAAATATGACTGATCTATGGCCACTCTTTAAGGACCTAGTCGGGCTTCAATAGAGAAATGCCTGTTTTGGTAATGACACGATAATCAAACCTGGGCCAAGTCGAGCGAAAGCATCAGAGCCTTCAATATTTAGATATGATACTTTCGAGGCAACCGTTCAAGGGCCCAGTCGGGCTGCGCTGGGGTTGCCCTGATTAAGAATCTAAATTCCTGTCAATGTTGAAAATGAAATATTATACATTGACATTTGTATAAAAATGGTACATACATTAGAAACTCGAGTGTTTTTTCTTCACACTCATATCTTCCAATAATTATTCTTCAATGAATAATAATTATTATTAAAATCAATACGATGCTCCTCTTTTGTCATTAATAATCTGTGTTTTCCACCCAGACATGTTATTGAGTAGAGACGTTATTCGTGCATAAAATAAAAATCTTTAGAGTGGAAATGTTATCGAGTAGATTAATAAGAATCGAGTCATGTTGCAGCGAGTCCAAAATTCTACTCTCAGTAAATGTATTCAACAACGATTCTCCTTTAAATACATGCTCAAAGAGGGAAGTTGTTATCGAGTAGCCCTGTGATGAGTATATTTATATATAGCTGCAAGCCAACAAAAACCTATCAGTAGCCATTCTCGATAACAACTCCACTCCTTAATAACTGCAGATCTACGTAGGGAACGTCTACCCTCCTTAACATATCTACTCCGGTGAGATATTGAAGATCATGGATTATACACGAGTAGACGTAGAGTTGTTATGAATTTCGGAGTAACGAGACTTTAGAAGCAGAGTTGTTTTCGAGTAGAGGCGTAAAGAGGTTGGTTTTTATTCTCCCATAATAATAATAATGATAATCATTGTTGAAGAATAATTTTAAAAAATTTCGAGTACGATTGAAAAAGGCGAATTACAGAGTTCAATGTTTGTATGCGAAAGATCGATACTACTCGGAACGATCGTTCAAAGTATCAAAGGATTTTGTCGAATAGCTTATTTCGTCGTTTAAAAACAATTAAAATCTCGTAAAATAAAGTGTACAGTTATTTCAAGTGGCGTGAAGTGAACGTACTACGAGTATAAAAATGTATTATTGTGTGGGAGTTGGGGAGATTGGTGTGTATTCTGTGTATATGGTCGGTGGTTCGAGTGGCGAGAATATACATTTGTTAATATAGCTTGAGTGCAATTTCGCTGGTACAAAACAAGTCAGCATAAATGTATGCGGCGAGTCGGACATGGAAGGCGCGCATAGAAACGTTGAAAATCTGTCAAACAGTACGATATATAAAAAAGGCTTTTTGGTAATATGAACTCGCTGTGAAAAGAGCGCTGCGTGGTAGTATTAGTGCCAAGTAGAAAGGGAGGAAGCGGGGTTGTAAGCCAAGCTGGTCCAGAGGGGGGGGTGGCATCATCTTCAATCCTCCTCTCGAAACGTTGCTCATCTCTGTAGTTCGTTTTGGCCACAAGCCCCTCGCATTAAGAGCCACATTTTAAAGTGTGTGCTACGAGAGCGCTTTATGTGTAAAATCCACTACGATTTCACGTGCTACAACTTTCCACCGCTAATGGAAACAAGCCACTCGTTTGTTTCCCCGGTGTTTGTCTTTGTCAGAGCGATTTTATCCATCGCTCTTTATTCTCATCCACATTTTTACCATTTTCATACACCCGGACTCTCCTATTTTTCTTTCTCTTTCCATTATTCCAAGCTCTTGTACTTTAGTCATCTCCGAATTCATTCTTTCACGCGCCATCCCGGCTGCTGCCGCATCGCTCACTCCTCTTTTTCTCTGCTATCTCGAAACCCTATACTCCCCAGTTGTATGTGTGCTCCCTTCAATCTCTCTCTGTGCTGGACACTCCAGTTCTACTCTACGGAATTTTCAGTTCTCTCTCCCTCTCTCGAGCGCTTCGTACACATTCCACTTGAGTTCCTAGAGAGATATAGAATGAAATAGGGGGAGAGTGAGAGCAGAGGTTTTGCGTTTCCAACGACGAAGTAACGACGTGGACTACGACGAGACGTCGACTACGACACCCCAGAGGTGAATTTTCTTCTTCCCTGTTCCTCCCCACTTTCGGCCATTCCAAACTAGAATCTTTTGCATCTTTCGACTATATTTTTCCAAGTTAATTCACCGTGAATTTCAAATAAATGTAAAAAAAAACAAAAAACAAAAAATTTAGCTATTTTTACTAAATTTATATACCGATTTTCGTTTATTAGAGCGACGTGCTTCGTACCTTCAGTTCTCTCTGATGTGTACACCGAAAAGGTCACTCTTTACACGGGGCTACTAATTGCACCAAACGTTTTTCCTCTTTTCACTGTACTTCATGCGTCAAAGCGGACACGAATCAAATTTACGTGTAATTAAAAAGGTCCTTTTTTTCTTCTCCTCATTTCGTTTCCTTTGCCAATTTTTGTCCTCTCTGCTCTATATCTTGATATTTCAGGTTCAATGTATGCTGAAATTATAATCGCCGTCTCTCCGCTCCCAGACGAATTTATTTCAGTGAAATTATAAAAAGCAGCTTCTATTGTCAACGCAATCACGAAAAATAAAACCATATTTGGTGGTGTCCTCATTAAATTTTACATTCTTTTCAGCCTAAAGTTACTCCTAATACGACAACGATTTGTTCCTATTTGATTACTCACGCACATCTCGTATGACTATGAAATCCATAAAAACCCAATTACTGACTGCGCATATCCTTACCTGGAACAAACAAAATAAAACAAAGCATTAATTAAACAAGAACAATCGTTTATTCTCTCTTCAATTAATTCACCCAAATACCCAACTCCTTGACGACCGTAAAAGAGAAAAAAAGGAAATAAAATTCACAACACCCACAAGATTTCGAGTGACTGGGGATCGTTAAGCCTCAAGATTCTTTATATTTCCGTTAATAACGTCGTACGTACAGCAGCGTCCGGGGTACTTTGCATCTGCCACTCGAACTTTGTTTTATTTCAATTTTCTTCAATTTTAAGGTGCACCAAGAGTTCTCAAGGCAGAAGAAACTACCGGAGTAAAGAATATATGGCGCGAAGGGTTGAGGCGGCAGAAGGGCGAGGATGGAAAGAGGAAAGAGGAAGAAGCGAGCGGTGGGGGGAGTGGATGGTTGTAAGTAGAAGGGTTGCCAGCCCATAAGGAGAAAGGTAAAGGAGTTTTCGAGTTAAACAAAGTTGCTTTTCCCCGGAGATGGCCGAGAGGAGCGGAGTCGGGAGGATGAAGAGGAGGAACGGCGTAAGGAGAGAATGGGGCGAGGGCGGCGCGGGCGGAGGGGCCAGGGGAGGGGGAGGCACAGTAATAAAGCAAAGAGTCGTGGTAAATGCAACCGTAAAAAGAAGTTTATCGCCTTTGCGTCCGGAACTCGCTCTCCGGTCTCTCGGTTAATAGAGAGCATAGTCGAGGAAGAGCAGGCGGAAGGAGCCTCTGGATCGTCTTTTTCTAAGCCCGTCCTGTTTTTGCCTTGTTTCGTTACGGTCTGTCCATACAAACGTAACCCACACGCTCACGGGCACAAATACACTGCCGGCTAAATAATAAATAACCGTAATAAAGTATAAACAACCCCCTTTAGGACATTTTTTTCCTCTCCACAGACGTTTTACATCAACACGTTGGAGCGAAAGAGCGAGAGTGAGCAGCGAGAGAAAGAGAAGAGGAGGAAAGAAATATATGAGCTTGAAACATTCGGTCTCGTATTCGCGTGTGGATTATACTACTACTAATCGATACTATCAGCCTCGGTCGCTGCACCCCTCCACCAGTGGCCAACGCGTTAATTGCTACAATCAACGAGTTTTACAGTCTTCGTAATAAAATTTATCTCAGTGCTCGGCGAGTTATCGCCCTCGTCCTTTATATCCCCCTTTTTCTTATTCTTTTTTTTTTCGGTCTTTCGGCGCATCTATATGTATACGTGAATGTAGAAATGGTGCATATTCTTATTCATTCGCGAAGATGCGGGAACGATACGCGGTGTAGGAGCGAGCGGTGGGAGTCGCGCTAAAAAAGCGCGGAAAGACGGGACGCGTCGAGGAAGGGCAATGAGAACTTTCCATCCGCTTTTTAGTGGTCGATTAAATTTGTAGCTTAATAAGTACCGCGATTATATTCCAAGGTGCTAGTAATAGTCACGCCGTTGAATTTCCAATCGACGTGTAAGAGATTGTGACCGCGAACGCGAGGATTATTGAATCGCGTGCGGTAGTTTGATAAGTGCGAGATGAGATGGAGAGAAAATGAATGAATAAAAAAAAAAGAATGTGCTGGTGAAACGAGCCGATGAGAGCAGCGGACTCGTTGCTATCGCGGGTTTGCTGAAGTTCGTGAAACTGCGAACGCGCGCGGAGTGCGGCGAAAAAGAAGCGTTCGCCAGCACATCCACGTTGTAAAATGAGCGAACGTCGCGCCGCGCGTCTCTCCATCTCCGTTGAATAATGTGCGCCAAGCCGCAAGATGCATTAAGAAAATCGCGCTAATAAAATAGCCGCGAATCCGATGCCGCGAGAAGTTCGCGCAACGGTGAGTTCGGCGGGAAAAAAACGATGATTAACGAGTCGCGTAATCGTTCGAGTGGACTTAATAATTATCGATCCATCGCACCTATACGGTACACTCGGTAATTACAATTTGCAGTCGCGGTCTCCGCGTGATGATCCGCAATGAAAAAGCCTCCCGGATAAATAATCCGGTGTAAAAGAAATGCAGCTCGACTCCAGATATATACGAAAGAAAATCAAAAGCGATAAGAAATAAATGAAAAATGATTAAAAGTTGATTGAGGAAGTGCACATTCTCCAACTCCGGGGCTCTCGAGAATAATCGATGTTTCCACAGTCGAATGTGCACTTGAGCACACACACGCCATAGATTCGTTTCCCCGAGCTTGCGGCCAGCTTAGAATTGAACTTTCCTCAAAGTCGTCATATCACGCTGCTGCATACCGCTTTTCGGTACAAAAAAAGCTCAAATCGTTTCTCTATATGGGAATAAAAGATCTCGAGCTTGCTGCGCGATTTACTAACGATCCGATAAAAAAAAAAATAAAAATCACTCGCAGCCACAGTCAGAAGCTAGTGAAGCCGCGAGACAGCAATTACGCCTTCCGATTCGATGTGTTAAAGTATTAATAAAAATATATATCTATACACAATGAGTTACGAGAGTACATAACACATTTTTGTATAGGTATTGAGGTACGTGCGACTTTCATGAAAGCTACCAACGAGTACATACTTCGTTTAGGCCGCGGTTCGCTATGAAAGCTCGTTCCATTTCATCCGGCACGTACGCACAGCCTTGTATTCGAAACTACCCCGAGAGCATGTATCTGTATGGACATCGCCCGGCTTTTATTTTTCCGCGTTACATTCGTACACGAAGTAAAGATCTTGATGAGCCGGAAAAAAAGATTAGAAAGAATCTCGGAGCCTCGAAACTTGACATTGCCGATTAACCGGTTGACTGGTGAGCTTTTTTCCAATTTTTGTGCCAAAACTGGTACGAGCCAATATGTTACCGAAAATCACGATAATTTATTTCTGAGGGTTTTCGAGGTTGCTGATTCCATTTTCATGTGATAATGCATGAAATTTTCGCAGTGAAATATTAACAAATTTCACCCTGAATCCTTATTTTTCACATTTTTGGGGGGCAGCGAATTTTGTTTGATTCCGATGAAAGAGTCCAGTGTGATAAAAAACTAAAAATTTTCATGTCATATAGCATGAAAATCCATTGAAAAAACGACAAGTTTCACCCTCAATCTTCGATTTTCCCCATTTTCAAGGGTAGTGAGGTGAAAATTAAGTTCAAAAATCGACTCAGCGACCCGAAAAACCATTGTATACCAATTTTTGTCCAAATCGGTTGAAAATTGAAAAAATTATTTCAATATGTACACATATGATAGAAAACTAGAATGGGCCCGACTTTTTTTCGTACATATATGATCCAATACCAGTCGACCGGTTAAGGGCTTATATACGCACTTGTGATGGGCGGAAAAATCGAAAATTTTTTTATTAGATATTCTTCAAAAAAAAAACTATTGATTCGATCCATACCAAATTTATACCACTTATTTATTATAATAATAGCCGGGGCCTGGACGAAGGATTTCGTATTTTGTTAGAAAAAAAAATTGTAACAAAAAACCGAAATTAGCACCTCAAAAAATGTTTTTTTTGTAAAGACTGTCGAAATTTTTTTTAAATCAAAATTTTTACAAATCCTTCATCCAGGCCCAAGCTATCATTATAATGAATTATTGGTATAAATTTGGTACGAATCGGATTAATAATATTTTTCGGTTGTCATGTCCACCGTGACTGATGCTCAAAAAAGGTGCTATACTGAATACAGCTGGAGTTTCGCCATTTTGAGAAATTTCGTGATTAAAAAAATTGCACAAGTACATGAACATATGTACGAATGAATTTTACTTAAAGTTTTTCAATAAACACTGATTTTCTTGTCGAAAAAAAATCGAGGAAATCGGGTTGTTGCGTCCGCTGCACGCGTACATAAGGCCTTAAAAAAATGAAGAATAAAAGTGTGTGTCAACCCTTCGGAAGTCTCACACTTCATGAAGAATAACTCTCGTTAAAAAAAAAGACCCAAAGCTCTGTATTATGATTAATCAATTTCCTGCCTTTTTGTGACGTCAAAATAGGCAAAATTACGTAACCATTTTGTTGCGCGATGCTCTCGAGATTTTTAATTAATGCTAAGGGAAAATAGTGATTGATAAAAAGTAATGAAGAAAATGTAAAGGTAAGAAAAATGTAATATATTCCGGAGGCAGTTGGCCCTATACGCGTAACGTTATCGCCGGTACGTACAGTGTTTTGCGAGCAGGGTGAGACGAAGCAGCAACTTTGGCAAGAAATTGCGGCAGAGTTTGGTATACGTACATCGGGGGCGTATATACGTCAGTGAGAATGTAAGGTAAGGAGAAAATAATGGCTCCGGTGCTATCGAGGGACAGCGTGACGATGCAAAAGTAAAGAAAGAAAAGAGAAAGGGAATAAAAAGGAAAATAAGCAAAGGAAAGGAGGAAAGAAAGCGAGGAAAAACGAAGAAGATGAGGAAAAAGTAAAAAAAGAGGGACAAGCCTCGACGGATATTTGCGCGACGCTCGACTTATGAGCTACATAAATTTGGCTTCTTTCTAGCCCGCTTTTACACTGCTGGCTCGCTGTGTTTGTGTGTGCACACGCAAGTGCAACCGCTCTGTTCCCCAGAGCGTCGCAGCTTTTCTCAGGGGGGGTAGTCGAAGTTACAATCTCGCTTGGAACACGCTCTTTCTTCGGCCCCGGTTCTATACCGAGCTGTCTAACCTCACCGGTGCAAACGACGAGTTACGAGTCCGAAAGCCTCGAGATCGGAGCGCAAAGAACGGGAGGAAAAGTGAAGGGGGCAGGAGGGGGATTTACTTCATAGAAAACTCACGTATACAATGTCCATTTATACGATCTGTGTGAAATAAGATGCGGTACATATCGCAAAGAAGCTCGCACTCTACGCGAGAGAGCAAAAAAAAGGAGCGTCCGCGGAACAAATATTGCAAAATTTATATATTTTGGCATATTTTTAAAACCGATGTGTTGCGACGTTGGAAAGCAATTCTGTAATTTCATAGGACTTTTGGATATTCCCGGACGATAAGAAGAGAAATTTTAAATAGAATAATCGCCTGTATTTTGCAAATTTAAAAATCCAAAACTGTACATTAGATTCTAATGACGCGTCGTTAGTTGACCGCCTCGTTATTATTTTTCTCGTTCCCCACTTTTTTTTTATCACGACATATTTTCTCAGTGTTTGACGTTTCATAGTCGAATTCCAAGCTGGAAACAATCATCTTGCTATCAAGTTTTGTGAAAAGTTTGCTTTTTCTTGTCGTCCTCGTTTCAAATTCGTCCATCGATATTGTTGTCCATGAGAAGGGTCTTTGGTTGATGAAACTTGTTCGCAAGAAAGCAGCACCAGGAGGGGGGGGGACAAGGAAAAAATTCAGTGAGGAAGGAGGAGAGAGAAGAAAGATTCGAGCAACAATCTTCCGAAAGGCTGTCACCGAGCACAGTTTTTTCTTCGCTCGTTCCTACGTATACGTGTACTCCCGCGACTTTTTTTCTTTTCATCTTCGAACACTTCGAAGTTTTCTCCACAAATTCCTCGATGACGTCATGAAAAAAGACCGTTCCCTGAAGCGGCAAAGGGCTCGGGGAACTGGTTTCCCTTAAACTTTTAGTATTTTTTTTTTATGACCCCATAATTGGGTCTGTAAAGAGGACGAAAATTTCTTCAACTTTTTCGATAATTCCAACGTGCATTTACCGTCGTTTCCAACCCACGTCTTTTCGCGAGTGTTTTATAACTGAATGTTGCACCGAATCCGTTTCACATGAAAACTGATAATTATTTGACGAGCCCCTCATGGTCGATATCGAAATTATTTACAAAGAAAATACGCGTTCATCGACGACGATGAGCGTGCTGCATTTGCGCCAACGCGTCCACGATGAAAGGAATGAAGATAAAATAGCGTCGATTCTTCCGTACTTTCCGCAGGCTTTTTTCCAAGCCCTTCAGCTCTGTACTCCAATACTTTCGACTGGAGAGGCGAAGGGGGTGGAAGAGAGTCTGGAGAAGGAGCAACGCTAGTAAATATCTCTCATGAGAGACACTCATCGCCAAGTTCTCGTTAAAATTTGCCCGAGGGTGCGTTCTCTCGCGAGAGAGCTAGCGATGATTCAAACTCTCGTCGGGGCTCCGAGGCCGAATTATTCGGAAGCAAAAGGAAGAAAAATATAAGGAGATCCGGAGGGGGTTTATGTATGAAGATAGTGTGTATCCCGGGGCAAGAAATGAGGATTCGATGGGAGAGGAATTTGAATCGAAAGAATGCGATAAGAATCATACACGTCGATTGTGCTAAAGAGTTTGAACGATCGAACGTGCGAACGAGAAAGAAATCCCTTTTCGAACTGCCACCTCGAAGAGACCCTAGCATAAACCAAAGATATAGGCCAACCTACGGAGATTTGGAGTGAGCATTTTGTGCACAAAAAGTGTTAGAAGAAAACCAGCTGCGCCAGCCGCTTTCTTGTTTGTAGCTTCGTCGTTTACGATTTTATCCAAAAAATCGCCGTTTTTTTAGTTTTTTCCTTATAAAATGAAAACTATCGGAGTGATCGCGATGGTGTCGAGAGGCAAATTGTAGAGAATGAAAATACGAAGAAAATGAGAGGTCGAACGACCAGATCGGGCCGTAAGTTTCGAAGAAAAACGCTAAAAACCAACGAAAATGAGAGATTTTTCAAAAATTCATATCTCCGTTATTTTTTGAGTTGTAGCGTAGAACCTCCGGCTACTATTAACATAAACTTCATTTGCATAAAAAGCAGGCGCACTGTCCGAAGCAGTCTTGGATATCAGTGGCCATTGGAATTTTTTCCTATATGCAATTTTTCCGCAGCCCTCACTGCGACAAATGTGGTCCGATTTAAATTTACAAACAATTAATACCTAATAAGCAAAAACATCTAAAATGTTCAACGAGCTGTTCCCTAACGAGGAAACAAATTAAAAAAAAAAAAAACAAAAAAAAACAAATGAAAATCTCGTCCAAAAAGTACCATCAAATATTAGCATTTTTAAATAAATGATTTTTTTTCCGCGCGTTCCTCCCAAAGCTCGCCATGGAATTCTCTTATCCCACAATAAATGAGGAACAAAATAGTCTTCCGTGTCTTGGAAAATTCTCGCGCAACATTGAATCCCGGGCGTATAATCGAAAAACCAACACAATTTGCAACCGTTGATAAAGATATATTTATAAGTAAAAGCACTTTATTTCACTCTTAAACTCCCCGCAGTCATGGATGAAAAATGCAAATATTAATATATATATATATCAGCGTACGAATATTACCATACATTATAGCAGAATATAGAGTAACATAAAACGCGGTATGCCGAGTCAGAAAGACAGATAGCATGATGAGCATATATACGAAGTAGTATTTCTATGTACGAAAATTAACGGCAACGACGTCGTTCCACAATCCGGTTAGCTGAGCACACATACATATATCTATAAATATATAGCAGCGAGTCTCGTCTTTACCGCGACTACGTTCATAGTCTTTTCATATATCCTCCCACGAAGATGTCCTTGTGTAAATCTAGACCGACACACACACACACACACACACGCGCGCACAGAGTATTTATGCACGGTTTATATACACAAAGCCAGCCCATGGAGTAAGTATACAATACAGACAGGCCTGGTATTATTTCTTGGCTGGTTCTCTGTTATTTCGCTGCTTATCACGCTAACGGAGGTGGAACAGAGCGTCGGTGCGAAGCGCACGAGGGCAGAGTGCCGACGAGCTTGGTGGGCGCAAGCATGCGGCAGAGCAAGATATAATAAGGGCGGGGGCGGCCGCGAGAAAGGGTGAAATTGAGGGAGGTTAAGAGCCGAGTTTCGCTCATCGTTTCCTTTGCACTCTTATCACGGGGCTTATCTTCGTTTTACGGTACGAATCTACTAGTAATCGGTTTGATACGCACTTACCGCGCGGGAATCGCGCAATGCGGATGCGCGACTGGGCTTTAAAGTGTGTTGTTATTGTTTAAAGCGAGGGGGAGCAAGAGATTCGAAGAGTAGAATTGAACAAATGTTGTTGGGCGTGAAAAACGTAACGAAGTTGAGAGTTGGAATGGAATTTTGAAAATTTCACTCCAACAATACATGCCGTTGGGATTGAACGGAGTGGGAGCGTCGCAGGAGGAAGAGAAGCGCAAAATTTTCGAGGCAGCGCCACTTCGATGCTTGTGCATACTTCATTTCCGAAGTTTCTGTGCTGCTTCAAACGTTCTTTCATTACCGTTCAAAGGCTCTCTTCCCGTAGAAACACGAAGATATTTCGTTCGCCTATCGGTCTCGCTCGCCGGGGCGAATGATTTGTGTTTGAAGACTGAAAGTGAAGCGTCGCGCTCGCATCTCTTTTGGCCTTTTTCGACGCGGCTGTGCGCGGATGCTCGTCGTATACGAGGGACACGCGAGAGAGCTGAAAGCACTTGGTGAAAAATCGGTAGCACGGTGAAAGCACAAATGGGAGTGAGCGAAAAGCGAGTGTACGACGAAAGAAGAGAGAGAGAAAAAAAAGCATAAAAAATAGAAGAGAAGGGGACAACAAAAAGGGGAGAAGTGCTCGAGAGATAAGTTCGTATACGTGTATATTTTACAGAGCGACACACAGGCGCACGCATTTGTCTGGCGCCAGGTTGAAGAGGGGATAGAATAGCGCGGAGCTCTCGTATTTCGCATAGTCAACCACTCGAAAGATTCAATAAATCGTATACGACGCTCGTTCGAGAGATTTTTCAATCTAGACGAGAGAAAGAGAGACACTTATTTTTCTTTTTCTGTGGTGTGTGCTTTCTCGGAGATAAAGGCGAAACAAAGTACTCGCGAGCAGCAGGCCAAATGGGTCTGCTGCGCAGTCGAGAGTAGTTTCAAAATTTACCTAGCGCACGCTCCCTTAATGCCGCTTGAGTTGAGTGCATTTACAAAGAAGAGGGAAAAAAATAATCCCAACGAAAAAGCAAAAGCCAATTGTTTTACGTCGATAGCTTATCATTGTTTCGCTCACTCCAGCCTCGTTCTCTCTAACAAAGGTCTAGGTGAAGTAACAGTGTAAGAAAATAAAGCGAAATATGACGAGGAGGATTAATGAGAAATTTTATGGTGGAAGCGGCTCAGAACTGGAGACTTTGACCGAAAAACCTCGACGTGAAAATATATAGAATGACAGATAAGGTTGAAAACATTTCTTCGCTGATTGCTATCCCTCAGAGCATTTACGTATATACGTATTTATGTTCAGACGCTGTGCGGTCCCGGAGCGCTGATTGCTGCGAAGCTTGGAAAACTAGAGAATGAAACGTTCGAGAGAAAGGTTTCTGGGGGCTTCTCGGCACGCCGAACCGAGTACAGTTCCCATTGAGGAAGTAAATTACGATAATTACTGGAGTAAAGTTTCACCTTTTCTCTCCACTTCTTTCATTTTTACTTTTTCCTTTAATCATCAGTTTTAAAATTCTATACAATCGTAATACAAGTCTCTTTCATCGCGGTTTGTTACTCAATATGAGCTTTGTTGCTTACAATTAAAATGAATTCGAGCTTCCGGGAAACAATGTGCGATAAAATTGCAGAAAATTGATCGAGGCTTCATTGGATTCTCGAGCTACTTCGATCTTTGAACGGACCAAGTTTGCGAGCAGTTTTTATCGCAACTTTGACGTGAATCCTGTTAATGCAAACTTCACGAAAATCTGAAGTACGATTAGTTCAACCAAGTTTTGTACTCTGAACAACTCAAGCCAAATAGCTCTAAGACGAAGAGTCAATATGTTTCTTGAATAATGAATTTCGAAAATAGCACCACAATGAAATTCAATAGTTGTTTGTCGAGAATTAATTACATTCAATTGTGTACAACTGCGTGTTTATGTCCAATTGTATAACAAGATCCGCTATTGTGAAATGGGATTTGGTGGCTGACCAAAAGCCAACCGTTAATATTGTCATGGGGATCACGACCAAATATGTTTACATATACGTTCAATACTCCCTTTACACGTGTGAGTTTACAGGGTGTCCCACTTTACACTCCAACAAATAAAAGTGTCTTTTAACCCCTGTAGAATCTCGTGCAATGTTAAAAAAACGTCATCGTCGATTCCTCCGGTCCATCCCCAACAGTCGTATTAACGAGGAACGCGTGCACTAAAATAATCTCCTCCAAAGATTCGTCAACTCAAAGTACAACAAAACTGATAAAATCATGCTACGATGTTTAGATCGACGAAGAGCATTAACAAACTTCACGACTGCCAGCTTCGATTTCAAACTGAAGTTCATAAAGTTGACCATGCTCGCGAGCAAGGACATCCTATATATGTGTGCGTGAGTATATATGAAACTGTGTGGAGGAGCGCGACTGCTGTTTGCTGCTACCGCTGGGGTATCTCACTCGGAGAATCTCAAGAATTTCGAGGCACTCTCCATATATACAGCTCGAACTGTGCACTACGTGCTCTCGACAAAGAGACACCGAGCATTATTGAGAGGCCCGCGTGAGCGTAATAAAGGAGGCACTGCAAGCTTGAGAATCGAGGGTGGTCTCCGTTACCTGATGAGAACTTGGTGCCGTTTTCGTACTTAAGAGATACCCTCTGGTGTACGTTTTACCCTCCGGTATAGAGGCATATAAATGCGAAGGGAGAGGCGGCGTCACCGTGCGCGGGGTTCTCGCTCGCTTCTTCTACCCGGAAAAGCTGTATACATATGTATATCGAAGTGTGTAAACCTCCTCGATCTTATCCAAAGTGTATATTGATGGTGGGAAAGTTTGAGGAAAAGCTATATCGTTTCTTCCTCGCATGCGCGCATCCCCATTGGTCGCCTTCGTATTTAGCAATTCTTCTTTGGCTCCGTAACTTTGGCTCGTTTCGCGGGCGCACGGTACATCGTAACCGGGGGTTGAATGCAAGATCACGTTTTACTCGCCCCTCATCGCGTCTACTTCGGCACGTTCCGATATTCCGACGTGTTTACACACACAGCTTCGCGTGCATACGCGTGCGCGCGTGTGTGTGTGTGTGTTTATAAAGGCCCGTGGAGCGGGACGTGCCATTACCTAAAATATGTGTATAAAGGCAACACCTTGCAAATCTCTCACAAAATATATTGCTCATTTTCGAAGTATTTCAATCGCCTTTCCGAATATATATGCTCGAACGAAATAAACTCCTCGAGCTTGGATATTTTTCACGCCCGCTTCGTGCCAATGGGTCATGGGAATTTACGAACTTTGTAAAATAGCTTAGTTTCGGTGCATCGGGATATGTCAAGCATCGTTGAACACGCCGGTGACGTTGATTGAAATATTTTCGATTTAAGCAGTAATCACGAAAACTGTGCAATCGTCGCGCGTCGGACCGGGTTTTCTACAAACAAACTTTTCGTTTTTAATTATAATAGATCGATCGTGTCGGAGCAGCGAAATAGTTGGTCAAAAAAGTGATTTTATTACACTTGTTCTAGCTGCATATTTCGGCTACGGATGTAGAAAATGAATTTTTTATTTTTTTTTATTTTATATGAAGCTCGACGGAGTCGACTTGCCGTAGAGTGCCCTCTGGACACTCCGGTTTTCTGTGTTAATGAGACGAAAGTTCAATTTTCTAGCTCTGCCCTTTACAAGTCGGTTGTTCTATTTCCGCCTTATACGTGTTACGCCATTCTAGTCTTTATTATCGATTTACTAGCCCAAATATAGCCGAAAAATTTACATAATTCATGAATCAGTGCCTGCTCTTCACCTCGGTATTGTCGATAAATTTGAGCCACCTGAATTATGTATAACTTTTCGCGAGGGGCTTTTTTCATTATTTATTCACGTGTCAAAATTGCCAACCGCAAGTACTCGTCGTTGCTCCGAACGTTACCGTGCATTAATTTAAAATTATCAGGAGGTATAACGAAAGTATCCATTATTAAAATGTAACTCTAGTAAGCTTTGTTGCTAACGAGTAGAGTGTATTGTATTGTCTTATTATTTATGAGGACGAATATCGAGAATCTTTTCTGCTATTGTGTGGATAATCTTATTTGATCGAGTGGATTTTTTATGAGATTCCCGATTACGGAACTTTGACAGTGAGCATATCGGTGACGATTGGGGAAGTTGCTCGATTTATTGTTGACGGCTTCGAAGTGTCTGGGGCATGAGTAGAATGTGTCGAATGTACACCGAGATTCCAAAAACTCGAAATTTGTACAAAATTTATAACAAAAGCATCGAGGTTTGATTTTTGTTGCAAGGAAGCCAGGATGCGTGAATGATTTTGGTGGGGAAAATATTGCTCGAGTGAAAAAAAAAACACGAAGAATTAACGAACCCATAAACCGCGATGAGAATATTTCTGTGAAAGAGTACAAACTTCCGGACGTTTAGCCCGAGTTATCGTTCTGCCTGTGGAAGCGAGAAAATTTCCGTTGCGGGAATCATTTCCCATTGTTTACCGAGGTTTCTATATTTACAGTTGCTTTCAGCACTGCGATTTTGTGTTGTTCCCGTTTCTTTCGATTTATAAAAAAAAAAACAAAGGTCGTGGAAGCGCGAATCGCACGATGACATAGGAAAAAACGTGGCTGTGATCGTTAGTCGTGTATGCGCTAGTTACAACAACATGGCGGCCGCCGCAGAAGAACATTCGAAATGGCGCGCGCTTATATACGCACAGCTCGTGTTCATTATGCGTGCTGCTGTGCACGTGTGTGTGTGTGTGTGTGTGTGTGTGTGTGTGTGTGAACGTGCGGTTAACAAGCGTCGCGAAACGCGAAAACACCGCAACGCAAACGATGCTCGACGACGCGTGGGACGATTCTCGACGGTGCACCGTGACAAAAGTTTACATTATATATCCGCGTGCGTGGACCACTCGCGGATCCCAGACGTATATAGACACAAGCGCTCGCGAATATGTGGCATAAAACAGCGAGTCGAGGCGCGAGTACAGGCTAGTTACGCTATGGAGGGATAAAGAGAAATGCACGATTGTCAACGATGCAGGAAAAACGGAGACGAATAATGCTCGTATAATAAACGATACGACGCGGTTATACATTTACGAACGCTTTTCATGTATGCCGATAAAAATAAAAGCTACTTGAGCCTACTAAATGTACGGGGAAAGAAAATAAAGCTCGAGCTAAAGTAACTTTAGTGATGAAAGAAAAATCATCGGGCACGATATGATCGTTTGAGAATATAATAATAATACGCAAAATTTTTCAAATCATTGATTAACTAAAGTCAATGCAAAGCTGTGCAACTCATCCTTATATTTGGATAAAAAGAGAATAGCGGAAAATTTTGATTGAAATGATTGCTGCGGAGCGTTGCGCTTGAGCTTATTAATATAATTATGACGACGCTGAAGTTTCCAACGTTGGAGTCCAACGAAATGAATGAAAATAAAATGATTTATCCATCAGTTTTTTATTTCACGAATCGTAATTGTGTAGATTGAAAAAATACAAAGTACAAATTCGACTGGAAATAAATTGGAGAATTGCTGGAATTATTGGACAGTTTTTTAGATCATTTCGTTGAGCTCCAACGTTGGAAACTTCAGCATCGTATAATTATGGGGGATTAAAGGAATGATATTATTGTACCAAAGCAGCAGCAGCACCAGCAGCACCAGCAGCAGCACATTCCAGACTCATCTCCAATATTAAAATATGACACTTCAAAAGTACAATGCAGTTGGGTAGGAGAGGTGAAGAATAACGTGAAATTAAATTTACTGCAAAAACGGGTGTCAAAAGGCTCGTTCTCTGACACACGTAAGGTGGTTTATTCGTTGGTAAAATGAGAACAAGCGGGGGAGGAGGGAGACTGCGAGAAAAAGAGGGAAAGCATGCACGCGTTGGGAGGGCGTGAAAAAGGCTGACCTGACGCTGCTACAAAAAAGATACTCCGTGTGCAATTAAAGGTAGTGGATATTAAACGAAGGAATGTGTGTGTGCACGAGGAAAGTTGGAAAACGTGAGACCGCTCGCTCATTCGCATTTAGCAGACCACCCGAGCAAGGAACTCTGCGCGAAAAAAAAAAACAAGCCGAATAAAAGAGGAAGAAGAGAGCCAGCAGAGACGGAGAGGAAAGTTTATAAGGGGATTGCATTAGACTTTTGCTTTCAGACAAAAGAAGAGTGTGGAAGTGAGCGAGAAAGGGAGAGGGAAAAGCGGAAAAGCAGGGAAACCGAGGTCAGTCGTGGCGGCTGGTACATTTTCTCCTTCCCCCTGGCGTGCCTCATCCCTCTCCTCGCCTTGTGAAAAGGCTCACGACATGCCTTATGGCTTCACTTCGCATCGACGGTTACGGCCTCTACTCCTTCTGCGGTGCACGAGGGATGAAGAGGCGACGAGGAAAGGGGACAGAAACGCGCGCAACGTGCCGTTCGCACCTGTTGGAATGCAAGTATACACGCGGGGCGGCCGCGAAACTGAGCTATATCCTAGAATCTCGCAGGAAACTCGGGCGGGCGGTGCTTCTCTGCATATACATGCCAATTTAGGTGCACGCTGTATAATACGATATCAGAGCTCGCGCATCCTTCGGATACCGTTGAAACCTTCATTTTTTATGTTTTAATAATAAATTACGACGCTGAAGTTTCCAACGTTGGAGCCCAACGAAATGAACGAAAAAAACGTTTGTAATTCACCAATTTTTTATTTCACGAATAGTTGGTGCAGCTTGAAAAACTACGAATCGCAAATTTGGCAGGGAACAAAACAGGAGAATTACTGGAATTATTGGAGAGTTTTTTTCCATCATTTCGTTGCAACTCCAACGTTGAAAACTTCAGCGTCATTAATAAATTTCCTGTCCAACAGGCTTTTTCAACAGTGCACGGATAAAACATAGTAAAGCACAGTATTTTTTGAATTTTCCTATTTTTCGTTCCTTTAATTCTAAACAGGTTTATGTGGATTGCACAATGTGATGAATATTTCGTTTTGTTTTCGAGTATTATTCATCGCGGCCGACTAGCACTTACCGATAAGTGGAAATGTACTGTAAATCACAAATTTTCACTCTCAGCATAGTTGATAAATACACGAATATACACCGAATACGTGTGACATTTTGGCATACGCAATAGTGTTTTTTTACGACCTTGAAGTTTTCAAAGTTAGAGTCCAACGAATAATTTAACGAAAAAAACATTTGTAATGGTCTCATTTTTTATTTCACGAAGTCATCGGTGCAAGTTGAGAAACTACGAATTGTAAATTCGGTAGGTAACAAAATTGGAGAAATACTGAAGTTGTTGGAGAGTTTTTTTAGACCGTTTCGTTGGGCTCCAACGCTGCAAACTTCGACGTCAAGTTTTTTTTTAACAACATAAACATTTCAAGTGACTGAAAAGATTTTTTACTGTGCTTATAGAGAAAAATACTTTTGAGCCTTTTGAACAAAAGTTATATGAGTATTGGTCTTTTTACTATGCTGGATAGAAAAATTCTTATTTATTATTATAGAATTTCCGGCCTCGTTTTATCCCTGCGTAAGAAAACGTGAAAAAATATTGACCAAAACAAAAACCAATTGGCAAAATCATTAAGAGCGATTTAGATGAAATTTGGGGGGAAAGAATGAACATCGAAGCAAAGATAGAGTGCGGAGGTGAAAGGTGGCAAAGTCAAAGGATTAATGCCGAAGAAAATATTATGAAGAGGAATAAGAGAAAGGATATAAAAAGGCGAAGGACGTTAAAAGAGTAGTAATGGTTTGTGACGAGCTTGAGCATGAGCACGTACGTGATTTCTCAACTGTAATTCTCCTCTGCTTCCCCACCCTGTTTATCGTTTTTTCTCCTTCTCCCTCTCTCTCTCTCTCTCTCTCTCTTTTTCCGTCTACCTGTTCCTCTTTCCAGCGCTGGCCGTTTTCTTATTCCACGAATATAATAGCTCTCGGACTCGTCTGTGTTGTGCAGTCTCTTTAAACTCCTTCCTTTCATACCTCGAAGCAGCGCTCAGATAAATCCGCGAGTTTACCTCGCCCTTCATCTTCGCTCACTGCATGCATACTCTTTGCTTCCTCGCCACTGATTTCCAGTTCTCTCTTTCTCCGCTTGCTTCTGTCGGCGTATAAAGTCCCTGCCTACCGCAGCAGCAGCAGCAGCAGCAGCAGCCCGACATTGCCACGAGGACTTTGCTTACTCGCTTCGCTTCGCCCACCGCGAGCAAATGCAACTGCGTTTTACGTATACCCGCCGGTAGCAATGACTAAATATTACATGTACTCGGAGAAATGCGCACGCAGTGGTCTCTGTGGAAAGTCGCTCGTGAGGACTCTGTGCAGACGGTTGAACAACGTTTTCAATACAACCGAGAGTTTCCACTCTGCCCGAATTAATATATTGTTTTGCAGTATTAATCAAAGTTTTAATTCGAAGCCTTGGGGCGACGTTAATATGAGTATGCACACAGCGAAGCATCCCTAAACCTGGCAACGTACAAACGGTTTTCGTAAAACAACGTTAGCAGAGATGCGGCTAACGAGTCGTGTTTCGCTGCTGGTTCTCGATGCGAAGAGGGGGTTTTATTGTTGAAGAGTGTATCCGGTAAAAGGAAATGATAATAATGGTAACGCAATGAAAAGTTCCGAGAACGATAGAGAAAGAGACAAGTGCAAAAGTGTCCTGCACCGGGAATTCCAAGTTGGCGAGATTGTGGAATTCTTCGAAGCGAGGAATGAGAAAGACACGTTGAAATAGTGTGAAAGAAAAGCGATGAAAAATATGGCGAGAAAGGGACGAAATAGCTGGAATAAGAGAGAGAGAGAGAGAGAGAGCAAGCAAACACATTGAAAGGAAGAGGGCAAAAAATGGGCTGGATGTTACGCCAAGAAGGACTTTGATGCGTGGATTTTTCAAGGGAATAGAAATGAACGGAGAAAAAACTTGGCACACAGGTGTGCAAGTGTGCCGGTATAAAAGCCATGAGAGAAAGAGATTCCGAGCAAGGAAGAGAGGGAGAAAAAACGTCATTGGAAGTGAGGCTAAGATCCGGAGAAGAGTGATTGGTCACGGCACAGTTATCGGCAAGCTTTAAAGGCGAAGAGAATAGCGCGAGTGAAAAGGCTCCGAGTAACGTCGATAACTGTCCTTTTTTTGTGCACAAGCAAAGTTACCAAATAGCTGGATGCGCCGCGTTCTGTAATTTAAGTGTACGTGTTTTCTGTGCACTCTCCACGCCCCGTCGAAAGCAGGGAGCAGGGGCAATGTCTCTCGATCTGGAAAGAAACCTGCGCGCGTACGCACACTTGCAAGGAGCAACGCCATGGACGCAACACACGGAGACGGCGAAATAACCGTAGCCAGCGCACACACAGCTCATTCGTCCTGTCTTTGCCTCGAGAGTATTTCCCCACGCCGGGCGGCTGATAGGAGAGCTCAACGAACCCTCTCCCTACTTATTCAAGCGAGCACTATTCCTCGTTTTGCTTCCGTAGCACACACACCGATCCAGCACACCGCGCGAGGAAAACATTTTCCCCTCTTCCTTTGCGCTTATATATATATACACCCTGCCGGGCGCGCTCTCGAGAGTCCTGTCCAGGAGTCATTGAACCTCATCGTGCAAGAAGGCTTTTCCACTTTTCGAGCTGCAAATCTCCTGCGTCTACATATACGTACGGAAACACGGGTATAGAGGAATACGTGTGCAACCCTCTCGGATATTAGAAAAGGGTGAAAGAGGCCAAGAGGGAAAAGGATAAAAATGGTGGAGAAGGGAGAAAAATAAAAACATCTGCAACGTTGAGTCGAGGGAGCAGTATTCGTGTAGATATTGAGGGCGAGTGGAGCGTGGAAATATCTCTGAGAGGTGAAATAGTATGGAAATCGGATAAACGATCGAATCCTTTAGAGGAAAGTCGAGTTTTCTTTTATCTCGGTTTCCCTCTCTCCGCGATAGAAAAACTCAATTCGAAATAAATTTACAATTGTTTCGTGTATATAAAGAGGAAGATGTGGGGATCGAAATGCGATCAGGGTGAATCAGGTTTCGTCCGAGTGCATGATCGCGAGTGTATCCGGATGAAATTCATTTGGAAAATATGTTTGAAACGTATGCCATTTTTCAATCGATTTGTGTCCGCTTTCTCTCTCGATCTCTCGTATCGTCTCAACTCCCGAATACATTTTCATCTTCCGATCCAGTTTTCATCAAACTTACGAGATATTTCAGGCGATTGGATTTTGCGAATGCGGTTGCGTCGAGAAAGGGAGGAAGAAATTCAATCTCGAATTTATCTGAAATGAAAAGCTCGTCCGTAAGGAGCGCTTGTTCTGTGGGGAGCAATCTCAATTGATGATTGTTTAGAGAAGCAGGTCGAAAATAGTTTTCTGCTCTCAAAGACACTTGGCAGAGATCGAATCCGTGCTTCCAAACCGTGATATTTTTCTGCCGCGCCGCGGGGGCTGGGAGGGAATCTTGAAAAAATAATAAATCCCCGCGCGCACCGCGCGGTGAAATTCAAATCGAAGGAAAAATCCTCATTGAAAAGGGAACTGAAAAGTCTTTTTGGAGCAGCCGCAAGAGATTTGAGGTAGGAACGTCGAGCGCAGGAGGCACGAAAAATTCGTTGAATAAAAAGGTGAAATAGGATTTGCTGCAATGGGAAGTGAAAAGCGGTGAGAAAAAAGAAATGAAATAAACGAGAATAGAGCCGGGCGCGGCGCCCGTTATGGATTTAACTAATTAAACGCGAGATGCAGTGGCCATTACGCGCATTAACCGATTCAATTGAATTTATGAATGAGATAAGAAGCTCTCTCGCGAGCGGCAAAGGGGAAAAGAGGAACTTTGCTCCTGATGAGAGCTCGGGCTATTTCCTCTCGGCGCTAATTAAAATAAAGTGTATGCGCGCGAGGATATCTGACGAAGAGGAGAACCCTGGGGATCGGAGATTAGGGTGAAGGGTCGCGGCGCGAGGTGGCGGCCGACGAGACGGCAACGGTGTGGCGGGGGCGGGAAGATTGTTGCAAGCTGATGAGAGTCAGGCGTGTGTTGTTGTTGCAGAGAACTCGTTTCGCCGGCAAAATCGAAACCTCATTTCGAATCCATGCCCTCTCCGGAGCGATTTCAACGCAGAGCTGGATCCCCGAGGTTCGTAAATACAGTGAGAGCACACACACACACACACACACACACACACACACACACACACACACACACACACAGAGCCTCGAAATGCCGGTAGAGATTACAGTCTCTCTCGGGGTAAGCGAAAGAGAGCGAATGAAAACTCTTGGAGGATCTTATCGTCCCGGTTGGCTCCTTGCGGAGAGGAGAGAGCGCAATTCAACCGATCGTTTAATCGTGACCGAACGACACGAGGTCAACTCCGTGTGGTGTTCTCCATGTGCGCGCGGCGAGCCGCCTTTCTGCCCTGTGCATTCTATAACCAACGAATGTATACACGGTGGTCCAAGGTTGATTGAACAACGCGCGAGCGAAGCGCTCGGTTCATTTATCGTTGGAAAATCGTGCCGAAATTTTCAACAAACGGAACATTTTCAATTGTGAATTTCCGGCGTGGAGCTCGGCGCCGAAACGACGACGAATGGAGAAAGATTTCAAGGACACTGATCGTGCGGCGGTGACAATTGAACGGGCAAAAAAAGACTGTTTTCAAGATTTCTCACACGAAAGTGTGAGGCCTGGAAAATACAGAAATTTTTTTTTTATATATTTATTTTACTCAGTTTTTGTACAGAAATATGGAAGAGAAGACAGGTCCGAAAGAAGATGGGTGGGAGACCGTTTTTCCAAAAACTACAAAACAGCACGGCTTTTTCATCCTTTTTTGCAAAAAAATCAATAGTTCCCCTAAAAATTTCAAAATTCGTTTGATACGCGCCGCAGCCACAGTCACAAAGAACGCGATAAAATTTCGGTAAGGATCGGTTGAATAGTTTCGGATATTTTATCAACGAGCCGTCGAAAAACGTAATTTTGAGAAAAACGCGTTTAAAAGGTCCCTTAAAAGTACACTTAGGCGCTCCTCAGATCTTTGTCAAATTTTAGTACACACTCTTAAATGTATATGTAAACTTTTGAAAAATGCGATAAAAAGATCGATTTTATGAAAATTCTAATTAGCGTAGACCCCTTAAGCACTGAAACAGACAAACTTGCTGCTCCTATCACGTGATAGAACGACATTAAAGCTCATGTGGCTCGAATGAGACTCTCTGTGTACGTATATACAATTTAGTAAATTCATGCTCGTAATGGCTATGGAAAACGTGCTCTGGGGGCTCTCGCTGTCGGTTGTGTACAATCTGACATCCCGCGGTAAACCTACAGACATCCAGCGTCTATCGCTTTATACAAAGTCATATTGTAAGGTTTATTCGCGAATTCTCGGTAGTTACAGAGGACTATTAAGCGATTATCGAATGAAATGATCGTCTAACTGGATCAATACGAAATCACAGGAGTGTAGAAATCGTGCGACCTATCTTTCCCTTTCCCCAGCGCTGAACGACGACGACGCGATTATACACATTTTTCCAGTTGAATCTATCTTTCTCATCGAACCATTTTGTCCTCTGCGGCGTTGCTTTTCACCGACCCCATTGTTTATTCGTTCTCGGCGCGGCTGCTCCGCATTTGCTGTTAGCCGCGCACTTGAAAAATATTCCGCGTTCGTATTTCACAACTCGGCTTGACAAGATATTAGAAATACCCCTGGAAAGTTAATTACACAAAAATCACTCTCAACTTTAGCAGTTCCATTGTCTTTAAACTTGATATAATAGAGCCTTTGAAATTGTTCGAATATTCTCGGTCGCGTCATATGAAAATGTCGTTTTTCGACGTGCCTCAAAATGGTCTGAATGGAGGAAGCTTTCGACGTTTAAAAACGTGCGAAAAAGCCCAAAGCTACGGATCGAGTTGCTCGAATTCCTCTCACGCGTGGTGCGCGAGATTTTTTTCACTCTCGTTTTATTGCTTCTGCGTAAAAACAACACGTTTTTGCGTTGATTTAACGACGATTTAATTATCGAATCTAAAATACAATTCAATTAAATACGACCTCGCACGTTGAATCTAATTAAAAATACAGCGGCCTCGCGGAGTGTGGCGAGACCTTGCAGCGGACATTTCATAGGTAAAAACTTTCAACATCGCGCTCTATCCGTTAATTTTCCAACCTCGATTAATAACAGACTCCGCGTCTTTGGACAGGAATGCAATAAAATTAATTTTTATTATTATTCCTCGATGATCCATTGAAATCGTCACGATTTCAATGGATCCATTCAATGGTCACGATTTCAATGGATCACACCCCGTCCGCGAATGCGACCGCAAAGATCGAGCTAGCGTGCAATTAACCATTTGGAAACGATGACGAAAATACCACAGAAAAGAGATTCGCATTGACCAACGAACTGAATATCTCGCCTGTCGTTATTTTCGCGACTTCGTCTCTCTCGGGTACGTATAATTTCTTGCGTTTTATTCACACGAATAACACGGCGAATTCCGCGCCGCTCACGGCAAAGTTCCCAGCGCGTGTAAACCATTTTTCCGGGCGAACGCCAAGGAAAAAGCGATCGAGACGAACTTGTAATTAGACGAAGAGAGAGAGAGAGAGAGAGAGAGAGAGAGAGAGAGAGAGAGAAATCGAGAAAGGAACGAGCGTGAGAGGAAGACAGGAGGGAGAAAAGAGACTGAACTCTTTGCGGAATGCGCGAACGTAATCGCGTGAGGTCTCGCGAGTGCAGAGCCATGCCAGCCACGCCGAAAGCCGAGAAGGTATAACATTATTTCTTCATTATATATTTATAAACCGCACAAAGCATGTATACAGATATAAAATCGATAAATCCATTGATACGTACGTTTACAAAGGAATGGGCAACGAAAAGGCGTAACCCACACGATCCAGCGCGTACAGAAATGTGGGTTAGGCTTTTTCGTTTGCCCTCGCAGTCGCGCGAGAGCGAGCGTATATACACATGGACTAATGTGTATTAAGACGCGTGTGAGTGTGCAATGGTACCGGGATCGGTATGCCTACGTACAGCAGTCGATTACAGCGGAGAATGAGGCTAAATTTATCGGTTATTGGCCAAGCGGGCGAAACCATAAGATCGAAGGAGCAGCGGAGAAGGAGGCAAAATCTCGTTGGTTTGTATCGAATCTCCGCGGCAGTCTCTCGTTCGGGGTACATAAGTTTCTCGCGAAACGATTTGCGCAAAGGCGTTAGCGCGCGAGAAAGTTTTTCCGGGATTTCCTGAAAGAGTTAGATACGTTGTAGCTCGCTGTCTCTCGTATCTCCAATACCGTATGTACGTATATGTATTAACGCGAAGAGAATTTCTGTACCGCGCCCGTAATAAACCTCTCTCGCGTTTAGAACTTGGCAACTCTAGTTCTCGTGAATAATGTTTTAAATTACACTTTATTTTTTTCCGAGATCCTTTATTTTCATTCGCCTTAAGATTCTTTGGTATGCGCGAGAGATATATTTCCGTGCGAGTCTTAGATTTTGGTCACACCTTGGCTATCGCGAGGAGAAATATCATTAAAGTCGTGCTCCGTTGTGCATACGTAAGCTCATTTTAATTTTATATTACCAAGAAATAAAAAGAGCTCTCGAGGCGCGGCGCTAAGAAGAAGCAGGGAGAAACAGAAAAAAGGAGCCGATGATTCGACACATTTTTAAGAGCGGTGCGATAAATGATTTTACAAGCGCGCGAGTGTTTAACAGGAGAATTTTATTGCACCAAAGTTCGACGAAATAGCGTCCCGGGGATTCAATAAAAATCATTCCCATTAAGGTTTAAAGGGAGCACAAAAAAGTAAAATAACAAACGCGTTAGCGAAATGAAATCAAGACAGCGATGCTGAGCTTGGAGGAATAATGGAGTGACAAAATAAAGTGGCTGGACAAAAGTTTTGTTGCGCCAGAGGAAAGAGTAGTTGAAGCGGAACGCGCGAGAAGGGGGCTCCTCCGCGGAGCCAGCTCGAGGAGCTATTTCGTCGATGGGGAAAGCTTTAGATTTCGTCGTAATTCGTAAAGTAAGGAGAAAACTATAGTGACGTATGGGAGAGTGCGCGAAGGGGATGCTTGTACACAGTTAAAGCGAAGAGGGAAGATGTGTATGTGGCGAGAATAGTTTTAACCAGTACACACAAGGACTCGGGAAATTGGCTGTTGCGCAAGAAAGGGGATGTCAATGTGTACGGGCGGAGCGCACATGCACAAAGATAACGATCTCGTTGAAGCCTTTTCGACCTTACAATTCGTTATCGGGATACACGTTAACCACTGGGCAAAAGCGTTAAAAGAAAATTTCACGATTGGCAATTACTTACGAGCAGGAGAGGGAGCGAGGGAAAGACAAAGAGAGAGAAGAAGGAGGAGCGAGTACGAGAGGAAAGCAATTCTGGTCTACGCGATGCTACCTTCATTGGCAATAGTAGCGGTGTTAACGGAAGTAGAAGCCCTTTCCTCCCTGGAGTTTTCCTCGCGACCCCGCGCACCACGGCAAACATTCCTCCTTTTCTCTTCCTTTCCCAGCATTGCAACGCCGAGCTCTCCGTCTTTCTTTTTCTCTCAATTTTCAATTGGCAATCGTAGAAAATTAAAGCTAGCTTGGCAAAAGCTGGTAGATCGAGAGAGAGAGAGAGAGGGGAGAGTGTGCAGCATCGAAGGAAAAGGAATGGATCGAGACTCGCTTAAGTGCATTGGTGCAGCGGTGCATGCGAAGCCTGGGACACATGCGAGAACGAAGAAAAATATTGTCACGATGAAAAACAACGGAGTGTAGCTTCGCTACAGCGATGGATTCTCTCGCCGTGGAAATTCAATACGAAGAAAGTATTAATCAGACACTGAATATACGCAGGGCGGGTTAATTCACAGCAAAAAAAGTCATTAGGAAGCTCATCAAATAGCAAAGCTTTCTTGGCATGCAAACACTGCCTCGTACGAAAGGCAACGATCAGTTCAAACGAGCCCCCGGGAGTTATACTTCCAAACGAGCTGTTTATTGTTTGCCACGCAACAGCACTAAAAATGAAAGAAATTAAGAAACAGCGTAGCGCGTAATAGCTTCGTTACAACTTCGTAATAGTACACTCGTATATATGCACAATTAAATGGCCGATCGTGAATCTCTCTTTCGTAAAGCCCAGCACAGACTTTGAAAACAACGATACGCAATTGATTCGCCTCCGTACAACGTGGCCGACACAACAAAACCATATTAATAAACCGCAACGTTGAAAAATAATAGTTAGATGACGAATTCGAATTTTCCATACCCACGCACGTTCTTCGTATTCGTTATTCTTACGAGTACCAACTCACTCGTCTATGAATCAACGATTTTAAACTCGTCAATCACGCGACCTCGGGACGCGTAGATTTCTCTGTACAGATATTTCGAGTCGTGCGATCCGAGTGAAAGGGTTGCTCGATCTTTGTCGTCTAAATGTACCGGGTGGTTCAGCATTCACAGTCCGCCTCGAAACCATTTTCATTGCTGGAATATTAAGAAATATATCGTAGCTCTGCAAGCTTAGCAGAGCAAAGTCCCAAAAATGGATTTACTATGGAGCAAAATACGGTGCTTTTTGTGCCGGAGTGGTATTTTCAAAAACTGTACTATTCAGGGGTAATGTTGGAAAAGCACATGTGCCAGTGTAATTACGGATGTCGCAAAAATCTGTTAGCTCAATGATAGCCGAGCTCATAGATTTTCAAATTTACCGAAAAAAATAGGACGAAAATTTTGATTGTAGCACATAAAAAGCACTTTACTTTGGTCTGCGGTAAATTCGTTTTTGGGACTTTGCTCTGCTAGGTTTACAGAGGTAATGCAAAAGTGGGCAGATAAAAAAATAAAACCGGCGCGAGCCTCGTGTTCGTCGTCGCAACGTTGTAGTCAAGTGCGGATGGAGAAAAAAATCGTCAGCGGGGTCCCTGGCTCCCTAATCGCATCAAATAAAATCTAATAAATAAAATAAGCATGAAACAAACTGCAGGAGTGGATGAACCGTCGACCGAGACGGCGGGGAGCCCGTGTATAATGCAGGGTGGTTTTAACGACGTTTATAACAAAAGCGAGAGCGCGACAGTGGCTCGTAGCTTTTACGAGATAAGAGAGTAACGGTCTAAAGGGCATGCGACGCGTACACGAACGTATTTTTGTGCTCGAGTCTCTTTTTCTCATTCGCACCTATAAATAAGGATTGTTGTGTGGGTGGATGAGAGAGAGAGTATATTAATAAATGGCAACTTTGTGGCCCGATTGAAACGCCTTCAAGAATTCATTAACATTTTATAGAGCATATACGCGGATGTCGTCGTTGCGCGTGTATAAATATATATGCGTGTGCCAGAGTGAGCCAAAGGCAAAATGGCATGTTAATAACGATCAGCGATACGAAAAAATTCATGACTTTTCTGGCTACGAGTCAACGATATATACCTTTGTTTTAAATCTGCACCTTTACCTTTGACCGTATGTATTTATGCATATGTGTGCGTGCGTATTGTTTGTGAAAATATGTAGGTAAAGGGACGAACGAATGCATGCAGATAGGGTGAGTAGAGCTGAGGGCCCCGGGGGGCAAGAGGACACAACGTAATTCTGGGATGATGAACGACCGTGCACGAGCTACAAGAAGGGCTGTGGAAAGTATGGCTCAGCCAAGGGGTTTGCTGGCATTGCCTCGCCTTATTGCCTTCCTTTTGCTGCTGTTGCTGCTGCTGCTGCTGCTGCTGCTGCTTTTGCTTGGTGCAGCGATGCGAGATGTGATTCCATGCGGTACGTGAGGTTGTACACACCGCATTTCTACGTATATATACCCCGAAGAGCCAACGTAGATTTCGTGTATACATAAGAAACATCGATATGGGGCGGTCCACTTACAATTGGCATGAAAATTCTGCTTCGTATATCGGAGCTTGGGATATCGATTTAATGGAGACCAACGAATTTTCGTATTTCTCTTCCGTTTGATCAGCGTTTCGAGAGTTAAAAAAAACAGAAATTGCTGCTTTTTTGTGCACAATCCCTCAGGTCATGGACCAATTCTTGGAGCAACGATTAAAACCAGTCTGGTAAAAGGGCCATGCACATGAGGTGAGAAAAATCTTGTCAGCGGTACAAAAAGCAACAGAAAAGGCGATTGCAGCATCAATTCGTAGAGCAGTAATAAGAAGTGTTCTATCCACCATAGCAAAAAGACCCACGCCTTTTACTCCAAAGACTCAAAAGTATCTTTCTCTATAAGCATAGTAAAAAATCTTTTCAGTCACTTGAAACGTTTATATTCGGTGTATATTCGTGTATTTGTCATAGAATTTGCTATGCTGAGAGTGAAAATTTGTGATTTACAATACATTTCCACTTATCGTAAGTGCTACTCGGACACGATGAATAACACTCGGAAACAAAACGAAATAGTTGTCACGTTCATCACTTATTTTGCAATCCACATAAAGCTGTTTGGAATTTAAGGAACGAAAAATATAGGAAAATTCGAAAAATACTATGTCGTTTGAAATTCTTATAATATATTCCTCTCTACAGAAAACGAATCTGTCTTTTCCGTGCAGAAATTTTTGTTCGTCGAATGTGAGATTTGAGCCGTGCATTTATTTCGATGAGAAAGAAATGTCGGTAAGGAATCCGAAGGGATGAGTTTCAGCAAAATGTAGTTTGGACGTAAGACTATAGCAAGAAATGTCTCGTATATGGTAGCAAGTGCACTCTCAGTGTAATATTCGGTGCATATGTGTTTCGTACCACAACGTTTTCGTTATATTTTTCGTGGCACTGTTTCCATCCTTATGGCCGGCGGACTTTTCCTCGTCCCGGCGTTCTTTCAGTTGTTCCCTTTCTTTTCTGCAACAGAGAGGCCAACGTTAGCCTCCAGCTTTACAATTTAACCACGCACGCTTTTGCCCTTTTCTCTCGTTTTCCCCACGACTTTTCGTTACCCATAAACATATCTATATCTGTGAAAACCCATACACATGCTAATCTTGGTTGCATGCGTGTACATAAGTTCGTGTTGCGCAGCAGCACGAGATTACTGGTGCAGTTTATACGTGACGACATGCGTATAATATCGCGAACGGGGAGTGAGGGAGAATAGCGAGTTTGGCTCTCAATGAAGATGTCAGACGAAGGAGAGAACATTTACAAGCGTTGCGTTCGTCGCTCGTTGCACTCAGCCATGACACTTATTTTTCTCCATCGTTTCATTTCGACATTTCAACCACGCTTTCCAACTCTATTTTTATTTCGAGTTTTTTTTTTTCCATTACTATTCAGTAATTGCTCGCAGGTTTGCAAAATGGGAATGAAAAACAAATTTCGCTCGTTAACTGGTATCGCGAATCGGTGTGGAATCGAGTCAAACAATTTCATAAATACAACTTGCATATTAACATGAAGTCGAACGTTGTTTGTAAATATTTTAAATTTTACACAAAAACACGATCGAATATGGTCCGAGCTTACTCATTACGATTCCGCATTGCTTGATAAATCAATGATAACGACGTTTCAATTTCATTAAACATGATTAATATCGTACGTGAAACGTCGAAACGACGTGCTGGTTTTTCAAATTGTCATTAAATATTTCAATCACGATGAAACTCGAATTGAAACATTGCTCGTGCTCCATTACGATATTAAACATCGGCCATACACTCTCGAATGAGATTTAATTCGTGAATGAATTCAATACAAAAGGATCAAATGCAGCACACGCTTCGTTACGATGAAAAGTTCGACGAAGACAATTAAGCAACTTATTCAAATGAAACTAAAATCTACACCGTGTTCAAAATGTTTAAATATTTATTATAAATTCGACGGTTATTGTCAAGTGTCAATATAAAACATAAGAAAATAGAAATAAATGAATTATAGTTTGATGCTGCTTTTGTTTTGTTGCTCAATTTTAATTCCATCAAAAAATCTTGTCGAAATAAGATCACGACGTCAAGCGATTCAACCGTTGGTTTAAAGATCGGTTTCTTTATCATTAGTTTGAACGTAATTGGATATTTCACGGTGAAACAATTTCACATGTTAATTTTCATCATAAATAAGGTTATCGTGCGTCTGATTTAATTAATTATTGTACTAATTAGCGATATACCCATGCAAGAAGAGCAAACCACGATTATAAAGTTTGCTCGTGTTGGTCGTCTCACAAAATTCTAGTTGGAGATGACACGTCGATTTTATGAGATCTTGTTGGACGTATATAATTCTAACATTTACTCGTTTTCATGAATTTATGATTTATTCCAAACGAACAACTGTTTATCGTGACTTTTGGTTTCAATCTTAATATTAAATTAACTTGAATTTAACGACGTTGAAGTTTGCAACGTTGGAGCCCAACGAAATGTTCTAAATAAAACTCTCCAATTTTCTTCCCAACTGAATTTCCAATTCGTACTTTTTCAACCTATACAAAAATAAAAAATCTTTTATTCGTTCAATTCGTTGGACTCCAGCGTTGCAAACTTCTCAGCGTGTTGAATTTAAACCTTATTTTCAGATGAAAGAGCCATAAATATTCTTCATCAAACAAGATAAATGAATATTCCAATCTACCCCCTATTTAACACACCATTTTTCTTAGTCAAGCTCATAGTCAAGAAAAACACGAAAAAGTTCGTATACAATTGCTACTTGAAAAAAAAAAAAAAAAAAAAAAAAACAAACAAACAATAAAAATGAAATTATACGTTGTTGAAAAAACAATAATGCAGAAGTCGTTAGTCGCGGTTAAAGTGCTGCTAAACAGATACAGCTAAGTATAGAGCAAGTGCATGCTGGATATATAAATAGCGATAACGTTCGTCCTAAAGCTTCGAAGCAGTTTGATCAAACATCTAGTAACGTTGAGCTCGCAGCTTTAGTATCAAAAGTTAGAGAGAGCAAGAGAGAGTAGTGAGGTTCGTGGCTCGAGGAGAGACTCACGACAAGCAAGTTGTTTGTTCCATAGAACGGAGACAATTCGATTGCGTGCACGTTCTGTACGTATAATACTGATATACGTATACGATACATGCGCTGTACATACAATACAACCTTCATAATAAACATATATACGTACGAAATTCGCAGTATCTACCACACCTATTGCTTGTAATGCGAAATATGCCATGCATATTCAGAATACTATAATACCGGTGTGCATACTCTTGTTCCGTGCATCCGATGCATTGTAATTACTGATTTATGAATTTTGTATGAATCTAGAAAGGCCATAATGTGTGGCCGGAGCGCGTGCTCGTTGTGAGTCTGCGACCGTTTTCGTTAATTATTTGATTTAACGACTCGAGGGAAATTGGATTCTAATATTTATTAATAGATGTTGCAGTCGGTGAATCGCGTGCGTATGTTTAATCGATGAATTCGAATGATTTAAATTTCATTAATCAGTGAATGCGCGGTTATCTAACCGTAAGTCTTTACAGTGCGCGGGCGCTTTACGTTTGCTCTCATATTTCATTATTTAATTAATACTTTGCGGTTCGAGTCATTAGACGATCATTAAATCGAGAGCTCTTCGAATCCGGCGTAACGAACTCTTTGCTCTCTCATTCTCCCCTTAAAATCATTATTTTTCCTGTCAGATCCCATGGTTTATTCTATTACTCATCATTTATCAGAGTCCGATCTATCATTCGATCCATCATTATCCCAAGAATTTATCACGCACTCTCGCGCACAGTGGAGCGACCGAACTGGAAGGAGTGCCATCGGAAAAATCACTTGTTCCGTATTCTCGAGAAACGTTTGTTTTCACTCGCAGCACACGGGGCACACTTTTGGCTTTGATAATGAATCGAAAATTCTGCTGATTTTTTTTCGTCCAACCCTTTGCAAGCGACCCAACATTTGGAGTGGGTATTTCTCATTTTTGGAGTTCATAAAAACGAGGGAATTTCATTATTTGAACCGAGGTGAAACGCGAGTGCAAAAAAAATGTGTGACTCGTTAAAACGAAGAAAAAAAAAATCGTATTTTCTGTCTCGTTTCATAGCGGTTTTGCCGGGGTATATCGGTTGGCATGCACTAAATAAAATCCGCTTTTCGAACGTCGATTTACCGAGCACGAGACAAAGTATTTTTGTCAGCGAAGTATATAAGCTAATACGGTAAATTGTGCCGAATGTATGAAGCTCCCGGATTAAATTCCCGCGGGTGAATATTTCATCGCGTCCCGCGATGATCGATATCGTTCGAGGGAGTCACCGTGACTCGGATTTTATAATCGTGCTTCAAATCCGATTGCGCAATATCGTGTTTCTAGCCGAGCTCCAAACGGTGGCTATGATTTACAGAGCAAATTGACGAGCGGGGGGCGAGAGAGAGAGAGAGAGAGAGATCGAAATGCTAGATTAGTTCGATGCATAAGAACTTTTAACAGACGCACATATACAGACGTAAGATCGAGGCTCGTGTGTCTGTGTGCAAGGAAAAACCGAGAGGAATTTGAGCAACTGTCGTCGGAGCGTTGGGCCGCTCGATAGAAAGGTAGGTGTTAAGTGAATACAAACTGTACGTTGGACGCACGTTCAAGCCGTAGAGTAAATTGGAGACTCGGTGTGTGTATGTGTGTGTGTGTGTGTGCGCGCGCGCGAGGTACAGACAACGACGAAACGATCCTTGCGTAATTTCCAAATGCCAGAACAGCGTGAGTTACGCTCTGTCTGTACGATTGTAAGAATCGTGAGTACAGTGTCGCATGTGATTTTAATGCATATCTCTGTAAGGATACTCGTGCATATATACTCGAAGAATTATCGTGATTATCGCTCGGGCGCGTATGTTAAGAACTGCGGTATCGTAAAAGGCAAAGATCGAAGTGAGGAAGGCTGCAATTAGTTTATTTGTCTCGAAATTTTCATGAAAAGTATTGAAATACGAGGAAGGATCAAAATGATGGTCGAAGTGTAATTTTTGTTCCTTCATTATTATTACGAGGACGTGGATGCTGCGACAACGCGGCAATTCCCAGAAACGAATAAATAACGGAGGATCTTTCTTCTTCTTTTCTTTAATTATGAGTCGCACGACTGCTCGTTGAGATTACATGCTGCAACTTTCCCAGATTACCGAGCGCTACCACCGCACAGATGCGCTGTACCATGGCGCATTACTTCGTGCAACTCTGTGATACGAAGCACTTTTTTTATCTGCTCAATCAGAAGGATGAAAAAGTGAGAACGGGGGAGAGAAAGAGAGACGGAGAGAAAACGAATGAAATAAGTGTTTTCAACTCTCTCTCTCTCTCTGTCACTGAAGTAATCAACAGGCCGGACGAAGAGTAAAGATGATTTTACACCAAACTTTACAGCTAGCACAACTCGAATTTTCTCACCCGTTGAAGCAAATGAGATAAACGTATTGCCCTTCTGTATCATTTTTTTTAAATTCATAAACATTGAAAGGAAATCCGCACTGCACAAAAGTCATTGCGCAAAAACTTCTCCATCTCATATGCCCACAGTAATTTGAAAATGATAATCTCGAACCAGAGAATGATCGCAATTGCATAGAATAATGAAAACAAATGAGTTCAGTAGCGCAGAGGGGAATGGGGTAATTCCGGACACAGGGTAAAAATACGGACACCGAAACCCCCACTTTTAGGCACTTGAACTCATGCGATAGTCCTGACGATGTTTAGTGTACTCACGTTATTGTTCGAGGCGCGAAGCGATTTATTTTCTTCGAGTTAAATTGATGAAACTATGGAATAAACGGGTTCAATGTTATTTAAGAAATTAATTTAATATCCTCATTCCATAAAAGAATCATTAACGCAGTTCAAATTTGGGCTTAGCCTACTATTTTTTAAATGATTAATTAATTTGTGAAATTTCGCAATTTGGGGTAATTCCGGACGTTCTGCTCGTACCTCATGTCGATTGAATGAAAGAAAGCACCAACGTATGATATCGAGTGCATAAGCGTAGCAGTGAACGACGCTGAAGTTTCCAACGTTGGAGTCCAACGAAATGAACGAAAAAAACGTTTTTAATTCACCAATTTTTTATTTCACGAATCGTTGGTGCAGCTTGAAAAACTACGAATCGCAAATTTGGCAGGGAACAAAATAGGAGAATTACTGGAATTATTGGAGAGTTTTTTTCGATTATTTCGTTGGACTCCAACGTTGGAAACTTCAGCGTCATTAGCAGTGAAACCACGAAAGTTATTTTTATTTTGAAAAATAGGAAAATTCGCGATCCGAAGACTGGATTATGTGAATCCAGTGTGAGGTGTGGGCTCGCAAAGTTGCACAAGCGAAAATACGAGTCGAAAATATGCTTGCTATATTCGTAGCAATTTTCTAATTCAATCCGCAGATTCAGCCCAAGTTTGCGGAGTGTTGTTTTTCGCTAAATATCTAGAAATTTTTTCATGTATTTGTTAAAATTTACATCGGAAATCGTAAACGAGATATCAAATAGATCGAAAATGTATTTCGTTATTTCATCATGCGGTTCGTTATTAATCAATTTCCCTCAGACGCTCAGAATTACTCCAATTTCTCCTAATGATTGAGAATATAAGATGAAAAAGTAAAGAAAAACAGAATCAAGAGAAGCAGAGTCGGGATAAGTGCAGTGAGGGAGATCGATCGATAAAATCTCACGTGGCACACTCGACGAATCGCGGCTTAAGGTGTAATGAGTCGTCTCGTGATTATTCGATACGTCGCGGTACCCCGGCGCGATACGTCGAGAGGGATTCTCTACGCTCGGGTCTGTTTTCAGCGTGTCTGCGACGCAGCGACTCGTCGTGACTCAAACCGGTACGAGTCTCATGCGCAAATCCTCGTATCCACGTGTGTAATTGATAAGCAATTTTTTTATGAAGCCTCGTGGTGAGCGATACGCGAGGCGAAAGTTGGTCGTGCATTGTTCTCGACTGATGAAAAGTGCCATAATTTTGTCATCATTTTTTCACGTCTTATACCCCCGCACGAGTCCCTCGCTCACCATTGGATCGAAAAACTTCGGCTCTTCCCGGTTTTATCGAATATATTCATGAATATTGACGTTGCTTAATGCCTTAAATAGAATTTTCAAAGAGTAGCTCAACTTTGAAAGCTTTCCATGTTTAATTAATGCGGTTATATAAACAGCTCTGCGGTCAATACGATTCGAAAGGGGAAAGCCGCAGCAAATTTTCGTACGCGGATGTTATAAAGTATTTAAAATATACGGCAATTTTATAAGATAAATCGGGTCATAAACGGCAATTCGAAGTAACCGGACGTTACACTAAAACTCCCAAATTATTTGAAAAACCTGTCTCTATTATTTTTATGGTTTACTAAAAATGAATATATTTTTGCTGCAAAAATGTTTTCGATGTACCGTAAAAATTCTGTGACGAAATAACGATACGATATTCCATTCCAATTACCAACGAAATACCATTGCAATCCATTGAAATAATAACAATCTATTGTTCACATAAAATTTCCACCGAATTCAACATTTTTATCGAAACTAAATGCAAATCTTCGTGAGAAATACAACGTTCGTCAAAAAACGGGGGTCCGCTTTGCATTATCGTCATAACAGAGGATGAAAAATGAACGAAAAAAGGGGAAAAAAAAGAGGAAGAAAAAAAAACGGTGAGTCTCCACCAAGAAATGGTTGAGATAGGATTTGAATAATTTAAACGCGCGGCTCGTCGCGCGGGCTTCGTACAGCCACGAAACGATTAATGCGACATTTTTTTCGAGCCACTCGTTTACAACGCGGTAATTTAAATCCTGCCAATCGCTCGTATTTTCATAACCCGTGCTTATTATACTCAGCCGAGATTTGTATATATTTCTCCGTTTTTTTACTACAATCTCCCATCGAATCAGCAATTTGAATTTTCGTCGAGCCATGCGAGAAGAAAGCGTGACGAAAACTTGAGAAAATACATTCCTACAAAAGTAATGGATTCGCATTACTTGTACGAATGAAAAGTTTTTGGAGACTAGGCGAAAATAAAAAAGCAGCACAACGTCGACGTTTCAAGGAAAAGAAAGTAGAAAAAAATGGGGATACACGATGTTGCTCGTGACACGAACTTCACTTCGAGGTATTCCCCGTACACAACACGGATAAATTATGCTTCTGTCATATACACACGCAAATATATATGCATACGTCTGGAGAGCATATTCCGTTGGTCGTGTGTCATTGGGTCGAAAGTCGTGACTCAATTTCTGTACGATTCTTCGTGCGCTCTTCGTGACGTAAACACGGGAATACCCCCTTCAACGAGGGTAGCTCGTTCATATAAAAAACCACTGAGGGAAAAAAGCGAAAAAGCGGGGGGGGGGGGGGGGAGAAATTATACACCCCGAGATGTCGGTGAATCGATCTGTTTTAACGTGACTCAAGCAGGGTCTTTGCGTTAGCAACATTGCGCGTAGGTGGTGTTTCGACTCCAGTTGCCTCGAAATGATTCATCGGAGTATCCGCAGACTCGTGATTTTTAAAACGGGGCCTTCGTGTTAAATGACATTGGCAAAAGCCTCTCAATCAATCAAACTGCGATACTACAGCACAGGAGACAATGAGTCATGGAATTTGCACTGTTTGTAACTACAATTATAATCTTTTCAGTCGTATTTCGTTGTTGGAAGGTATAAGCGTAAATGGCGTGAAGCCAAAATTAAATTTCTGGCCAAGTATTTGATGCTCGAAATGAAGAAAACAAAAAAAAACAAAAAACATAATTTCGTCGCATACTTTAAATCCGAAAAGTCATCGAGTATTTTGAAAAATTGAAAGTAAACCGATGAAATGCTTTGGTAGGAAGAAACAACGCTTGCAGTCGACACGACCGGGAAATTGGATGAACAAAATGAATAACTGTAGAATTACGCGATCGAAAGAGCACGGAGTACCACAATAATATGAAGAGAGCCTCAAAACAAAATTCAGCGAATCGCTCAATACTTTGTGTATTCGTATTATTTGACAAAAAAAAAAAAAAAGATAATAAAACGAGCAGGAAAATCGTAGCGAATGAAAATCGTTGCATTGTTGAATTACAAATGTTGCGTACGCGAATGCGTTTAAGCGAAGAGAGAAAAAAAGTGGCTGTACAAAGAGGGAGAGAATATTTACATACTACACAGAGCACTATTCTGCTCCACATATATTAGGCCGACTCTAACTCGATCGCTGTAATTTTTTGCTTTCCTCCTTTTACACACGCGTATGCCGAGTAAAGGGGGCAAGAGGGAGGACGAGGGGGCGAGGGCGACGCGTATACGAACGAGTTGAAAATGCGTATGTTACGGGCGCGTGCAGCTGTCACGCTCAGGTGCACGAGCTAAAAGAGAAGCAGGGAGCGAAAGGGAAAGGAACAAAAAGAGAGAAAGAGGAGAGCGGGGAAGGTGAAAAAAAAAGTTGAGCGGCCCACGTACAGGAGAATGGAACTGGGACAATTGTAATGCCCTTCGCGGAGCATGGCCCTCGCTGCCCCGAGTCTTTTCGATAAATTTATTTCGATGGAAGAGTAAACTATTGAATTTAACAAAGGGCGTAACTCTGCTCCCGTAAAATTGACGCGATGCCTTTACATTGTTCGTGGGACGCGGCGCATATTCAAAAAGCAAGTACGGTATGAATCATTTCACCAAATGCCAACGCAATGGTACCACAGCATTTTGCAGTTTTCGATCAAACAATCGTGATATTAATCACCGAAAATCCAATGTACATTTCCAATCGCTTCGCGGAACGAACGAGTCAATTGAAATCATCCTGGATTTTGGTGGGAGTATGTGAAATATTCAGGCGCACGTTTTTATTTCGGGATAAACGTTTATATATGCGAGAGGCATCAATGAAAAGAATGAACGTTTTCACAATTTTCCAGGCCGGAAAATCGAAAATAAAGCAAAAAATATAGAATTTTATCTTGGCTCGAAAGCGAGTGAAATTCCACCTCCGCTCATCGTTTTAAATTTCCATACAGGCTGCTGCTCCCCATTCATTTTATAGAGTTAAAACATCATGAGAATTTACATGCAAATTTAACCTCCGATATATCGTGTATTTCGAAAGAGGCAAAAATTCGTTTGAAAGCGACCACATTTGACTTTTCCCACCGCCCTCTTTCGTATCCTCCTCGTCGTATTACAGAAAATATTCCGAATTGTTATTGAAAAAAAGAGAATTTCATGCCCGCGTCATTTCAATAAAAACTTGGTCAAAAAAAGAGCACGATAAACAATGGACCGCACGATGCTGAAGTTTCCAACGTTGGAGCTCAACGAAATGATCTAAAAAACTGTCCAATAATTCCAGCAATTCTCCAATTTATTTCCAGTCGAATTTGTACTTTGTATTTTTTCAATCTACACAATTATGATTCGTGAAATAAAAAACTGATGGATAAATCATTTTATTTTCATTCATTTCGTTGGACTCCAACGTTGGAAACTTCAGCGTCGTGGACCGCCGCTCACTTAACACAAAACACAATGGTTCCGGGCTTTACGAATTTCCGGATATAATTCCATTGGAAATAGTTAATAATATCAGGTCGAGTAACAACAATAATAAAAATGCGCGACGCGAGAGGGTAGAAATACAAACAGATCCCCGAGGTCCATGAGGAATGCACTTTTTTTATTCCCTCGTTTCCCAAGTCGTCTGATCTCTCCACCGGTCGAGCTGCCGCCTCTATAGGTACAGCAGCGCTCTCTCAGTGTGTATAAGCGGAGGACTTGGCAGGGCGATTGTGCACCTCGAAAACCTGTGCAGAGATATACATTGTCGTGGTGGGATAAATGTGAGCCCGAGAACTCGAGCTTCGAGACACACTCGTGTTCCCTTCTCCTGGCCCCTCCAACTCCCCGCTCCCCCCCCCCCCCTCCCCGCCCCTGTCTCTTTCCGGGGCACCTATACCTCCGGAGCACACTTGGAAGCTGGCGCAAACCGGTTTTCTCGCACTCGAGTAAGAAACACAGAGGGAGAGAGACCATATGGTTATAGTAGACTCGACCAGACGTTCCACAGCTCCAACACACAGACTCCAGCTACGAAAGAAATTCGAGATGAACCGAATCTCCGGTTTCTTCATTCATTTCGAATCGATATTATTTCAAAGTTTATTACGATTGTCAACGTTGCTTGTACGAATGTGCAAGCTCTGCGGGAGAGGTTCGTTGAGCTTGAAAAATTAAGGGGAAGGAAAATAATTGATGGCGTAGGATTTCAATGCGATGGGAATTCGAAGGGATTTTTTTTCAGGGAAGCCTATAGAATGGACAGGAATTTCTGTACTTTTTATCGAAGGGTATAAAAAGGAAGGCGAGAAATTTTGGTGACTTGAGATTAAAATGGATTTTCGATTCGGCATTCGGGCGAATCGATGATCGATGAGAAGAATCGCGATCGCGGCGAATTCGCTTTTCGAGAAGATTTAATAATCGCGGGGGGCAAAGTATTTTCGATGAAATCGGAGGATGTGAAGCGCAAGGGGAAAAAAGCACGCAGCGCAGCCGCGAGAACGCCGAATGTGGGGAGCTGCATAAAATTTTATCATGGTAGCAAATAATGGGAGAGCGTGCTCGATAAGATGGCTTACTTTCAATAATTGTATACTTCGAGTCTCGGAAAAGTCGATATTGCTCATGTACGAAGTGTACGAAGATGCATATCTATGTTTAAACCGTTCAGAGATATGGGAGGTATAACGTCATTATTTTCTACAGCGAGAGCTCGTTAAGTTCGTCGTACATTTACTTGGAAACGCCTCGAAACAAACCTCACCAAAAATCCGAACAACGACAACAACGAAAAACCCAAAAACATGAAGATTTCTTCGTCCACCGCAAAAGCAAAAAGAATTAGCCATAATTCCCAGCTTAAAATAACCTTTGCATTCGACGGCCCATATTTTTGGAGAGTAACCAAGCCCATTTGGCATCGACTCAAAATTGCATGGTCCAATTTCCGTTATTCAAGTTTCTCCCCTCGTCCTTTTCTTAGGGATAACGCTCACGATTTTTCTCAAGTCCGTTGTAATCCCGAGGTCGTTGGAACTAACGTATTTTTCGCACCCACGAAAATCTCGCGTCTCTACACGGAACTCCAAAATTCCATTCTTCAATTTGCCCATTTTTCTATACTAAAACTTGATTTTTCCATTTTTTTAATGATCGCGATCGATTACTGAGGAATTGTTACCCCTAAAAAGCCTCCTCGTAAGATTAATTCCATGCGTTAATGGTTGAGATAAAAACGTTATGATAAGTCCAAGTGCAAATTTGCATGAGTGTCGCGAGTGTGTGACCTCAAAAGGAGTGTCGTGTCCGCGGGTTAATCAAATGGGAAAAAGCACAGTCCATTTCCAGTTCCAAGAATATCGACAGTAGAATTCGGAGAAACAGCGTCAGCGTACACTCGGCAAAATCAAATGAGAATATTTGTATACAATCAGGCGCGAAAAAGAGGGTATTTTTCGTTGTCACCTTCGCTCAATATAAATAACGCGTGGTCCTTGAACCGCAGAGCCAACCGACGGCGAAATCGCTCCGCCTTTGCGTGGGAAAGTCCACGATAGCCCTTGTCGAAGCCCAACAAAGTCTGTCGCGCGTAGCACGCCGCTTCGCGTACGTATAGATATACGAATAATGAAAAATATCCGAACACACGTGAATACGAGTCCAGCGCGTATCTATATTTGTATGTCTATTTACACAGTCGCTACTACTGCCTTAATACAAGAACGAGATTTTTTTCGACAAGCCCACTAGTTATATTTAATAGGCTGATGTTGCCCCCGAACCATAATCACCGGGGGTCTCGCTAGCTTTTCTCAAACAATAGTTACCCAGTAATTTCGTAAAAAGGATAAATAAAAAAGCTTCCGAGTGTCTCGACGGTGTATTATACTCGTAACGAGTATCCGTACACGACGTCGCCTTAAAAAGAAAAAAAAAAGAAAAAAAAAAAGAGGAAAAAACTATCTTACAACAGTTTGAATAATATTAACGAGCCCAGAAATAGTCTCGAAAGATTGGTCAATTCGAAAGTCTGTGTGAAGCGTTTTTTCGTTCGAGTCGCCCATTAAGTGAGCTGCAATAAAGTGTGGAAGGATCCCGGACATTTTTCGGTACACGAACTGTCATTATTTTTCGATGTACCTTGACGATGCCTTGCTCTTTAAAAACAGGCCTTGGAATTCGTAACGACGGATTGATCACGGAGATTAGAATTTTCGTTGGCAGTGATTATTATCGTTTTTTTTTCGAAAGAAATAATTTTTTTTGGGTTTGAATTATTTACGATTGTTTGGCTCATTTTAAAGGGGATTTTGTTTCAGATCGCGATAGCTTTTCCTCTACTTCTTCGAATATGTCAATTTGAATAATGAAAAAGGAAATCGATGCAGAGGTTAAAATAGCTTGGAAACCTTTTGACAACTCAGTGCCCTCTTAACAAATCGAGATCGAAACTATAGATGACGAATCGAGAATGAAGGGGATCGTTTCGATTAGGATCACTCGAAAAGAAAAGATCAACCGAGTTCAACGATAACGAGAGGTAAGCCTTTCACTCTTCAAATATCACATGGTCGTTTCGCTGTCAATTCTACGAACGGTTCACTTTTTTAATGGTAGCGAAGATTGCATAGTTTGGACTCAACGGAGGAGAATCTTCAATATTCCAGTCTTTAAAATTCTAGTTTTGTGCCTCAAGGTCTACGAAAAAAGAATAATAATAAAACTCCGTTGTATTCCAGAGAAGCTTCGAAAAACTTCAAGTTTTTTATGACGAAAACATAAACATTAGACGAAGAAAGAAATAATGCGTTTTCGTATTCTCGGAATACATTTGGAGCTCGGTGAAATGAATTCTCCGGGAATTCTGAACATTCTCACGCGACAAGTAAGAAATGACAGTTGGGACAAAAGCATCGTCGAATGGGATTGGATTTTGCTCGATGAGAATAGTGAAATGTGCGTGTACGAAACAAGCGTTTTACTGAAAGATTAAATGGCGAATATATATATATTTTTTTTTCTTGAAAGAAATAATGAAAGAAAATTTACGTTGCAGTTAAAAGCTCGTAGGATAAAAAGTTGCGTCCGAGTTTTGCGAACGTTATAAACCATTACTCAGCCCTGCTTATTTTCATTGGTCAACAAAATGTCGGTCGTAAAAAAGCGCGTATTTCAAACGCTTCTCAACTTATAGTTGTTCGAACTCGTTAATCTGTCAAAACTTTAGCGCAGCGAAGTTTACATTTCGCTCTGCTTCTCCGCGCTCTCCCGAAGAAACCACATACTTGGAACATAAATTAAAAATGAAAAGAAAAAACAAACAGTTAGCTGCTCACCGGAAAAGAAGTGCGGGAGCTCGGTGCTGCAAATCCCAAAACTTTTTTGTCTCCTTAGCGTTTTTTTTTCTATTTATTGCTCGAAGAAAGTTCGATCGAACGTGGCCACCTCGATGTTGACGAGTAAGATGGAGTACCGATGCAACAGTGCCGCCACGCGTCCAAAGCGGGCACTTGCCACAACGAACGAACCACCGAATATAAAATAAAAACGATGAACAAATGAAAAGAAAAAAAGAAACTTTTTCGTCGCAATAACTCCCGCAAGAACCAGGGAAAATCGGTAAATCCCAACACACTCTTCACAATGATAATCACAGCTTGAGAATAAACAGCGAATAAATATTGATGGAAAACTGAACAAACGGGAGCACTACTAATGGACACGCGATCCTCGACGTGCAAAAGCGATTTTCAAGTATAAATGTCGAACGCGCGTTAAAATCACGTGTTTAATCCAACAACGGGGTAAAACTGAAAAAATGTTGGCAGCACAAGGGCTAGACACGTTGATTAGTGTAATGCGCACACATTTATATCCACTTGCATTCGTATCCCATGAGTAAATATATATTTTTATATATATTATCGAAGCACCATGAATACAACTGTCACAAAATCACAAAATTCGTACGAACGTTGTTTTCCTCAGGGAAAATCTCCCAGGGTCTTATAATTTCACTTTATATGCAACTAGAATCGTGCCCATTCATTTTTTCTCACAAAAGTAAATGATCGAGAAGCCCACACGTGAAGCCCCAGTTCTCGAGAGACTCTTCCCCGCTGTTCGTGAAACTCCGAAACACACGCTTTTTTACAAACACACAATATTTGTTTATTTTACTCGAACTTGTATCGTAACAAGATTTGTGCAACGTACGAATATATACGAAAGAATATTGAGAGTTCCAAGTATGAGAACACGGTTATTTAATACAAGGGGGAAGGGTCGGGGAGTGGGGAAACAACGCGCGTTTTGGCGCGAAAGAACTCGGATAGAGCGCGCGCGGCAGTCAAGTCGCAACTGTCGGACTGTTGGAAAACGATGCCAACGCGAAGCGCGTAGCGCGTCGCGCGCGCTCTCTCTCTTTCGTTTTTCCCCCCACTCTACCTCCATTCACTCGCTCTCCCCACTGTGTCCACAGAGTCTTGGCGCGCGTTCTGTCTCGTTTCCGCTCAACTAAATAAGCTTTTTTCTCCCTCTCTCTTCTTCCGTCGTCCTTTTTTCCTTTCTATCTTCCTTTCTTTCTCTTTCTCTCTTTTTTCTTATTGTCCCTTTTACACTTTTTCCTCTCTTCTTCTGTCTCTTTTTTTTTCTGCATCTCCCTCTTACCTGACTCGTTCGCTCGGACGACGCGCTTCTTGTGTACGCTCTTCGTCACGGTCCTCCCTTCCACACACGCACACACGTTTTTTTTCCTTCTCTTTTCTTCTCGTTGTCCCTCATCGGGGACTTCACACGGCGTAGCTTACGTTCAAACTCCCCAACAACGAAAGGGCCCCGCTCGTTCTACCGTACCAAGATTATTTCTGCGCGCTACGCCAGTTCTATTCCGCTCTATATATATAAGACTTTCCAAGACAAATCGTCCTGTAAACTACTTTTTAAAATTGCTACAGAAAACAAAAACTCGGGCTCCGTTCTCAGCTTTTTTAAGCCCGAAATAACGAGCATTATGACCGAGGGGAAACGAAACTGAGTAAAGCGTTAACCGCGCAAAAAAATGACGATTCAGCAACGCGATTTGCACGTTTTCGAAACTTCTCTTCGTTCTAAATCTACTCTAACGAGCCCCGGGACAAGTACACTGAAATTATGCACTGAGCCCGAACAACATTCGTTGGATTCGAAATTCGTTAAACTCCGAACAGACTACTCGTTGCGTCTCTCGCATCATTCACGATTATCCGATTTCACAAAAATTCGAATTTTCCTTTCCGCCCTTTTCCGTCGTCTCTTGCGAGCGCAGGGGATTTGTGAGTTTTTCCTTTTAAGGTATTCCTTCCGCATGAGCGAATTTTTTGGTCAATCATTTGGTCCGGAAGCCCCCGCATAAGTTCAACGATTTGTCAAGTTTTCATTCTTTATTAAATTTTCGATAATCTGACCCGAAATTTGGCCAAATTCGCACGCACTTAAGGAGTTTCGGTACAGGCGATACAATGTTGCCATGCTAAACCATGCTAAAAGCATAACAAATTTCAAAAAGTTTAGAATTTTATAAAATTTGGTGAACATATTCTTTAGTGCCAAATTTGACAATACAAATTTTTTAAGATTTTTCTTCTACACAGTTATCGAGTAATTGATCACTAAAGTTGACGTGTATAACCATAGCGTTTCCATAAATATAGGTATACATTCCGGGCATAAGAAATCTGCTTTAATGCGTAATTACTCGATAACTAAGTAGAAGAAAATTTTGAAAAAATTTGTGTTTTCGCACTTGATGTTGAAGAACATTATCACCAAATTTGATCAATTTCTTAATATTTAAACTTTTGTACCGAAACTCCTTAATAAATTCATCGGGATCGCGTCAACTTGAAATTTCCACCCGGCCATGGACAGCGGATCGATAAAACGGAGAAATGTTTCGAAAATTCGAGATAATTACGAGACAGATTTTCCAATGACCGATCCGAAGACACGGTTCATTGAAATGAATGGAAAAAAAAATATTTCCTTGAGACTTTTGCCATGCTCCGGTCGCTTCCGTAATTAACGTACCGAGTGATTTCCTGTGCTCACCTTCAGAATGGCTCTTTCGTTCTCTCGACCGTCGAAGCGTATTATTATATATATATATATATGTGTGTGTTTACTCGTCTTCGGTATCGCTTCCATCCTGTCATTGTCATTCTCGAGCAGCCAGAGAGCGTCGTTCTCGATATCTCGGGCGACTTCTCTCATTTACTCTTCGCTCCAGGCGTTTCCAGCTTTTCTGTCAACCTCTGCGCGCCGTATCTATCCAAATCCAAATGTTATAAAGGAAAAAAGAACGTGCGGTGCGAGTGTACGAGGAATGGGGGAGGCAGTCGTTGAGAGATTCACTTCATCGGTCTCTGCTGGGTTATTGGCCCACTTAAGGAAACGCGATACTTTTCGCTAGTTGCCAGTTTGTTTCTTCTAGTGGTGTAACGTATAATATAAAGGAGAGGAAATCTCTCGCGCGGCTCGAGCCGAGAAACAGATCTGGCAAGAGCTCGCGCGGTGTGTCTCGCTCCCCGAACTGGGTCAACAACCGTTCCCAGAGTCGCTCCGATTTTTTTCCTTTTATTCACTAAACGATTGCCAATTTCGTGAGCTCTTCGCATTGAATTACATAAATTCGTGAATTACGAATGAGCTCGAATGAAGAAATCATTGAAAGGAACATCCGTTTCGCTCGTGAATAATACAGACTCTCAAGCGTGTAGTCGTTTGATTCTACGATCTTTCAATTTTGTCACGATTTTGTCCGATATTTTCAAAGCAAATGCGAAACTTTCATTCAATTTCGTCATCGCCCAAGCTTATCAGGGAATTCGATTTTTCTTGTCATACACGGAGATAATTAAATTTGAAAAATTACCGTCCAGCAACGACAGTGCGGTGACGAGCTGCAATTCGTCATACTATTGTGGCAAAGAAATTGTATTTTTCTATAAAAAAATAATATTCATTGTTCACAGCAGCAGCAACTTTTATCGGAGTATTTAATAAGTTTTGACGTCACGGCGAATTTTACCGTGCTGCACTATAAACATTTTCGTACGAGAACGTTACGAAATTCGGAAACGAGTGATCGACGACTGCGTTAGGGCAAAGACATTTTACCGTGATGCACCGTTAAATTCACTAAACGTTTTTATTAACTTTAGTACCGTAAATTTCACTATCTGCAATATTTACTGAAAATTAAATAAAATTAAATAAATGAAAATTTCGCAAAATATTGAAAATTTTACAGTGCGTTACTGGAATAAATATTTTTCGTTAAGGGGTCTACTCTAATTAGACGGATAAAAAAAGTACTATTTTCACGATTTTTTTTGACCGGTATAAATTATAAATATGAATATAAACAGCGTTGGGCCTGAAAAATCCACTTTTAAAGTACACAAAAAAATTTTTTATATTTACTTTACTCAGTTTTCGTACAGAAAAATGGAGGAGAAGACAGGTCCAAAAAAAGATGGGTGTGCGTTGTTGATAAAAATCTCTGAAATGGATGATTGGAGACAAAAAAATCAAAATGATTTTAAATTCAATGAGTTAATGGTTACAGAGCATATCATACGATTTTCATTTTTTCAAAAATGACAAAATTTGTTTCATCGTTTTTCGCAAAAAAAAATAGTTCCCCTCAAAATTTCAAAATTCGTAATAAAATAAAATAAAATTTCAAATTCGTGAGAAAAACGCGTTCAAAAACGACTGCAGATACGCGGTAGTAGCGTGCTCACACAGCCGAGTAAACGTCCCTGAAAAGTACCCTTTTAAATATATGTATACTTTTGAAAAGTGTGCAATAACAAAAAAATCGATTTTATGAAAATTCTAATTAGGCCCTTCACTTCTCGCCGCAGTCAAATATATTCCGTAAATTTAACAGTGAATTTCACCCTGAAAATGAGCGTTTAATTATCTCCGTGTACGAGGAGATGAATACGGTTCGTTCACGTGATCCTTTGCATCAAAAATAATTATCAAGCTTTTTCATAGCTCGAAAGACTCCTCGAGGACATGTCGCGCGAGTTTTATTCCAATCAGTGTCGAAACTCTCTGTGCGAGGAAGGTCCAACCTCGTGGCAAGATCGCGTAATACCGAGCGGCCGCCAGAGACCAGATTCAGAACTTTCTTCCTCTGCCTCGCCCCCCATGCTGGATAGGGTTGACGTCAGTACACACAGCCGTACATTCGTGTATACACAGAAGCGAAGCTTCTCACACGTGAATACCGAGACGACGTCCGGCCGTTTCCCTTGCCCCGCCACAGATCTCGAGCGAAACCAATTACGTAGACAGCCGCGAGCACGAGACGGATTGATCGGATGCCAAATTACGGACGTAGTTTAACGCCGGGAACATCGCCAGACCCTCCGGGGTCACGTGACCCGTTGGTATTTACTCCGCAAGAGACATTACGGAGACACGCGTGATGGTGCTGGTAGGTGGAGAGAAAATGCGTTTTGGGCCGGGCTCTAAAACCGTTTTCAACTTCAAATCGAGGCGAAACTTTCGAGATCCCGAGTGTCTCTCGACTGCCGCGCTTTGATTCTCGCCCCCGCGTTCGGTGTACCGAACGCGTTTCTCAGACTTCTCTCGTTTCTCGAGAGCACGCGAGTATCTTTTACAAATCTTACGAACCGTCCAAAATTGATGGGCCAACTTCTTCCGAGTTTTTCTTTATATCGTTGTTGAATCTCTCAAAAACGTGCCGAATAAAATGGATCGTCCGCGTTTCCTCGCAGTTCCGAGCAACGCTTCTTCGATAACGCATCGACGAGCGGCACACTCGATCTCCGGTGGTGGCCCACTTTAATGCATTTTTTCCCCCATCGCTCGAGTCGACGGAAGGAACGGCTAATCTCAGAGTTTCCTTCGAATCGCGAGCGCAGCTCAACCAAACTTTTTATATCTTCGCCGTTCTCTTCGTTCGCTCGCTCCAAAAAGCCAAATGGCGAGATTGAATTTCGCGGAAAGTGACAAATGGAATGACTTCGATGCGAGATTCAGTGCGCAACGAGTCAAACGCACGTTCCGTTCAATTTCACTTGATTATCAAATAATCACGGCGCTCGTTCTCGCTCTCTCCCACCGCCTCGATACTCCCGGAACATCCCTCGCACATCCGCAGCGTTCGAGTATTCCTGAATCGACGACGAGGTGCGCGAGAGTCCACGGAAGCAAGCGTCCCGAATAAGCCTCTCGTCGGAACGAAAAACAAAACGAAATAGAAAAGAGAACGAACCAAACAAAATGTACAAAAAGTGAGGGTGAATCAATTAGCTAATTGTTGCGTTGCTTCGCCGAACGAAAAAAGTGAGAAAGACACACTTTCATCGCGACTACGCTAATTACTTTATATGTCGTCGAGGCGTGACCCAGAAAATCCGCGTACGCAGCGCGAAAGAGCCGAGTGAAATATCGCGCAAATACAAGTCCGAATGAAAGTCTACATTCGCACTTGTATTTGTGTATGTTTTCGTCCACGAGCCTCGTGATAAGGCGAGAATAAAGATTCTGTGACCTGTTACGCGAGAAGATTCACACACCGGGAAGCCCCACTGCTCCCTCGTGTACGAATGAATAAACCGTATAAATAGACACGCGCGTGTTAATGTGTGCGCGAACATTAGTACGATTGAGAGAAGAAAAAAAACGGTCTCATGCATCGACAAGTGGTTCCTTGTTGGCCAAGGCAACGCGTGTATACACACAGTACGTTCCATTCACTCGCACAAACCTACACGAGCGAAGGCGAATGTGTGTTACGAGCTGCGCTCCGCTCAGCTACGAGAGCGAATTTACACTACGCCCGGGCACAATAACTTCGTCAAAACATTGAGATGAAGATTTATGTGAGCGTACGTTTGCTTCGAAAACGCGTAGAAAAATTCTCACGTTACGAATTCACGTGTCATCGAAACGTGAGTCGCTACAACTTTCGATCGCGCGTTTCGATGACGACGCTAAGAACAATAAAAAATAATCTCAAACCTTTTGCACTCGATGTTATACCGTAGAGACGACACTGGTGCAAAATTGGGTAATTATGCAGAAGTGGGGCTCCACCCCAAAACAACTCCAAATAATTTTCTATGAATTCAGGACTATACTATGGCATGAGAATATGTATTTTATGGTGGCGGAAGGTGGCTAAAATTATTTAAATTCCCATAATTTGCAAATTTATAAAATTATGAGAAATTCTGATAAATTCGTACTTACAATCGCAACACTGATTCGGATATATGTCAACATTCGTATGACGATTATTTCAGTCTTATGTATATACAAAAAGACGGTTCTCAAAAGAACCATTCACTAGTAACATGGATGGCAAACGTTGCGCTCCGCGCCGGGGAGACCCACCCATTTACTTTTCAAGAATTTTCTTTTTTCTTTGTTCAAATTAAAAAAATAAAAGAAAAAAATTCTTGAAAAGTAATTGTTGAAAAATTCTTGAAAATACTTTTCCATTTACTTTTCAAGAATTTTCTTTTTTCTTTGTTCAAATTAAAAAAATAAAAGAAAAAAATTCTTGAAAAGTAAATGGGTGGGTCTCCCCACCCATTTACGGAATTTTTAGGTCAAAATCCCCGGAGTAGCCAAGCCAAGGAGCGCAACCTTTGCCATCCATGTAGCCTTCAAATCAACCATTAAACGTACTTATATACACGCATAATAACTTTATTTTCAATGTATAAAGAATAAAATGAAAAAAAAAAATTTCTTGATCCCCAAGGTCATGCGCCACCACAATATTGCGTGTTTTCATGTTTTATATTCATAAAAAACATAAATATAAAAATTCAACCCGATTGTAGGTGGAGCCCCACTTCTGCATAATTACCCAAAATTGCACCCGCGAAAATTTCAAGTGTCTGTGTGCAACTCCAAAATTCCTTTCTTCAATTTGCCCATCTTTCTGTAGTAAAACATTATTTTTCAATTTTTTTGATGATCGTCATCGATTACTGAGGAATCGTTAGCCCTAAAAAGCAGTCTCGCTGTAAAATCAATTCCATAGATTCATGGAAATAAAAACGTTTTGAAAAGTCCAAGTGCAAATTTGCACCAGTGTCGTGAGTGTGTGACCTCAAAGGGAGCGTGGTGTTCTACGCGTTATTATGCACGCTGAACTCCATGTGCAACGGCTCTCCGAAAGCGGTGCAGCAGGGCCCAGAAAAGGGGAATGTGCACGGAGAGAATTAAACGGTAAATTCGCTGTTAAATTTACCGGATTTATTTGACTACGGAGACGAGTTAAAAAAAAAAAAATTGTCCCAGTACCGGACTGTAAAATTTTCAATATTTTGCGAAATTTTCAGTTTTATAACAGTAAATATTGCAGATAGTGAGATTTACGGTACGAGTACTAAAATTTACAAAACGTTTAGTGAATTTAACGGTGCATCACGGTAAAATGTCTTTGCCCTAACGCAGGTATCGATCACTCGTTTCCGAAATTCGTAGCACACTGAACCGGTCATTATCACACACTTCAACAAAGGGCTGAGCATATAAAAAGAACGGGGAAATGGGCCGATATAGCGACAAGATACCACGTCTCCAGCCACATCCTAGCATAAACATTCGTACGGAAATGTTTGCAGTGTATAGCACGCTAAAATTGGCCGTGACGTCAAAATTTATTAAATACTCCGATAAAAGTTCCTGCTGTGAAGAATGAATATTTTTTTTAATAGAAAAATTCAATTTCTTTCCTACAATATAATATCACGAATTGCATCTCGTCACCGCACTGTCGTTACTGGAGGGCAATTTTTCAAGTTTAATTCTCCCGTGTGAGCGGGACTTGAAGGCTGTATTCTGTCGCGTCTCTATTATGTGTTTGACAGTCTTTATACTCTCGTTTGTCAAACTCAATTCGTTCTGTATCGTCGGTCCGTCGCTTGGTTTTTAGAGGCGTTATTTTTTATCCGTTGCTCGCAAGAAGCTTGTGGCCGCGTGCCCTTTTTATCGTTATCCGCGCGCAACTTTGAGAGGACGCAGAGCTGTAAGAAGTTTTGTAGGAGAATTTTAGTCGCTGATTCATTGGGCACTCGAAGAGTCCGAGGATATAGTTTGGAGTTTGATGAACATTTAATTTGTTTAATGGAACGAGCATCTTCCGAAGGGTCCCTCGACGAAAAACGCTTCTCCATAGCGCGAGTAAAGTATGATTCAAACTTCGATTAGACAGCACTAAAGTTTTTTTCGCATACTCATCGTCGGTAGACGCGCGATGGATCAAAATCGTTCCCACATAAATACTGTATGCGAAGCTTGCTTGAGTGGCTGTGAAACGAAAAGAGGCTGCTCGCTCTTGTGTACGAATGTCCCAAGTGGCCCTCGCAACTGTGTAAAGTCACACAGGAACGAATGCGTTGCTTTTTCTTCGAGCTGATACTTTCAAACTCGACACCGCAAATACCGATACGTTCTCGAGTGTGCATGCTCGCTCTTCCGAAGCTCAATCCTCCTCGAATTTCATATCAATCACGAATTATTTGTACGCAAACATGTTTATATTTGGGCAAAAGACGTCACAAGAATTTCATTGAAAAAACAAGCATTACGATGTTATTTATTTACCATCTTCTCAGCTTCCATTGCGGGCCACTCAATAGAGCTCCTTCCACTCGACTTTTCATGGCGTATAATCAAACCGCTGATTCTTCTTCAACGTGCCTCAACCTGAAGGAAGAGAGCCGCGCGCGCATTTCCGACGCCGAGTTGTAAACATTCCGAAATATCCGGATTTAAAAGATCTTTCTCTCGTTTCTTTATCTCCGAGCTCTCATAAATCTGCTTCGAAATGCACAAAAGAATCTTACCGAGTCGTGTACCCCTCGCTGATAGCGAATCTAACGGGCTTTCCCATCGGGAATCCTCCCGCCCCACCTCGATCTCACTGCACACTCGATTCTTTGCTATTCTCTGCACTACTCTGCGTGACATTCCCAGAGCTTGTATATATATATTTCTTTTATCCTCTTGTTCCCTGAGGCATCTAACCACTTTGTCAGAATTGTTCTTGCTCCACCCTCGCCGCACCCCCTGCTCGTATTTAATGCTCGTGCAGTACGTACGCAGTTCTATATTCAATATCGCCATCCAGAACTCTCGCGTACACCGCTCCATCGACGAGCACACATCGCTGTATTGCGAAACGTGAAGGATACAGAATTTGGGGCGCGGAAGGGGCAAGAAGTGAGCTTTTTTTCTCCCTTTGCTTCATGCTTTCCATTTATATGGTCAGGAGGGAGAGAGAGAGAGAGAGCGCCTGGTTATCGTCGCTCTCAAGTGTCTCGGAGTTTGCTTGTTCGATCGCAGCACACACACAGCCCGCGCCCTCGGCCCCATGCTGCACTTAACATGCACCCTTTGTGCCTAAGCTTTGATTGGTGTACGTAAGTTCGTGTAAGCTATATCTCCATATCGCTATATCTATGAACATAGGTCCTTTATAGAGGCGCGATCAAAAGTACGAGACGCCGCTGCGTCGAGCTTGGAAACTTGTTCGAGTCTTGCGGGCCCTTGTTTGGAGACTGAAGTCCGAGGAAAGTGTGGAAAACGCGACGGGAAGAAGTTCTGAAAAGTTCTGGACAAAGGGAACCCGCGAAATTGGCATCGCAGTTTCATCGATTAGTGTGCCGCTTTTCGCGGGGACGCTCCGCGGCCACCCCGGCGCGAAGTTTTTCCTCGTCGCCTCGATCATCGAGCCTGCTCCGATGACTTCTGCCCTCGGGTTTTATCGCGCGGAGTAACGTGTCATATTGGACAGTTTTTTCGATCGAAAGTCCTCGACACTTTTGGTCCGGGCTGTATATACGTTCTCCCGCGCCGTACTGTAATCCTGTGGAGTGCATACTGCGCGGTACAAGCTCTGATCTCCCCTGTACACGGACTAAATACACGCGCTCCAACAATGTAGGCCTTTTCTCTTCGATGCGTCCTATGAATTTTATAAATTGAGCGTCGTAACTGTCCGACTCTATAGAGGGAAAATCTATGTCGGGTTTACGCGCATTATTTGCCTCCCTTCGGCCCTCCGTCCCTCGATCAGCGGCGAACGTTCGATGCATTATTCGTCCCGTTAATTGTTCACCTCCGGACGGATTCATAATTAATTTGAAATTTCGCGGGCCCGTCGAACGAGACGGGAATGAACGAGGAGAAACGACGCGCGTTCCGACGCTCCGCGTACTCCTCTTCGCGTACTAACTTCCCCATCGCACACTCCCTCATCCACATTGCACGTGTACGAACGCGTACACCGATCGCAGGCTGTTCAGTATGTGCGAGAGGAACGAAGGTATGCACGTAAGTGAATCACAGTTGATGAGGCATCGCGTGATTTGTAATGGCATTATCATAATGAATGTTAATTTGCTCGCATACACCGAGCAAGAATAATTTTACGGAAAGTGTGTGACCGCTCGACCACGCTTCGAACCGCGGCTGTATGCGCGTTTTTTACTTTCATCGCTCGGATTCCGCCTCGCCGAATTCACCGGGGAATCATCAAGGCGAAGAAGAATGAATGAGTATTTAACCGCAACTCTGTTATATAAGTAAGAGTTTTTCGGTTCGTTATAAAAGTTAGCAATACAAATTTGCACGAACTCACAGTTTTGACACATTTCAACTCATTCAGATCTCATCTGCTCCGGGGATACTTGAATTTTATCCTTTTTGTATTCAGGTTTCTGTCTCAAAGTCGTACTTGATTTTCGGAGGTGGATTCTGATCGGTAACATTTCCGGGCAACCCTGCGTGACGTCGAAATTTCGAAAAAGTCAGTCCGCTTCTCGTCAGTCGCACAATCAAAACGTAGAAAAAATGATGAAATTTGGTGGACGTCCGCGTTGCCAATCCCTCAGAAAATGTCAGATTTTTGGGCTTTATTTTCCCCGCGATTCCGAGGTTCCCTGGCCAAGTCCGGGTTCGCAACGTCTGCGGCTGTCCATGCAGCCCAGAGTATATCGCCGGCTTCTATTTAAGGCCCCGGACAGAGCGGGGTAAAAGCAATCAGGGTTTATCCAAGCCCTGACCGAACTCTTCTTTGGGCAGGGCTATCTCAAATGATCGATATACAGTCGGTATTAGAGGTTAGATACGAATGTCTGCGTAGCAGAGCATAGCCTGTCATTGAAAGGGGCAGGAATTTCCTGACCGAAAGTAATTCTCGTTCCGATAAGGCACATGTATACCGATAAAGATTTGAACGTGCTCGCCCCGTTTTCCCATATAATTCGGAGCTATAAACGATTTTGCCGATAAAATCGGGTGCAGATCACGACTTGACCGGGTCAGTATTCATCGCTGGATCAAGTGGATCGCGTACATCGAACTTTTCCCAGCGCGATATACGGAATAAGGTAGGAAAAGTTCATGAAGTAGAAGGCACTATTGAAGAAAATAGGCCACCGTTTCGTCGTTCCTCGGGAGTGAAATAAAATCATTTACAGCCCTATTTTACGAATGCATTTGACGATGTAGCTTAGTAACAGCGACGGGGAGAGCGAGTGCGGTGGCTCAAGAGCGCGAGGGGTTTTATACTCTCGCGCCCGGCTTTTCTTCTCGCTGCTGGCGTGTGAGAGATCCGGCAACTTCACGATGAGCCTTTCATCCTATCGACTATTACACTTAGCCAGGATCTCGCGTACACGCTTTACGGTAATGCCGCTGAGAGCGACTCGCCCTCCTCTCGGTAAAGCGACATTAACTCCCCGAGGAAGTTTCAAGCAGCGTTTTCTCCTCTGTTTATAAGCAAGTGTGCGCCTCCCGTGGCTCTGTGTATGGCTCAAAGTGTGCTGATAGGCTCCAGCGATATGGCCAATCGCCGACCAATCGCCGCTATTAAGTTTCTTTATCGAACTTACAGATCGAAGGATCTTCGCACCGAACAAAGACGAGCAAAAACGAAACTTTTGCCCTTCGTGATACAATGGGGAGAAGAAAGCGAGGAATTTCGAGAACCTCGCATCCGCGCCTCGAACTAAAATTCTTTACAGAAAAGAAAAACGACTTTAATTAATGACACTAAATTCACGAATACTCAGGATGGTTCCTCGCTTCAAATATTTTTCATTACCCTAATTTAATAAACATTCAAACTATAACGAAAATTGATAATCAACAGCTCCAACAGCGTTTCTCACTTTGCTCGTACACTCCGAGTGTGCCTCGCAATCTTGCATATAAGCTTGAGTTAATTTAGGGAGTGAGCAAACTTCACTGTTCTCGGAATCCTCATTCAAGATCTTTGGCAGCACCGAGTTTTGAGTTCTGTCCTCGGATCCCAAACCCATTAGCAAAATGACGCAATGTTTCTAATTTACCTGGGCTCCGTCGCAAGCTTTCGTGACGCGAGCTGCGTAATATCATCGTCACGAATCGAGCGTATTCCATTAATAGTGCACAACGTTCGAATGCACAGCTCGCGAGTAATTGATCAAATAAAAAAGAGCGAAATATGAGCGGAAAGAACTCGAATTTCACGTCCGCGCGATCAACGACCTTCTCGCTTCATCCTTTTTCGCCATTTAGCATGCAAGAGGCTTATCCGAGTATCAGCAGGTATAACGAGAGGCGAGCCCTGTACGTACGTCGCACACACATTCGTAAGAGAGCTCGCTAGGAGTAATGTCTGGAAATATGCTTGGACTAATACGAGTCAGGCGAGCTTGGAAATGCTATTTCTTCGTATTCCTGCGCTATACAGGGTGGCAAATGTATAAAAACAAAAACGTATTTTTATATCTGAAAATAATCGAAATATGTCAATTCCACGATAAAATTCTAGTCGATTGTGATATTTCATTTGACTCCGGAACGAGGATTTCCACAATTTTCTTCATTTCCTTCATTTTCGCACTGCTGAGCAGTACATCGTGCGTCATCAAAAACGTCGGAATGTCGAAACAAAGCGATCGCTCGAAGTAAAACGACTCTGGTAGTTCCGAAAACTTGGCAATTTCGCGTTGCAGCAAACTCGCGCACACATTTCCTTCCGGGTTACGACACAAAGGTTTCGCTCGACACGAATGTTTCACCCCGTAGACTCGTGCATATATGCATGAAATATAGGAAAACATTAAGTTTCGTCGTCGCACCTTGTCCTTTCGGTGGTTCTGGGCCGCCCGATTTAAATCGTCCTAGCGCCATAATGCACCGGCGCAAAGTCGTATCTTGCATTTTACGGAGAGTTACAAACTCTCTCGGAGATGCCGGCGCGAGAGTACGCGCGAGGACGAGGTATGACACAGTGAGAAAAAGGAAGAGGGTGGGGGGCGCGTCGGTTTTTGTCACGGTGGCGAAGAGCAGAGGCTGTGATACAAGCGAGTAAAGCGAACGTATAAGCACACACGGGCCGTGTGGGTGGCTGCTTAATCGTGTGGGTGTAAGCTGGTAGCTTAAGTCTCTCTCACTGCTTGGATTTCTTCTCTCCTTCGTGTTGCGTCTCTCTTCGTTTTTGCGGACGTCCACCCTACGGTGGTTTGCCTCCTCCCCAGCGCGGTCTCTCGAGGCCACGTCGGCATAACGAGGCGACGTAAACAGGGGACCGAGGATCAGGCGATGGAAAGAGAGAAAGAGCGGCCGCGGGGAGAGAGGAGAGATATTGTAAAGGAAGAAGTAGGAGGTAGAATGAAAAGGACGACAGTGCGACGACCACGTTCGTATTGCAGTGGCGGTCGTCGCCATCATCATCCGGCGGTGTGTCGTCGTCGCGAAAAACCAACTCGTTCTCCCTCGCTCTCTCTCTCCCTTTTATTCGTATCCCCGGCGATGCCGTTTCAACTCTAATCCATGCATGCGTGTGCACAGTGTGTGTGGAGTAGACTGCGTGACGCTGAGAGAGGGCGTGGCGATACACGTTGCGCCGCTGTGTGAGCGATAAGAAACGCACTATCGCCGGCCGCGACCGGTGTGTCGCCCGTAATTGCGCTTGCACGACCTACCGCGCCCCGGCACTATTCTCGCTCCGAATGAATATCTGTACACACGAATATATATCGCGCGGTACACGTGTTGGGGACTGGTGAAAGAGACGCTGCTATAGAAAGACGCGACGGGAGCGATGGAGCGAAAAGATATTGAAGTCAGATCCACAATGTGGCTAATAATGATGTTGCGCCGGGTGCTAAAAGACCTTAAACCGAGGCCTCTCAATGCCCATGAATTACGATGGGTGTGCAAGAGAACAATGTTGAGCAGTGTGGCAATTGGCGATTTCTGCGTGCCAAATTCGCGTGAGCTGGGCGAAATGTCACATTTCAAGGGGGCGGACGAGCGCGACGTGGAAAATCCCAGGCGTGAGCGCGGCCGCCGGATAATCTGGCACGGAAGCAAAAAGGCTGAACATCGAAAAAACGAGATCCGAGATTCCGGTGCGTCTAAAAACGCAATTGGAAAACGCGCACATATTATCTCGTGTGAACAAAGCCTTGCAACGAGAGGATTAAAGAAATTAAGAAACGGACACGAGTAAAAAGAGAATTGAAGGAAAAACGACGAGAGTACGAGTATACGAGAGAGAGGAGCGTGTGTGCGCGTGCTTAAACGAGAGGCAAGGATCGCATCCCTCCTCGCGCCTTCCGCGCCTCGTTTATAAATCTTGCTTGGTAGTGCGCATAGCACGCGAATTATAACTCGCGTATACATGTGCGCGGGAGCGAGAGAAAAGAATGGAAAAAAGGAAGACGGAGAGAAAAGGCAGAGGAAATTACTGCACAGAGGCGAGGAATATGTACGTCTATAGAAAAATACACATCGCTGTATAAGAACAAGCGAGAGGCTCACGCACGGGGGCCCATGCTATACGCGTAATTATCGAAGTGTACGCTCGTGTATCTTTCGAGTGTACTCTCGTTGTGGCTCTCCTCTCTTACTACCGCGTATAGTAGCCCTTCGGAACATTTGTGGGCTCGTAGCACAGCTTGTGGAACAGAGAGTGGAAAAGCCAAGGGGGATGAAAAAAGATTGAGTATGGCTTGCAATCGTATATATTGCAGTAAAGCCACCGCGCGCGGGGGGACGAAAAACAACGTGAGCGAAACACACGTACAGTCGTAAGCTTCGCAATTGCACGAGTTTTCTTGACTCCACTGCGGACTCACTTCGAGCTCGGTGTGTATCTTTCGGGTTCTTCGTCACGACAAAATTTCCGGCAAATAATCCTCCGTTAATTGCCATTTTTATCGATTATTTCTTGTACATTTGCGTTCCATCATTATTTTATTTGCTCAACGCGTGTTATATTGAGAATACCGATTTACGAACCTCCCACAACGCGAGTGTAAACTTGTCATGGACACCGCGTTGCGCTCTCGCTAATGAAAAGTTATGCGCACGAATCACTGGTGTCGTTTGTCAGTAAATAAACTGGAATGAAACTCCGCGTGCATGTCTAACTCCTACAGATAAATACTGCCTCGTGGTAAATAGCAAAAAGTTTCTTCGTCCCTGTCCCAGCTCACGTTTGCCTCGTACTCTCGATTCCCCCCCTTACGCATTATTATACCGGACTGTGCCAATGGGCAGCGCGCCATGCTCAAACGCTCATTATATTTGTGTACGACTGTAGCGAAACTTGCTCATATTATGTATTTATATGCACAATGTATGTGGAGATATGTGCAACTTTGGTACGGACGTACGAACGCTCGTTTGGCAGCAGCAGCAGCAGCAGCATCAACTGCGTGCACCTTGTACTTTCGAGCGGCGTGCCACGCCGCACGTTCTGCAGTACTGATTGAACGCGGAGCTGCTATTGAGAGTTAGTTACACGGGGAATGCAAGTACGACGACGCTCGAACCGAGCTGAGAATTCCGAAGCGCACGCACGATTTTCCGTTGTACTCTGCGTGTTTCCTGGACACTCGGGATTCTTCGTCCTCGGCTCTCGTTTTTCCGCGTGCGCATAGTTTATTTTTGTTTATCGATCGATCGAGTGGATGGACGAAACGGTGAATGGAATTCTCGCAAAATACAAACTTCTCATAAACTTTCAACGGTGGGCTCGGGATGAGTTCGGAAGATTTTCGAAAGGCGAGGGAGAAAATAGGAACGCGCAGCGAGCGACTCCCGCATTGGAAGCCTCCTATATAGAAACCGGCGGGAGCGCTCAACAATGAGAAACTTTTCGCCCCCCAGCCATCTGGCGGCGCTCTAATTTACTGTGCAGCGAATCACGCCGCGAATCGGAGATTCTGCGTTACGAATATACGCCTCTTTATGGGTAGAGAAATAGCCGCAGTTACGTTTCACGCGAAACAATATTCCGTAATTGTCGAAGACACAGTGCGCAGTTAAAATATATTAAGGGATATAATTCGAAAAGAGGTATGTTGCGTTGGGCCCCTCGTCGTTTAAATGCGCCAAGACGATATATGCTCCGGCAATGGCGATACTAAAGCCCGAGGCCTTGTCGCCCTCTCTCTTTCCTCGGCCTCTTTGTTTCTTCTCCTTTGGTCAATAACGCAGTGAAGCGTAAACGTTTATAGCTTATTCCGCGAAGTCTTCACTCCGGCCTACGTTCACCACGGTTCCATCGGTTTTTCAGATAACGATGCGAGGATTCTTGAATCTCGTCGCAAGTCTTTGAGCAGCCTCGCATCGCGACTCATCTTTCCACTTTTCCTCCCCCCTCCGCGCGGACTTTTTCATCCGGAGACGCGAAAAACTGACGAAGCTGTGCGCGGAGGGAATTATCATTCGTAGACGCGAAGCATTAGGACTAAACTCCGCTACGACAGCGCCCACCGCAGACGTCAAATCATCTCTGACGGCATCCCTTATTTGAATACTTCAATTCCGCACCCTCCATCCTTCCGATTAACCAGCAAAAGCCTCTAATTCGACTTAGAAAATTGCCATAATTTAACGCAACATTTGTACCTCTGATAAGTTTAATATTATCTTATTCATTATCCTCTCCAAACGGGCGCGCGCCCATGGCGCGACATTAAACGGAATGTGGAAACGCGGTGGAGAAACTTTGTATTTAATTGGCAGCGCAGTGACCTCGAGATCCACACGAGAGCCGAGAACATTGTTCTCTATTAACCATATTCTATATTATACTCCACATTTTACGCCGTATACGTCGCGTACATATACCGCTCTGGAGTGTTATATACTCGGAAAGTGGGCTCTCGCCTATACCTATAACCGCCTTCCACCCGTGGAGCGCCATGTAACGTAGAAGAGTCAATAAACGTCTGGCACTTTCCCTGAAACGCTTGCCCAGCACTTTTCCTCGATTACAGAGAAATTCGCGAATCTATATCGCCAGCCCGTCTATCTGCGAAGTAGCTGCGGCGTATGCTGGCTCCGAGAGTTTCTCTACGTGTATAAAGTGCTCGAACACGGAGCCGCGGATATATGTAATTAAGTTGAATTTCCCATAACCGCAGACTCCTCTTGGAGGACCTAAGTTACTCTACCTTAGGGAGTGATATAGTTGAAGCGTATAAATACAAGTTATTTCAGCTGAAACTTCGTCGCATGAAATTCGAGTCTTCGAGGAGTGCATGGGGTCTGTAATCGCGGGCGAACACGGGGGTGTGCGTGCCTCAAAGAATTACCGCGACTATTCGTTATCGAAATGGCTTGGTCTTCGATCGCCGGCGTTTCTCTCGTTAACGTGCCGAATGAGATACATACAAATTGATTAATAGATAAAGAAAAAAGGGCTTTGGAGCGAACCGCGATGTTAAGTGGGATTCGTTTAATCGCACGCACTTCTAGCCCGCCGCGCGCGGATAAACATTAACGATGTGAGAAAAGTGGCGAAGATCGTTATCGAAAGTATTCCGCGGGCAGAAACACGAGAAGAGTTTGCGAAACGTTGCTGATTATTCTTGTACGTCTGCAGCTTCGCTGTCGATCTTTACACTCGACTTCCGGTTGCGTACATGCGCGCACGCTCCTCCAGCCCGTCCAATTCTTCGCTCGCAGACTCTCGATCCCATTCCCGTAAACTCATTCTCTACGTTTCTAGGAACTCTGGAAGCAGCCCGCACAGCGAAGCGTATCTTCCTCCGTATTAGAGAAACAGTATTCGTGACTGTCATTGTTATTGGCGTCGTTTTCGTCCCCTTCTCGTTGCCGTTGTTGTCGCGCCGAGTTGAGGCGATGAGAACTGCTTCCGAGTGGATACAGGGCGAGCCAGATTAAATTGTTTATTACGGGAGCTGAAATCCTCAAGGGAGCTTTCAACGACCAGATGAGATCCCACTTTTTAATCACTCTTCGCCCTTGACGAGTCATGAATTAACGAAGTTTACGCGTTATGTGCACTTGGAGTACTGTCTACCGACCCTTCGGATATGGAGCAATAATGTACGGAGCCAATTTTGTAGAGCACGCTATAAAAAACTTGTTCACAGTACTTTTTTTATCTGCGGATCGGCCTGTAACTCGATCCAAAGCGGGAGATGCTGTTCGAGAATTTTGCGACAAGTGTTCCCATTTCAATCGACTCTCCGGATCAAACTATTGAAGATGGAAAAATACTGTCGGAAGCTTTTTTCTAGGAAATTTCATCCCCTAAAAGATTGGTCCCGTACACATTGGCTCTATCTCCGCAGGTTCCGACGATATTCACCGGCCAAGTGGACGCTCCCGTGAACCTGATTAAAAAACTCATTAGCCAGTCCGATGAACGGTGCCAGGTCCCTCGCCCATAAATTCCCTTTTGAAGTTGAGTTTACATTATCGCAAATACAGCCCGGTACACGCTGTATACAAGCGTACTATCATCGCGAGGTATAAAAGTCTTTCGGATCTTGTTCCAAGAGAGCGAGCGAGCGAGCGCAACAGACATCGAGCGCGGACTGTAAAACGTGTACAAGAGGGTGTGTGCCCGAGCAGAGGGCGTTCGGAGCGCGTAACCTGTTTTCATTTTTATCGTTCGCATCAGGTTTCAACGCAGGTGAGCTGGCGAAGCCCAGCCCCGCAAACCTCTCGTATTCCACGCAAGAGTTTCCTCTTTCACATGGTCTATACTTTAATGCGTTTTCGTATATAGCAACGTCGGCACATGTATCTCCCCGCGTGCATCCGCAGCCTAGTATGCGCGTTCCCATATGCGAGCGGCCCTGCAGCACAGCACTTGGCAAGTTTTAACCTTCCCTTCTATCAGCGACAGAAATGCCCTTCTTTCGTCTCCCGCTCTCCTCGACGCCATACTTTTCGTCGAATCTCATTCTTCTGCATGTGTATATACAAGAGGCTAATTACACGTTTGCCGACGACGAAGAGGCCTTTGCCCCGGCCAACGGCGGAGTGCGGGCGCAGACGCGATTGGCGAAATTCATCGTCGAATAAAAAAACACACAGACACAGACACACACACACACACCTGACGCGGGCGTAAACTCGATTGCTCAAATCTCCAACAAACCCTCGTAGTTTTACGATTAATTTGCAACCTCGAACGAGTAATATAGTCCCAGAGATGATAGCCACGAAAAATTACGATGGAACGCTGCTACCTGCACGTATGTATTTCGAGAACACTTCCGAACACGACCCACTTCGATTTCAAATCCATCCACACGTATGCACCTATAACACACACAAATGTATTCCAAATTGAAGTGGATTGTGTTGAGAAAGGTTTCCCAGACTGGAATACGATACGACTTTGGCTTTGCATATGTAGATCTCTCGTATAATATGACCGGAGATAGATTTGTGCTCATTCGTGCATCTATAGGCGGAGCTGCATGTAAGATTCGTGTGCGCAGGCACCAAAAAGGACACACACACATGACTTTTGGCGTGGCTTCGTTCAAAGGTACGAAAATCCACCTATAAAGGATCCACGTTACTTATACAGCGGCACACTTAGCTCCGGGGTTTAACTCTTAGCATTTGGAGGAATGAATGAGTCTCGGGTCAAGCCTTAACATATACTCCAGCGAATTTGGATGAACCGAATTTCACTCGGAAACTAGTGTCCTCGTGCGGATTCACCAGCAACAACTCTGATTGGGCCACATATGAAAGCAGTTTTCTCGAACAGCGATGTACACACGTACACGGAGAAAACGAGGCCGAAAATTCTAGAGAAAAGCACCAGGAATATACGGGGACGGTATATACGTACTGGATTACAGCACTAATTCGAAGAGCAGTATAATAAGAATTGTTCCATCCGCCATAGTAGAAACCCATACCTTTTATTCAAAAGACTCGAAAGTGTTTTTTTCTATAAACATAGTAAAAAATATTTTCAGTCGCTTCAAATGTTTGTATTGTTAAGTGCGAGCAGGCAAGCCTGAAAAAAAACTATTTGTATGGTAAAATGTCACACGTATTTGGTGTATATTCGTGTATTTTTATCATAGAATTTACTATGCTGAGCGAGTGAAAAGTTGTGATTTACAATACATTTCCACTTATCGTGACATGATGAATAAGACTCGAAAACAAAACGAAATATAGTTCATCACTTTTTGCTATCCACATGCATAAAGCTGTTTAGAATCGAAGCGAGGCGAAAAATGGGAAAATGAAAAAAAAAAAAATACTATGCTGTTTGTAATCGGTGCCTAAATACTTGGAAAATGGGAGGAAACGAATCCGTTTTCTCCGTGCAGGCACACACCGGGCCATAGCACTTTAATATCGAACGCAGATACAGCCGTATAAACTCCCTCGACGCTTGGACACGCAAGCTCCTTTGCTCTTTCTCCAAGACTCGTAATCTCTACCTTAACTCTTGGGCCCATTATTCGCCTAGCCTGAAAATCGCGTCTCGCGGCCCTCGCCTTTCTATATATATAAAAATTCAGCATTGCGAGAAACAATCACGAATCGACTCGAAACTTGGCGAGCTGCACTCGAGCACAACAACACTCTCTTTCCGTGTACTTGTCTTCTCGAGGCTTTTGTGTCGTTTCCTTTTGTCCGTTTACTCCTCGCGTCGCTCCGCGCGTGCACGGTTTACATTCGTGCAACGTATTAATGTGGAAGCGTGTTGAATTACACAGAAGTCATATATCCGAGGGGGCTTAACCCGGCGAGGTAATGGAAAAATGAATTCTCGGGAGACACACTCCGCGAGCGCGGAACCATTTGGAAAGAAAGCGAGAGGGCCAATCTCGCGTGCCGCGAGACAATTTCTCCTCTCTGTATAGATCCCTGCCAGAACCTAAATCCGGAAATTGTCTCGAATGGAAAAACGTACTCTTATTCCATTCTGAAACTGATTTTCAAATGAAAATATGCTTACGTCTTGTTCGTGCCGATCTCCCGAGGTTATTTCTATCTCCAGTTGCGTTACGTTGCTCATTGTCTCGCTCAAGTCATTTTCAACCATCGAGTATGTGTTCCAACTTCGACGAAGGTTCTTCTTTCACCGAGTCTTCGCCGGCTTCGTACGAAAAATATTTTTATAGTTTACCACATTTTATAGATAATTGAACGGTAATATTTAGCGTGAAATTCACACTGCACAATTTCTAAATACTCCGATAAAAGTTCCTATACTTGGAACAATAAATATTATTTCATTTATAGAAAAATCCAATTCGTCACCGCGCTACTCATCAACGCCTCGTTCTTTATGATGAAAACCTTGCAATTTTCGCACGAGTATTGCCCCGCGAACGGCATTAACTTCTAAAGCACATCCCCGGTGGTTTCTCAGTACGTTCGCAGTCGATAAAGGAAAAAGTTTAACGTGTCCCAACGCTGAACTCGAGCTACGTCAATATTGCTTCGATGAGTGATTATCGGTTAGCTGGTATGTGCTCATATTCCCCTTTTAACTCGATAAGGCAACAGGTTTTCCCGACTTCGATTGACGGATGGGTGGTTTGTACGGACAAAGCGTCGAGTATCGAGCGGAAAAACTCTTTCGTATGGAGCTATTAACGAGCCCATGAGCCTGCTCTCCGATATTTCTTTTCTTCGTTTCTCTGACCCGAACGTGAGCGCGTTTCACACACATCTTTTCTCCACATGAAAATCTGCAAAGAAATAAAAACAAAAAACAAAAAAACAACCTTCGTTAGTCCGCATACGTTTGATTGGAGGAACTCGATAACCATCGAACCGATTCCAATGAATCTTTCGCACAAAAGCTCATGAACGACGACAAAGCTTCGATAAAATTGAATAATGGAGATCGATGCAACCGAACGAGAAGCTAAAAAACCCGAGCGCGCACCAGCCACAAAGTCAAAAGTCAACGGTTTTAGCAAACGTTGATTTTTCAATACAACTTTTTATTCTCACTCTGCTGTTTTTCGAGTTACTTTTTAAACTCGACCAAAATCGGAAATTCCAGCACCGTATTTACCACCCTTTGATCTGCATCCCCCTACCCTCCCGATTCATAAGGGATACGTGGTATAAACGCGCTCATATAATACACTCCTCGTCGTTACGATTCGCCTATACTATCGCGGTAAACCGTCACGGAACTAATTAGCGTTAGAGCTAATTCGACGAGGGCATTGGACCGGGGAGAATGAATTCAGTGGATCGTTATACCCGCGCGGCAACTATTTCACATGAGCCCGCAGTTTATACGGCCAAAGTTCAACGCTATCCTCCGCGAATGATTTTTCAACCTCACCTACCCTTCAATTTTATTCTCTCTTCGTTTCTCCTACCCGTTTTATTGCACTGAAACTATTTTATCGAAAAGACTTTCGGGGATTCGAGATTTTTTTTTCATTTTCGAAAAAACTCACGACATTTTTGTCTTACCGATCGTTTCATCGAATTTTCCATCTTCACGCAGACTCGTGCAACGGAAAAAAGAAGTTTCTTTTGTCTCTCGTGACGAAAAGTTGAATAGCGGATTTGCCGAAAAATCTCAAGTCCAATTAATTTTGAGCACGCGAGCACGCCTGGGTCATAAAGACCCGGGGCAGCAACGATCGGAAAACAACGAACGCGGCCCCAATCGTTCATCGATTTAAAGTTCAAGCTCGAACTCGTTTTTTGTGCATACCAGCACGTACCGAGCGCAACTGACGTACCGGCATAACAATTATCCATGCTCTGAGTGAAATTTGATTTTGTGAATTTGAACACAGGTTCATATGCTAATTTTGGTAACGAATGCCTATGGGAAACCAATTGTTATTAAGTTTCGACGAATACGATACCATCTGCACTTCATTATATCATGCTTAATTTCATCAAACGTTCCCATCATAATTATCGTACGATATTCCTCCATACTTCTGCCAAGAATATTACAATTTCTCGTTGCTAATAGCCTGCGGTTTCATGTGGAAATTAATTGGGTTCATTCCCTATTGCGCCGATGTGCGAATTATTTGTTTCGAATGTTTGGAATATGCAATCAGGGCTCGTTGGATCCAACTAAATATTCCAAAAATGGGCCCTTTACAATTTCACGAATCAACCATTCATTTTGTGCTTTCAAGGCATTTTTTCTTATACGTGTCGACTGGCAAATTTCGTTTACAACTTTTGGAATGAAAATCAATATTCAATTCGAATTTTAATGAAACTTCGTTGATAGCCATTTTTGACCATTGGAATCGTGATTGGATTAAAAATCATCCGCGTTTCTGCTCACGTTAATTTATGACGAATTAGTTGGTCTAAAATTGAAAACTCGCTCGGTAAATTATACACCGTTGGTACACACGCTCGATCTCGCGAGCAAAGATATACCAAAAAAATACGTTATCTTTCGGTTTTGCATTATTCCAAAAACCTGCAACTATATGAAAAAAAAAAAAAAAAGAAAGAAAAGAATTAATAGAAAAATGCCAACTTCCAATTTTCCTTTAATCTTTTCTTAAAAGCTAAAAATCGAATGCTAATCATTTTTCAGAGAGCTCCAACTGACTCGCGGTTGATACGCAGCACAGGAGTTTTGATAAAACGCGCGGCAAATAAGATGGTAGAATAACAACCGTCCTCTTTTCGGCTCTACTCAAAAACAAAGCTGCTCCAAACAGCAGCCCCACTCTCAAATTTTCAAAATCAATCCAATCCAATATATATCCCCTCTTTCGTCATTAATAATCTGTGTTATCCGCTCCTAGACATGTCGAAGAGTAGAAACGTTATTCGTGCATAAAATAAAAATCTTTAGAGTGGAAATGTTATCGAGTAGATTTACACGAGTCGAGTTACGTTGCAGCGAGTCAACAATTTTACACTCTCAGTAAATGTGTTCAACTACAGTTCCCCTCTAAATAGACGCTTAAAGAGCGGAGTCGTTATCGAGTAGAGCTGTGAAGAGTCTCGATAACAACTCTGCTCCTTAATAACTGCGGATCTACGTGGAGAACGTCTACCCTCCTTAACATATCTACTCCTGTGAGATATCGAAGATCATGGATTATACATGAGGAGAGGCAGAGCTGTTATGAATTTCGGAGTAAAGATTTTAGAAGGAGAATTGTTTTCGAGAAGAGGAATTGTAAAGAGGATTCGTAAAGTAAGTGCAGAAAAAGGATCTGGAAAAATGGAAAATATTTATCAAATATTTCTGGAGACGGATTTTGAATTTGCTGCTAAGAAAAGTGATGAAATCCGTTGCAAACTCTGAGGTCCTGCTTCACCAGTGTTTTTTTTCTTCCAGTGGAAGCTCCAAACTGCACCAAACCAGCTTTCCTCATCCGACTAGCCAGTTAATTTTGTAGTAACTTTTGCAGAGGTGGGGGAAAAAAGAGCGTGAGGATGTCTCGTCGAGCTTGTTGCAACCCCAAAAAGTCCGTTCATTTACATTAATATATTAAATCAGGATGAAAAGTTTAGCCGGCGCATCCGCGCAGAGTTTTCGTTAGTGCAAAGTCTCGTTGCGAGACCGAAATTCGATTATTAACTGTTTCACGACGCGAAATACGTCGGCGGGTGGAAACGCACACGGTGTCGTTTTCTCTCTCGAATCTCGTTGACCTCGTTTAAGGGTTTAAAACTATACGAATACCAAAACTACGCCGAGCACAGGGCGTCGGAAACGTCGCGCGACGAACCTCTCACGCCATCCATTTCATTTCCTCCGGATGCTGATGCTCGCTTAATGTTTTGTACAATTGGATTCAGAACCACCTGGAAAGTCGCTTACCTCGTTTTTCCATACGGCAACACCGAAAATTCATCAGGGTTACGTGCAGAAACCCCATTTCATGCTCGCCCTTCTATATTTATTTATTCGTAATCCCGATCAGCTAACAAAATTCATCCAAACCGAGTCCACTAAAAGCTTGGGAAAATAAATCACGTATCCTTTTTCGAGAAAACGTTGTTTTTGAAAATTTTGACTACCGTGAGAGGTTGTAAAATAGAAAAAAAAGGAAATAAAATTTTCTACAAATCTTCGACAAATATTGACGAATCAATTTTTTGATGATTTCCATACGAATGTTTTTTTCTCACAAATCGTGTCCGGATTTTATGCTTTACCGTTGATTTTCCAAAAGCTTTCGAAAAATCCTTGTGGAATGGAATATTCATGAGACAATTGAAGATTTTTTAAAAATTGCCAAACTCGATCCACGTTATGTGGCAAAAAATGATCAGATTCGTGATTCGTTAAAGGCTTCTATATACACTTGAGAAGCTCATTGCTCTTTAGAGCCACGATGGAATAGAGAAGAATCGTGATTTTTAAATCCCAAAATAACATAAACATTTCAACAGAATTGGTTAAAGTTACCCTTCGTCAATGAGTCATAATCGAAAACATCGAGTTTGGGGATGGATTTGTAGGGAGGCAGAGGATTGGCGAAAGGAAAAGATGCTGGAGAGCGTGAGCTGTAGAGGAGCAAAAGGCGGGTTAAATCGAACGTGAAAATTCGTCAGCTTAATGTGCTTATATATGTAATTCACATTGTAATAATACATAATCAACGTTTCTTGGGGAAATGAGTAAAGTAATTTTGTCCGCGGTAACGTTTCTCGTTCGTATAGTTTGTTATTTTTTGTTTCTCTCGAGGAGGGGGAAAAAGTGTTTCGATTCGTGATATTCCACGACCGCGATATACGGTGATTGTTTCTCCTCGTTTTTTTTGTCGTTCATCGGACCTCCGTTCTCCCCACAATTTCGAATCGACGCATGTTTTACGCGTGTATACGTATTGGTAGAGGTAAAATTGCACTCACACTCACTCTGCATCCACCATCGCGAAAAGAAAAAAAAATGAAAAACTAATTTAAAAAAAAGAACGAGTAGACTCGATCGGTACAGTTATTGGCCCCGTGAAAAAGCGATTTTGGAGGACAGTGCAAAAGGTCTCGAGAACGTGAAAAATTGCCAATGTCATTTATAAAGTAATCGTGGGCCAACAACTGGACCGTTTTTGTCCGCGAGGGTGAAGAGCACCAGTGACGTCAAACGGCGTTTCGACTCAAACGTGCCTGTTATTGAGAGTTTAAAAAATTCATTAAAAAAGGATAAACTCCGACCTTACGAAATAATGATCTTAAACGTATTTTTCCAGTGGTAAAACTAACGAATAAAATTTCTACAAAAGAATAATTATAATCCTTCACGCTGGTACCTTCACCCGAAACCGCGATATCAAATGTTTTCGTCGTATCAACGTTTCATTCGAATTTCGATATATTTATACATATTATTATTCTTACAAACTAAATAAATGCGTCCACGTATATTGCATTCAATCTCGTAACAGGGTGCACCGTTCAGGCGTTCGCGAGGAAGCAGATGAAAAGCTACGTTTAAAAATGGCCATTTTCATACTTCGAATCGAAAGTGAAAATGGTTTTTGTATCGTTTTTTTTTTTTCGTTATTTAATTAATCTGTTGTTTCATTAGTTAGGAATACATGATTGAAGAGTTGCATTTTTAGAATCTGTCGGACCACCCTGTCTCAAGTATCGTCAAATGTAACATGCGTCTTTTAAGCTAAATCACGTTTAACACGAGTCTATTATCTTGTCCCCCTCCCTCCGGCGTATCAATCGTCACGTAAACGTTATTCTCACTTGTCAGAATCCCATTCGAACACACGATCCAATAAGTACATCAAATCAAACACTTTTGTCCAAATATATCCGTTTCTTCGTCATTTTTCCCCTTTTTCCTCGTCCCCCTTTGCCTTTTTCCATTCGTTTTGTTTTTCACTTATTTTTCTTTTGTTTTTTTTTTGTTTTTTTTTTCGAGCTTACTCGTAATGCTATATTTACAGTATAAATATCGACGTCACTCAACGCGCCCATTTTTCACTGAACGAATTGACACGATCGCATTCATAGTCACGAGTAATCTTTCGCACGTACGCACACACCGAGAATGATCATCGATGGCAAAAATTCAAAACTCATCGAACGTTCGAACGACGAAACGAACGTTTTGCTATCGCTATAAACGCCTCCGTTGTATGCCGAACGTACCAAAGTCCATCGGAGACATTTACTCCGTCAAATTTGTCCCTTGAGCCAAACAATATTTAATTGAGCAAAATAAAGCTGTGGTTTCGAAATTCGACTAAAATAACAGTGACGTTCGTTTCGACGTTTTCGAAATATTTCTCGACGATTTATCGTCTCGCGTGACAAATCTCGTATTCATCATTCATTTTCTTTGTTTTATCTCTTCGAACGATCGGGATCGTAGAAAATCCGTTAATCCTATAATTACGAATGTTTATTTATTAATCGTTATGAAATAGTACTTCGATTATCGCTTCAGTGTTTTTTTTCATCATTTTTTCTCTTTTCTCACGTGTTTTCATTAGCTTTTTTTCTTCTTCAATCATTAACACAGCTAAGGAGACAATGGAATGAGGTCTTCGACAATGATTAATGTTAGGTGTACCATCCAACAATGTTTTCCTATTTTTTTTTGTTTTTTCTCCACTTTTACTCGTCCTTCGCTTCTCAGCAATTTTCATTTCAACAATTATACCGCCTAAAAAGTGAGTATAAAATGCATGCTCGGTACACGATTCCAAGTGTTAGTTTTGTTCGCATGATTTTGTTCGAATGTTTTTATTCATCGTTTCGTGCGTCATGTTCTCATCGATCCTACGTCTGAGCATGTGTCGCGAAAGGTTTAACCTCTCAACACACATGTACGATAAAATTCTCAAGTACATGAAACTCTTTGCATGAAACATAGTATTTGTAATCGCTCGTTCTGTAACTCCATTTTTTCGAAAGAGCACAACATTTCGCAAATAATCTTGAATAATACGATAGTGAAAAATAAAAGATTCTGTCAAAAAATACGCACGAACTTGGATCATACGATCCACCGATTTTATCTGAAAACGTTATAAACAATAATCGGATTTAAAAAAATTTTAATAAACAACTATGCCCAAAAATAATATCGATGCTTATCTCACATTGAAACGACGTCTTTTAAGTACGATTTTGAGACATTACAATTTTTCTCCTTCCCTTTCTTCTAACCACAAATTAACAGGAGCCTTAAAATTGAAAATCTTTAAACTACCATTGAAGACGAATATCCACCGAACAATCGCGCGCAACATATACGAACCGGAGAACAATTTGAACAACCATTAAACGAGAAACAGCGATTTGTCGTTATCTTCAATGAACCTTGCATTTCTTCGCGTCCTTTTCCTCCGGGATTACTTATTATTGATTATTTTATAAAAATGACCAAAAGATTTTCTGCCACGCACCTTTTTACTTTCTGTTCAACGTGATTCGTCATTTTTGTATTGCTTCGTGAAAGAGAATTTATCAACGAGCCTCAATTTACAATTGAAATGTCGAGCCATTTAATGATTTTTGAGAACTTTGCGAGAATACTGTAGAAAAAATGCTCGACATCGGAAATATCAAATTCTAAGTAAATCGAAAAAATTTCTGGACGTTTCCTCATTATTCTGTCCTAGTTCGAGATTTTTTTGTTCATTAAAAAAAAAAAAAAACAATAAATTTCACAACAAGCGAACGGGCTTGAAAACATGAAACTCAAAGGTCACTTTTACGAAATAATGAATAATAAATAAGTACAACAAAATAAAAAGTGATAAAAAAAATGGTGAATTTGTTCAAAATTAACGTGATTCGCGTATCTCTATGTTAGAGTGGTACAACCGTTGTGTTGCAATCGACGATTTTGACTTCTTGACGCGAAAAAATGTTACTTTTTTTTCCATTAGTGAATGTTTTTGGAAATATGCTTATACGTAAATTTCGTAAACTATATAATCATTAAAACGTAAACTCTCACTCTCGTCGAAAAAGACAGTTTCGTAACAGCGAACTAAACGTTTGTTTCCTCATTTTCTTTCGTTTAGGTTTACGAGACATCCAGAAGGCATTTGGCTTTTTTTTTTTTATTTTAGAGAAGCAAACGCTCGACTTTAGTATATATTTAAACTTTTCGCGTTGATTATTTTTGGTGAAAAACCTAGTGATTCGAAAAAACAATAAAACATGATTGTATTGATTCTTTATAATAATAATAATAATGACAATTTAATATTTACATCCTCGATCGCTATGACAAGAATTCTAACGGATCTTAACGTCAGGTTAGAATTTTTCCATTTCTTATCTGTTTTTTGTTTTGTTCAATGATGGTACACTCATATTCGGATAATTAACTAACTCATTAGTCGAGTTTGGCAATGATATTGTCCCTAGCTTTTGCTTTGCATTACTCCATTATTATTATTCGTGTAAAAGATTATTTTCTGCATCGTGATCATTTTTTAAAACGCTCTCTCTTTATCTTGTTTTATCTTCGGTAAGACACAACATTGCATCAAACGCTGCATTTAATTCTATCCTTTATTTTGTTTTCGTACCAACTATTTTAGTTTAGTGCTTTTTTTGTTTTTCCTCTCGTTTTTCTTCATTTTCTTCATTTTATTTTAAACCATTCTACGCAACTAACATTACCATGGAAGATTTCCAGTCGTCGATATTTGGTGGGTATATTTTTTGCTTTTCAACTTTTTTCCTTCTTCTTTTAACTATCAACGAGCCTACAGGATATTTCTAATACTCGTTTCCCCTTTCCTCGTCCTTTTTGAAATTATGTACGTTGAAATTTGCATCGTTGGAACGAAACGAAACGTTCTTTCGAATATTTTTCAGCTCTTTTGCACTTGCAACAGTACGATGACTGATCGAATTTGTTTTACGAAATATTCGCATGAAGCTCGCACGAAATTTCACAATAAAAGCTGATTCGACAACTCCAGAAATAGAAAAAAATATGAGAACAAGCGCTTGTTTCGTGCCAACCATACAAACTCCAATAATCCTTCTTCTCATTCATCTTTCTCGTAATGATTACGATCTCAATAATGGTAAATAAGTTTCATCGCTAGAGACACAAGTAGTAGAAATATATTCGAGGATGAATTAGGGCAGTATTAGCCATTTCTCGCTATATAGACGTCTTTTATACACCGCGCGGTAAACCGTTTTACAATTTTTCAGGTACCGACTGGTTGTCCATCAGCAAGAGACAGAACGACGTGTAATTTTATCATTATTTCATATTTTTCATTAGCATCATTATTCTTTTTTTTTTTCATTATTCCATCGATTTATTCGTTTTTTATTTCTTTATTATAAAAGTCATCTGGTAAACTCTAACTTTCGCCCGGTTCTCATTCTCCTTCGCGGTAAAAAGTAAAAAATAAATGTAGAAAAAAAGGAGAATTAAAATAAAAACGGGATTTCTCAAATTGATTATGAATTCTCGTTCGATCGCTCACGTTTGCACAACGATTGCATTTCTCTTCTTTGGCACTGACGATATTTTTCTTTCATTTACTTCTCATGTCTTCACAAATTATTTCTCGCACAACTGGAATATGAAATTAAACTTTGAAGTCCCGGGTTTACCGGCGAGGCGAGACAAGATTCTCACGAGGACGAATATCCTCCTCCTCGCTCACACTCTTTCTTTCTCTCTGTTACTTGCCCTGTTTCCGTAATTTTATATGACGGAACAACGGATAAGAGTGTTCTTATATTTTTAATGAACAGTCGTGAGCAGCACCCTGGAGCTTTGATTCTTCGAATTTTCGTCCCTAAAGAATCGTGAAAATTGATTAACTTTACAGTGCTTTTTGTAAAGTGATAAAAAAGATAAGTGTGACCTAAAAACGATGTTTCCATCGCTACAATTCAACGAATTCTAACAGCACACTTTTTTCTAGATTCACACAACATTTTTTGATGGAAATATTTGAAGTCGTGAGATTTTTGGTCATCGATGAGTCGACGGAAATTCTGAAAATATTTTTTTCAAACTCAATTGGTAATTTTGTGAGCAAATTAACGAATAATCAGTGGACTGGGACATTTTTTCAACGTTTAAAAGCTGAAATTACTGTGAATTTTATGGAGCACCACAAAGCAGACTAAAAATTCGAATTTAGAAAAATCAGTAGAAATAAAATTCGCTGCAACAGCGAATAACGAAACGAATACTCGAGAAGCATACATTCGTTGCATTGGAACGATGGAAACACGGATTGATGAGTACGTAAAAAAAGGGGGGAACTTCGGATAAGATTAACACTTTGTTTCGAGATTGGCCTTGCGCGAGCACGCGATATAATTCTCGCTAAATTTGTCTCTGATCTCTTGTTTCTGTAAAACCATAATCGAGTCGTCGACGTTGACGTCGTTGACGGTAATTTGTGGGCAGACTTCTTCGAGGGACAAAATTTCGGTTCCCGTTGGTGAATAACTCAAAGTGGTAGCTTCGCTGGTCGGTGAAGTGACGCAACTGTCACCAACGCTACGGCTCCTTGGGGCAGGATGTGATTTTCGATATTGTTGTATGTTCAACGAGAGACTAGCCTGAAGGGTTGATTTTTCGTTATGCCTCGTGGGATCCAAAAGTCCGTTTTCTTGAACGTCTCGTCGTCTTGGACTTTTTGATCGAACAGCTTGTAACGGACTGTCGGGACTGAGGGGAGAGTTGCTAGAAAGGATTTTCGAGCTTGCGGCTAATCGACTGGCGCAAGGTGAATATTTTGAGAGATTGATGGTTATTTTTTCAGATTCTATCGTCAACGAGGAACGATTGAGTTTTTTCAATGGGCTACAACCGATCGACGGTTTTTTACATTTGATCGATGTTTTTTCAATGAGGCTGTTGCTCTTTTGCAACGGTTCGTGTATCGTGAAGTGCTGATTGGTCGCTGTTTTCGTTGCTTTTTCGATAACGCTCTGACTCTTGAACAACGGCGTTTGTTGCTTTTTCTTGGAATTTTTACCGCTCCATAAATATATTTTCGTCGAATCGCTGCCCCCTGAATCTCGTTTGTTTTCAACTGGTTTTTCGCTCGCAATCTCGGGCTTTTTCATTTTAACTGAACTCTGCAATAATCCAGACTTGTTCGAACAACGCAGCTTATTCAGTTTCAGGCAATTCGAGTCTCCCATTGATTCCATTGAATTTAAATTTACCTGGACGGCCACTGTCTTCTTCTTTCCTCTTATTTTATTCTCTTTGCTTAGCGTCGTCGGCGTCGTAATTTCTTGCGGAAACAACGCTATCGATTTGTCACTGTTCTCAATTTGTATTGTAATTGGCTGCCCCTGCAAGCTCCGACTTTCAAGGCCCTCTTTCTCTCCCCTTACTTCTTCACCGTCGATCGTCATCTCCGTACCCGATTTTTTATCCACCATCATTCGACTCAAACGATTCGATGCCGTTTTTTTCTCTTTCGTTTCCTCGCAATCTGACTTCTCATTCGTCCCAATATTATCAACTTTCTCCGCGTCATTCTCTCTCCCTGTTTCATCCCTATCCATGCTTCCTTGCTTTTCACATATGAAAAATCCCTCGTCACTCGATATCGGCGAGGGCTCGTCGTCACAGAGCAACATTGCGTGACTTATCGTGTCCAAATAATTCGAAAATGAATTATCCTGACTATCCTCGTTCACGATTACTCCGCCCACGACCTGCTGCCCTCCCGCTGTCTGGGAGAGGCTCAGTTTACGTCAGTTCACCAATTCTACGCTCACAAAGTGTTTTAGCCGATCTAAATACTGATTGTACAACTCGACGTCGTTGTGGCCAGCACCCTGAGGAAATAAAAGTTGCCAAATTTCATTTTTTTCCAGTGAAATATTGACAGTTGAAAACCTATTTTTCCTTACGTTGGTAATTATTTGATTCTACAAAATATTTGAATGTTTGGTTTCAATTCTTTTTCATCAGCATTCCAACTAATGAAATTTCGATATTCAATAGATTTTGGACTGAACTCTTAAATTTTATAAGTTGTTGTCTTCAACATTCGTAGGAAATCAATTGAATTTATATTCACCTCGACCCAGAGTGGTTCCACAGCTTTGGGACACCTTTCATAGATCGCAAGTCCGTGACTGATATTTATGATATCGTCGTCTGTGCCATGAATGACGAGCACTGGCGAAGTAACTTTTGGCACTTTATCTATGCTGCAAAAAAGAAAAATAATGAGTAATAAACCAAAATACTGTTTTGTACAAATTGAACACTTTTGGTGGCGAATATCATGTTTCGTATAAAAGTTTCCAATGTCTACTTACTCAACTTTTATAAAACAGAAACATCAAATTTTTTTTCAATTTCAATTTTAAAGTGCCATTGGTTTGTTTTGCACTCATTCGGTAATAAGATTTTTTGATGACAAGAAATATGTCAGGAATGATTGAATTTGAAACTGTGAATGAAATTTTCTCTTGTAAAAGTCGTAGGGAACTTTCCATCATTGAAATGCTGAGAAGAATATTTGTTTTTTAATCTGCTTCTTGCATATGGAAACTGTCCAGAGTTTCAAAGTTCACACTGGTAGAATGCCTAGGTGTTTTCTTTTTTCATTATTTATAGAATTATTGACCTCGACCTATTAATCCTACAAATTTAGTCCATCGGTCTCAGGAAAACAATCCGATGGTCAAAACCGAAAGCTGCGAACCGATGATCAGCTTTATTTAAAAATTAGGCAAATGATTCTTCACACATTCGATTCCTATGAAAGATTTCAACAATTCTTTTTGTTCAAAATAACCAGAAAATTGGCACAATTTAAATGTAAACAATTTTAGTACTACTCAAAGATGCGGACTTGAAAATCTTAAACGGAGAAAAACTTCTTTGAGTTTCAATGATGCTGAAATAAAAATAGTTCATTTTTATTTGCCGTAAATATTGAACAGTGACGGAGCGCAGATGGTAGTACCTGAGGAAGGCGTCGAAGAACCACGTTCGTTTGGTATTGGGAAAAGCAACTCGCATCCCGGACATGAGAGGTGAATGTAGAACGACTGCGCCAACTTCGTACCGAGTGGCAAGATCGACAGTAGGAACAGTGCCGATGCTTTGTCCGTAAAGAATGATATTTTCAGGGCTGATACCATAGCGAGTTCTCAGAGCGTGCCAGGCAGCGTCGATATCGGCATAGAGATTTTTCTCTGAGGGTTTACCACCAGAGACTCCGTAGCCGGAGTAATCATAGCTGAATATGTTGCAATTGATTTGTGATCCAAGGCTGAGATAAAAGCTGGACATTTGTCCGAGATCGACGGCGTTACCGTGTGAAAAAAGAATGGTGAATCGTGCGGTAGCAGAACAGCGAACAAAGAGACACGCAATTCGATTGCCGCGTGAGGTGCGAGCGTAAAAACCTTCGACGGATTCTTTTTCCCGTTCGGAAAAATTCCATTCTGCACGTTTGGAAAAAGATATTGTGAATTTGGTGCCCTCGTCCTCGATGAAACTGTACGTTGGCTCGGGCGGTGCGAACGCGAGTTTAGCTACGATTCTGGACGGACAGGGAGGACAGCAAAATAGGGAACAAAATTCGCTTAATGTGTTCATGATTTTTACGGGTTATGGCTTTTGCGGACGCTCCGCGCTTAGACACACTGTTTGTTTTTTCTCTCTCCCCCTCTTGACTTATTCGCGAATATAAACACTCGTGCTATATATGTGTTACGTATAATCGTCGGAGTCAAGCATTTGGGAATCTGTCGGTGGGACTCCAAAAAGGGTGAAGCACTTGTAAACTTGACGAAGAATTATTATTATTTTTATACACCGTATGGCTTGTCCGTGTGGGCGAACAACACAACGAAATCAGACTTCGCGAACTATTACACCTCGCGCACCAATTTTGTTCTGTTTCTTTGTTCCAATTATCTTTCTTAGTCGTTCTAAGCTTTTTCCTCTTTTCACTTTATTCACTTTAATTGTACACGATTTTATTTACACTACATTACTATACTATCAACTCAGCTGTAGTCATCGTTTGTTATCGTATCAAAGCAAAAGGGTTCTGTTTCTCTCTTTCTCATCCCGTTGTGTCTTTCATCCGCGACCAACTCAAACCCCCATTTTTTTATTCTCCTATTGGTTTACATGTAAATGCCTTCGCACCTGTATATACGTGTTTATACGTGAATATATGTGTGTTTGTGCATGAAGTGAGTCAGCCATGACGGTAGACAAGGAAAATAATAATGCACCAACCCGAGATATCTCTCCCAATCGGGAAGGAACTCCTTTCGACGTGGCGCTTTTTTCGTTGCGGACCATTCTGAAACGTTTCAATTTTAACCATCTCCTCTGTCGATATTACAGATTTTACGACTTCAACTGAGGGTTCATTATTTAAATTCTCGAAGAATAAAAAGTTTATGGAAAACATGTCTGTGAAACGAGATAGTTTTCGAGCGAATAATTCACAAATTTCGGCCATTCCTGCAAAAATCATGGAGTAAAATGAAAATGAAATATACCGTTTCGAGTAGGAAAAATTTGGGATGTGAAAATGAATGAATTAACCGTCCCTTGCCGTCCAGAACTCGTCCTCAAATGAGCATAAAAGAAAAAATCTTAAAAATCGAAAAAATGAGTTTCAAACGAAAGTGAACAACTTCACGGTGTTGATGCGTGCTGCGGAGCTTGCGCAGAGACGTGAAAACAGCGTCAGAGTACAAAATAAATTGTCGAGTCTGGGGGGAACATAATTCTCAGTGACGGCCTTGGTCTATTGACAGAAATAGCAGACGACAAGTGCGCTCCTCGTCTTTTGCTGGGGCTGCTACTTGACGGGAATACAAAACGTTCTTCTTTCCTCGTATCAACCTTCTCTTTCTCTCCCTCTATTTTTTCTTCATATACGCGTACAAATTGTTGAATTTCGGGCTCGAGGCGCTTGCGTCAAAGTGTATTTGTGTGTGCCGTGGACGATTGTCCGGTGATCGGGTGGGGTGGCCCTGGATGTGATTCTTCATAGTAAACACGCGCGATTAAAACACAACGCTCATAAAAACAAAAAAACCGCGTTTGAATCTTAACACAATAACCAATTGAACAAACATTCGAATAATCGCGAGAGCCATGAATCGAAGCGCAATGCGAAGTAACAACGAGACGATTACGAACGAAGATACACGACGAAAAATGGCGGATCACACCGAATTCGGTCCACGAAAGACAATTATCGTTTTGGCCATTGTTGCCGGATGTTTCGCTATTTTGTGGCCCAAAATTTTTTATCCCATGCTCAGTTCTCCTGTCAATACAATACACACCCCGATTGACGGACCCGGTGAGTTATACGTGGTTTTTTTTAGTTTTACATTCGTCGAAAACGTATTTGTACCTCTCGTTCATAACTATGAGCAAAAGTTTATCGAATTAATCAGTGAAATGATCAATTATTATCATCACCATTGCTGGCGTAATGTTCGCCGCTCACAGTTCCTGATAAAGGCACAAAATATTGAAATTCGATGGACGATTTCTAAATCTACGGTACAAAATCGCTTTAAGGAGATATGAAAAATTATATACGATCAGAATTTCGACTATCGGATAAAAATACTGAAAAAAATTTGGCCTTTTCGAAAAAACGACGAGTCATGCATCCTTGATATTCATAGTGTCCAACAAAATTTATTTTTCCTCTCCTGAAAGTAAACGTAAAAATAAAATAATCGAGGAAAATTCTAAGAAACATTCTGAGGAACTGAAATTTCAAAAATTCATTTTCAATTCATTCGAAAGGACAAAAATTCCAGAAAAAACTCATTTGCCGTATAAAGAGCTTTAGTTCGAATGGAAAAAAAACCGATAACAAAAGCAGCAGCATTTTCAGTGACAGTGGAACGAAAATGAAAACGGTGGTTCACAATAAATTTTGCACTTACCCAAAATTCCATGAATTTATCGATGAGATTTGTCGGAAACTTTGTCCGTTTGCTTTTTTTTTCCATTCGTAAGCAAATACGGAAAAAATAATTGATAATGAGAAGGAAGAAACGACGACAAAAAGTGCTAAATTTCGTTTAATGAAATTTTTATTAGCTTGCTGCGATTTGATATTCGAAAGCGACGTCAATGCAGTGGACATAATGCAGGAAATGTGTAAAAACATATTGAGGCATCATCAAGTCGATCCCAGAGTACGAGATGCCTTAAAATCGAACAAATTAACGCCTCAAAGTGCGAGTTTCTGCAGGGACGAAGTTTTGGCCCGATGTGGTATAGATCTCTCCTCTTTTCTCGCCGAGAAAGAGCGACTGGGAAAAACGTATAAACAAGTTTTGGAAGAAATAAGAACTTTCAATAGCTCTCTGTGCCTTAAAAATCAGTTCGGCGTACCGCTCTCGCAATTGGGAACTCCACATCTCATAAGATATCATATTTTAATGCCACACAGTAAGGGAACGTCGAAATAGTGCGAGAGTCTTTTTCGTGTTGATGATTGAAAAAACGTAAATAATTCACTAATCAAAGTTTTCTTCATTCGATGTGCAATTTTTTTAGCTTTTCTTTTGTTCTCGGAATGTCGGAAACTAACCGTCGACTCTAACAAAAAACTTTCACAATATTTTTAGCCTGATTTTTATTCGAATTCGAGAATCTATGAATTTTTTTTTTCCAAAGATAAATTCAGTGAGACAATCGCTTTATTTCCAGTAAAGAAGCTCTTGGAAGAGTTTTCGAATGCAAAGTTGTACTGTACATTCGCAAAACTGATTTCGGCCGAGGACGGAGCGAGGATGGATCATTCCAAAATGCTTCGCGGACAAAATTCACTGAATATTTCTATAACAAAAATTACATTGGTACGAGTGCGGCTTTTCAAGACTTTCTAACATTGCAAAGGTCGTTCGAAGTATAAATGGATTGTGCTCTGAGAGCTGTCCATGTCAGGCTGGCCGATAGCCAAAAAGAGTCGAGAAAAAGGAAGAAGAAAAAACGGTTTGATCCTACGCGGAGAGACGCCGCGCCGAGGGTCCGGCGGATTGGCGGATTGTCAAATCTCCGAGTACAATTTTCTGCCCAACGCAGCGTTACAAAATAACGAAAAAAGGCTATTAATGTCCCCGCTTCGTTTTTCGTGTGACTAATAAAGTTTTTTTTGTACATTCATAATATTCGCTCTTGGACAAAGTTGCCGATGATTCACAGCCCCTTTTTTCCCTGCACTCGCCTCCTTTTCATAATTTCCGTTTTGGAACTCAGGTCCGATGAGACAGGAGCGAAGAGTGCCACCCCACGCCGGCGGACTTCATCCGGCGTTGCAACAACGCGGCAGAGCCATTCCCTCTTCGCACATTGTTCCAAAAGTCGATGGCCGACCGGATCACGTTGTTATTGAAAAAATGAGACCGCCTCTCGGCGCCGCCGGTCGTGTTGTCCCAACGCCGAGCGGCAGCAACAGTATGGGCATCATTATGCCACTCTACACTCTCGGAATATTTCTCTTTTTCCTCTATACCATTGCTAAGGTGAGAACCAATCATAGTACGCATAAACGCATAGCGATCGTTCTTTGTCGTAGTGAGAATAAACTGCTGGTCGAAACGAAATAATTTGTGAATGTCACAACGTGTTATTGGTCGAACTCGAACGAACCAAGCTTTCGTCAATTTCATCGAGATTCCAACGAACATTCGTTCGGACGAAATTCTTTCGTGATTTGGTTGAACGAACCAAATCTGTTGCCATTCGTAAAAAAGAGGCACCGAAAAACTCGCTTAATTTACATTTTTTCGGTGAATAAACATTTTTTAATTTATAAGAATGACGAAATAAATAGGAAAACGTGGCGCTTTTTCGAATGAAAAAGATCCGCGCAAAAAATGAAAATCGAAGGAATTAATGAAATTTCGTTTAATGAAAATTCTATCGTACACAAAATCTTGAGAAACGCATTCTTCTTAAGACAACTATTAAAAAATAAAGATCCACATTTTGAAAAATGAGATGGTCAAGGAACTTTGAATGTTGCTAACCGCCATGTTTTTGTTGTTTTCTTGTAAAAATATTCTCAAATTTTCATCGTATTTTTCATACAAATATGAAAAAACTTGAAAATTCGTTCGACGTTTGGTGTTTTTCCCGTAAATTTTTAGACGATAAGACATCGGTCAAATTGGTAGTGCAAAAAACAAACAAAACTCTCCGTCGAGTATTCGTGTTTGTTTAAGCTCCAAGAATTTCAGTCGAGTATGATTGCAGGTAATGCGAAAAAATTCGGACAACGAGATATACGCGGAATATCAAAACCCCACGGCAGAAAGAGAGTTCCGAAACAAAGTTTTCAATCCAGAAGTCCTGACGAGTGCAATGACCGGAGGAGGAGCGTCTTGCTACAGAAAAGAGCGTTCGCCATCGCCGATGCGGCCAGTTCCGACGATCGAGGAGTTGAAGGAGCGTAAGTAAAAAAAAGAGAAAAAAAAAAACAAAAATACTTTGAAAAATGTCTTTGAATGAAAAATTGCAAAATCATCCACTCTACGTCAATCACAAATCCCTTTGAAAATGAAAAAAAAAAACCATCATTCGTCCCAATTATCAGTAAAAATCTTAGGACAAATAATAGCAAATTGTTGCTTGATGCAAAAAATGTCACTGCTACGACCACGTGTTGAATTTGCTCGAAAAAATTCGTCACTGCAAGCGTTCTCGTGTTCGAACCGCACAGCAAAGAATTTTAGCCTCGATATTGAAGGTCAGCAAAATTAAAGTTCGACGTAAACATCGACGTAAAAGATGCACTAGTGATTGGCCCGATAACAAATATAATATTGTGCAAGAAAGCAAGAATGTTTGGGTGGTTATGTGTGGAAGAGAAAAATAATGAAAATAAGGATTCTGAAGCGGTGGAAAACGAAGGGAATCGACGATTCTGAATCGGTGTTGGTTAAATGTGTTGCACATGCTGGACGAAACACTAGAAGCCGCTGGAGACATAGAGATAGATCAGCTGAGGCAACGTTTGGTCGACACGGAAGCAGCGATGGAGAGAATAGTCGTACAGATGGGCAGCTTGTCACGTACGGTCGTAAATAGCCAAAGCCCTCATCAAGATACACAGGTTTTAAACAACGACACTAAACCTTTTTGTTTACATTTTTATCGTGGCGAATTATTCCAACAACAAATTTATCATTTGTTTGTCTATTATTAGACATTAGAAACGTTGCACGTTGCTGTTACTTGATTGGTTTTGTCCGAGCTTTGAGAACGAACGAAAAGTTTGACCAAATCGAAGCCAACTTCGAATTTGACACTTTATTTTTTAATCGTTCCAACACAAACGACTTTTTTCGAGTTTACAAACTTCTCCCTCATCCGATCACAATTCATTTTACATTGAAAAAGCATATTTTTTCATTTTACATACAGATTTATTTGCTTTTTGAGTAGTTGATGGGGTTGCTAAGTCCAGTCTGCCAGCTCTTCCCCACAATTCGAAGGTACACTTTCTTGCCCTCCCTTCATCTCTTTTATGTTACTAGTTTTTCGTCTAACGTGTACAGATTCATTATTTTACACTTGAAAAAATCTCGAAATATCTCATTCGACGTAAGACCGTGATTTTTTTAGCTGTCATCGTTTCGTTAATACCTCAATTGACGCTACGCGACCAGGACGATTCTCTCGTTACACGCCTTTAACAAAAACACGAGGAGTTCTTCGTTTCACAATCATTCTTACGTCTACATCGTTCGTTTACGTGCTCTCGTGTTTTTTTTCTTTCTTTGCAGCTACTTTAGTTTTCTCGCTACAGCGTGTGCATGTCGTGTGAACTGATTATTAGGATGTGAATATTAGCCATCACCCATCAATGCGAGTTTCGACGACCTCGCTGCTCCTCGTTTAAAAATGATGTTTTTCTCACAGAACCAATAAACTGGCCGTCTGTCTACTGGGATTTTGCCACTTGATATACGTTTTCAATATAATTTTTATCATTATTTTCACTCTGTCAAATTTTTCTGATTTCGAAATATACATTTTTTCATTTCGTTATTAGCACTAGTTTTTTTTCTGCAATGTAGTGGATTTTTTTTAACGATAAATTTGACGGTATTTTCAATCGTTCGACACCAATTTTCCTGTCAAAATAATTGTTTTCGCTTAAATTTGATTGATTAACGACTTTACGCGGATCTTTAAAGAACCTCGCCATTTTTCGAACGTTAGAAATAATAATTATCAACGATAGTAGTGTGCAAATTTGAACAATCAATTGGGGGAGAAAAATTATTGAACCGATGATTAAAACATTTTGTTTTAAATCAAATGAATTTTACTCGATTCTCTTTGGAATTTTGATAAATTTTGATTGGAGTATTCGATCAAATTCTGCTGGAATCCCAGAGGAAAATTCATCTGACAATAAACCTCATTTTGTAGTGCTATCGTGAACTCTGATTGATTTCTTTTTTTTTTTCTTTTTTTTTCATCAGCTTGGTTGTTCGACTTTAAAAAGTCTTTGTTTTTACCATGCTATTTCGATGCCCTTGGATTGTGCGAGCAATACTTTCAGTTGCAGGACGAATGCGTATTGCGATCATGCTGTAGACGAGGTCAAAATGAAGGCGAGGAACTTGACGAATCTTCGCCAACTGTTAAAGTCATGGGAATGGAAATGACCGCTTGTTGCGAAGGTGGCCAGAGAATCAGCCGCCCAACAACTCCCATCATCACTCATACGTGAGCAAAATTTCTCATTCGTTCAATTCAACGGTTTAAGGTCAATTGCTTGAGAAAATGATTAAAAAACATTCCAATAGACAATATTGTTTCTTCGAATTTTTAAATTTTTGTTCCGAAAATCCATGGAATATTTTTGTCAGAACTGAAAGTGAAATATTACTTAAAAACTCGTTTTCTATGCATTATGTCGCCGACAAAACTATGCTGCGACGTCAGATTGCTAATTTTGGGTTTTTCTCAAACTGAAGTATTATGTTTAACGAAAATAAATGAAATACAGGAACAAAATTTGTTGTGAGAGGATTTGAGGCAAGCTTTTAATGATCGAATAATCCTAACAGTCAGCCGGAACGAGAAATGACTCCACCGAAGCCGATTTACCTCGAGGGTGCATTGCCACCTCAGTGTGAATTGTTGGTAACGGATTCGGAGACACAAGCCGAAAATTCGGAGGACGATACGGAAGCGCCGGTTGTATTGTCAGGCAAAATGACCCTGTCACTCATCAGCCACGATCAAAATCAAGCTGTAAGGAAGTATTAGAATTTACATGCCAACTGAAACGATCAAAAATGAAAAATCTTCGGAGCCATTTATTATTTGGTGAATCTCTTAATAATTTCATTACCAAGTTTTGCTCTAATAGTCAAACGTTGAAAATACTAACCTAAATATTAACCGTAGTTGTACCATCGGCTCCCAAAGCTGCAGATTTTGTTTGTTTCCATTGCGTGAGAGAAATAAGAAAAGAGAAAACTGCTTTTAATTATTTACCCCCCCAAAATGGCTATTTTTCCAAACAAGAGGATCTTTAAAAAGGAATTTTTTCAATGGATGTCATTGAAATCAAGCTTTCTGTATTTAATTTGAACGATTGCTGAATATTTTTTTTCTATTTATGAACAATTGTTTTCCGCGCTATTTTCATTATTTTTGCATTTTTCACCGATCACATTATTGGCGAAAAAAATGAGAGTAATATTGAATTGAATCATAGAATTGGGTCTAAAATTTTGTTTGTTACGAATCAAGGAAACCGAGGACTCGAGTCTCGAAGAAAAAGTAAATCCGTCGAGAGCTGTCAATATACGAGAGAAACGAGAGTTGGGAAATATCGATAAAGCGGGAAATCCCGAATTGAAGAAAGCGAAAGAAGGCTCCAAAGTTGAAGAAGGTTCCGAAGAAGAAGAAGAAGAAGAAGAAGAGGAGGAAGAGGAAGAGGAAGAGAGCGAAGTAGAAGAGGGCGACGATGAGGAAGAAGACGACGAGAATTACGAGGAAGACGACGAAGCGGAAGAAAACGAGTCGAGTGAGGAGGACGAGGAGGAAGAAAATAAAGTTTCCAGAGCGGGAATCGTTTCTGGGCAAAGCAGCAATAATCAAATAGGAAAAACCGCGAACACGCTGATTATGAAAAATAGTACAGACGACGAGGACGAAGACGAGGAAGATGAAGAAGAGGAAGAGGAGGAAGAGGGCAAGAAAGAAGGGAGTGAAATAGCTGATTCGGAACACAACGAAAACGAAGATTCGAAGGAAGAAGATGACGATGAAGAAGAGGAGGAGGAGGAGGAGGAGGAAGAAGAGAGCGAAGCAATTAGTAGCGAAGAGGAAGAAGTTCCGAAGCGAAGGAGTTAAATAATAATGAATCGTTTATCTCGAAGTGGGCTAATTCATAAATCATGATAATTAAGCTTTAAGAAAAGCAAAAAAGGATAAAGTTCATAGAGTCCTTCGAGATATTTCACATAGCGCTATTTTTTACAACAGCCCAATCGTATTAATGATGGAAAATGGAAGAAAAATATGGGAGAAAACCCTCCAGTTGAAGCCTGAAGATAATAATATATAGAACGTCAAGACGCCGTCGTTATATAAAGATTATAAAAACAAAAGAAGATTAAAATGTATATTCATATCGTAATTCCATTCAGAGATATTACACTGTTCAGTCGTTCTCATCTATTTTATTTATTCCATGCTATTATCTCAATCTTATTGCTCTATCATTTGTTATTATGTATTTACAGTAATGTACAAACACAGATACACACGAACTAAAACAGTCGGCATCGTTGTTATCTAGCCGTTCGAAACCCGATGAGTTTATACATTGTGAAATAAAAACGCGAATGTTGCAGAGATTTAAAAATGGTGATTCACCCTTTTTATTCATTTCATTTGAATGGTTATATCGATCGCCAAGTTTTTCCACCCGGAATAACGAAAACTCAGTTTTGTGAATGATCTGTAAATTACATGAAGAATTTACAAGATTTTTAAATTCCGAATTCACGTTGCCCATCTCATTTTGGTAAATTAGTAACAAAAGATCGAATGTTTTATTAAATTCATTTAATTTTTCAGAATCAATCGTCAACTTGCTGATAAATCGTAATAAATTATTTTAAAAAATGGAAAAAAAACTTCGGATATTTCCACCAACTTATTTTCAACCTCGGACGGAAGACTTCTACGATCTCTACATTCGATAATTACGGTGCCCTGCTTTACCAGCTGTCGATTGTCTGCGAAAAGAAAAACATTTCTTTTTCCAAAGTCGATTTGCTGATATCACAAATATTTTCTACACCAGCATCGTAGATTTGATGAAAAACTCCTTACAATTATTCATAGTACAGAATAATAGAATAAAAATCTTTGGCTGTACTTCCGAAAAGCGGAAACCGAATTTTGAGCTGAAATTTTGCATACTGCTTCATTATAACAATATAAGACTTCCCCTAAAAGGATTTTTGGCGACTAGCAATATTTATTGAGAAATTGAATTTTTAAGTTGCTATTTTAGCCCAGCAAGTATATCTATATCGCTTATCTCGCTCGGTCGGTATCCTCACTTCGCTATATAGTGCCTAGGCTACATGGATGGCAAACGTTGCGCTCCTTGGCTGGGCTACTCCGGGGATTTTTTCCTTAAAATTCCGTCTCCCCGGCGCTTCGCGCCGGGGAGACCCACCCATTTACTTTTCAAGAATTTTCTTTTTTCTTTGTTCAAATTTAAAAAATAAAAAAAAAAAAAAGCGCCGGGGAGACGGAATTTTAAGGAAAAAATCCCCGGAGTAGCCCAGCCAAGGAGCGCAACGTTTGCCATCCATGTAGCCTAGGCACTATCGAAATAGCGAAGTGAGGATACCGGCCGAGCGAGATAAGCGATATATAGATATACTTGCTCGGGCTAAAATAGCAACTTAAAAATTCAATTTCTCAATAAATATTGCTAGTCGCCAAAAATCCTTTTAGGGGAAGTCTTATATTGTTATAAAGAAGCAGTATGCAAAATTTCAGCTCAAAATTCGGTTTCCGCTTTTCGGAAGTTTATCCAAATCTTTTCTACTCGTTTCGGTATGCCCAACAGAGCACTGCTTTATCACTGAATTTTGACAGAAAATTTGTACGGTCTAAAAGATAATTCCACCACACTGATATTCAAAGTAAACAATTTAGTGTTTGCCAAATGACTTCATCAAGATTTGTTAAACAATATTTTCCATTCCAATTATTTAAAGAGGATTCTAGATTTCAAATTTGAGAAAAAAGTGTATCGACAGTTGCCGACAGGATGTTTAACTTCGACTCAGCCATTCTATCTACAATAAAATCAGAGCTTCGTACGTATTGAATTCGAACGTTGAAACAGATATTTTTATCTCGACTTATTTTTGTTATTCAACTAGAAAATCATTTCGACGAAAATCATTTGATAACTTTTTCGCGCAAATAGAAAATCGATATCAAAAGAATCGTGTTTTCGGAACAAAATTTGTTCACAATAAAGTTTTCCGGACGCTGTGTATTCGACATGTTGAAAACACGTGCATGTAGATTCGTAAAAATCAATTCCAATAATCATTTCATCAGAGACGAGAAAAGTTTCATAAAATACGATGACCCGGAACATTGTGCAAGACGGCGGAACTTTGTGCAAACTCTGTAACCACTATTTTGCAACGTCGTATAGCAGTTGCAAAATACATTGCTCGCTCACTCTCATTTCACCAAAAAAAAAAGTGATCACGTTTGGTCGTATATAAACACGAGAATATGCATCGTGAAAACGAAAGAATATTTCTGGATCTACAATGCGAAAAATTCGATGAAACTTTTTCCAGTATCACAATCCAAGTTTTGTTTTTCGAAAAACCCAATCAGAGTGATGGACAACGAAAACCAAAACAAACTCCAACGATCTTTTGTGTTGTTTTGTTTACCTTTTTGCTCGTTTCTTTTCGGAAAATTGCAATACACTGGGAACAATGGAAAACTCAATATGTTTTAACGCACGAGGACTAAAAAGCGTTCCAGCAATGGAAACAGGGCTCACGTATAAATCTAGACACTGCACGCCGAGTGTACAATTTCAGACGTTTCGTTACGATGTACACACACACACACACACACGAGCACGCGCACGGACATCGCACACAGCCGACTTTCGTTTACTAATACACAATACGCTCTGCTCGTCGAAAGTGAAATAGCGTTCACAGTGGATATCAATTACTAAGAATCATAAGGACGTACCTTTTGCATATTCGTCATGGAGAATAATGACCCTATGACTTGGAGGATCGAGCAAAGCACATACAGCAATTGTATGCACATGAAGGAATCTCGGGACACGAGAGATTGCACACAAAGCTTGTGGACGTAGACGCGATTTGGGCATGTACGACGATGAAAGAGCGGCGTATAGTCACCTATATATATTAAATGCATACAGGGTGAGTGAGTCATTTTTACGATACCTATAAAATGTACCGAAATTCGTACACGCTCGATGAATCTTTTGTGGTGTTGAGAAATATAAATCGGACTGTTTTACGCTATACATGTCAATTCTCAGGAATCCATTTGAGGTTATAGCTGCGAGAACGTGTCGTACAAAACGGTCAATTTTTGTAAAAGAAAACGTACAACTTTCAAAAGCTGTTCTTTAAAATCGAAATTCCCCCAAATTTTTAGCAACAACTTTCGACGACAACATTTTTAAAATGCATTCTTTCATTGTTTTCTTGAAACGAAGATGCTTCGTCCTACATATCTATTCGAACAATCATTACGTTGAGATATAAAATTTCTCTGAAATCATATGTGACTCACCCTGTATATCCTAACATGGGTTCACATCGAGTGATTCTATGCCGAGTGTGTTTGTACACCGTCACCCTAGTCGTGTATGCTCTTATAGGAGGCTATAGAACAAAGCAGGGGCACCTCGTTCTCTCGCTCTTCACAAGCTCTCTGTGTTATCTACCTAAACACCCTTCTCGCTGGTATAGGAGGTGAACTTGCAACGACGTTTTGCATAATGCTGATGGGTCATATAATCAAATTTTATTCATATTTGAATAAAAAAAACTGCCTCGTAATCGTATGTTAAAAAAAAAAGAAATTATGAAAATAGATTGTGTGAATTTATTGCGCGTTCAATTTTATTTTCTTTTCAAAAATTCAATCTCCTTTGACTGAATTCGTTCACGTTGTTAAAGCTAATGACGAATATACTCGATTACGGAATACGAAAAATACCGAAAATAACACGCGAGCTCAAAGTTTCTTTTGCGATGGGAAATAAAATTTGGTTAATTTTCCAATAACGCTGTTCCGCGGTATCACAAATCGAAAAGAATTTTCACCAAACTGTTTTTATCAGCGATACTTCGAAGAAGTATTTATTAATAAAATTAACAGAAATGTAGGCCAATAGTCACAATTGGCAATGGATCTTTTCTTCAAGCGTGAAAGATGAGCGTGACGAGAGGAGAGTGATGCGGGGCGAAAATACTTACACGATTCATTTATCGCTGTGTACAAAAAAGGGAGAGGAAGAGGAGGGCGTAAGAAGTGAAGCGAGCAGCGAGGAAGGGAGGGGACGGAGGCAGATAAAAGCGATTGACCCTCGGTCGCCTAATGACCTCAGTGATATGCGGAGAGTTTGCCGACGTAAAATCCCCGTCATCTCGCACGCGTTTGTGTAGTCTACAAGCGTTCTGTTCATCCTCAAAGAAGCATGTTCGAGGATATATATTACGAGTTATAAAACGTTTCCGGCACTTTTCTCGTAGTTCAACGTTGACCGAGATTCCTGTCGGAATCGAGTCTTTTTGTTCGTTCGATCGGTCGGTGCAAGAACAGTGAAATGAAATTGTTCAAGTTTGTTTTTATTTTGGCGTGTGTGGTTGCCTGCAGCTGTGAGACAAGCCAAAACGGTGGGTTAAAAGACGCTTGACCAAAAGTTGGATGAAAAATATTGAGTTTATAGTGAATTCGAAACGACGATTCGGTTAAGTAGCCAAAGGTGTTATGGGAAGTTAACCTCAAACGTGTTTCTCGTGTCGTCTCATCGAACTCGTCAGCCGAGTGTGTTTCGTTTCGTAACGATGTTTTTTCGCTCTCCGTGTTTCAATCATTTTTATATATTTCTTCATTTATTATTCCGAAAGAAAACTTTGCTCGGCAGCGATGAACGATCGCCTCGTCACGTATGCGCATATACATTACGCGTACATCGGAAGTTGCGAAAGTAAGAATATTCAAAGTATCCCAACTTTTGTTTGCTTCTCGTTTCAGACGATGACGTTGAAGCGAAATTGGCCGAGGGCGAGAAACGTCTCGGCGATCAAATAAGACTGATCCTCAAGCACTATCAGCAACCTGATCCTCTCGGACTCCCCGGCGCCCCCATTCCTGATCCAATGGACGTGCCCGACATGAAACATTCCTTTTCCATGTACACTATGAATTTGAAGGAGATCAAAGTTTATGGACTGTCCAAGTTTCGAATCGAACACGTTCGATCCGAATTGGCTCTCATGCAGGTAACGAATAATACTGCACGCTCCTCTTTCTCTTGAATTTTTTCTTTTGTCTTTTTAAAAAAAGTTTCAACTCGTGCGTGACCTTGAATTCGCTTGGCTGCGACAACGCAGTAGAAACGAAAAGAGATCCCAATTTTCTCTTCTCGTAAAAGGTTCGTTGTGCGCGATACTGTAGTTTAATACACGCCAATTTTTGTCATCTTTCGATAACGAAAAGAACGGCGTACGATTGAATCAGATTCGGTGATTATTTGACCATGAAAATTCGATAAAACGGAACGAAGTTTTGGATAATTGCGAAAAAAACGGTTTTTAGCACGAGAATTGAGGTCGCCCCCGATCTCGGCGCGTGGCCCGAGAACGTTACGTCTACCGAATTTTCTCTAAGTCGAATTTGATACAGAAAATATTCGAAAGAAAAACATAAACTTTGTTCGCTCAAGGTCTCAGTCGCTCTCAGCATCGAAACTCTGGACATTCGCGGACTTTACACGTTGGCATCTTGGCTCTCAAGATCAGCTGGCGATTTCACAGTGAAGCTCAGCGACGTCATTGTCCAGGGCGTTGCGAGGCTGGAGGTTGGCGCCGACGGGAAACTTCATGCCCAGGATATCGACATGGATTTGACGTTCGAAAACATCGACCTGGACTTCAAAAACCTCGGTTTCCTTGGCTCAGTTTTTCAGGGAGTCATCAATTCCGTTGGTACCTTTATTTTCGATGGTATCAAGCCATTCATACTGAAGGAAGTCAACACGAACGTTCGGTGAGCCTCTACACACGTAATTATAGTTAATTCGATAACGAAACAAGTCGAAAAACGTTGTATTAAAAACAAATGACTTTACAGTAAAATAAGTGAAGGGCATTTTTTGAATTATGAAAAAAAGGTTTAATGAAAATATTAATTCGTTTTAATTTTGTTTTCCTTAGACGCGTTTGAAACTTTGGGCGTGTTTACCTCAGCCGTTTTCTTCTCGTTATCATCGCAAAGATTTTGATTCACGAAAATTGACTTTCTTAATGCGCTCCACCGAGAGTTTCGTCGCCCTCTGCGAAGCCCGCGCGGCCGAACGAACCGGCGGCAGTGGTGTATCTAAACTATTCTCCGCGTTCGCGTTGCGGCTTCGTCTCATTAACAACTTCCGACTGAAGCAAAGTCTAATTAAGCTATTGGCTCTTCTACGGGAAAACTCGTTCGAGGCCAGAGAAACCCTGTATAACTTTGATATTTTACGCGAGTCCGGCAACACAACTTGATTACAATGCAATCCAATTTATAGTTTATATATAAACACACACGCATACACACACACACAGACACACAACCGTATCCACGAGAAAATCCTTTCTCAGTCGCGGCATCCGAGAATCCTGGAAAGCCCGAAGCCTCGGTAGCGATTTTGTTGGCTTTTCAACTTTGAAAAAAGTAGGATCGTGAAAGAATTATTCTCAGTTTCGAATGATACCATTCACCAAAATCACTCTTCATATCATTTTTTCACTTCTAAACTCAGTTTTATTGATTCTTCATTAATTGCAGTTCGCTCAGTGCACGGAGTGAATTAAGATGATGGATCGGTCGGTAATCACACCTCGAATTTTTTAAATTGAAACTCTTTGACATCGTTCGTCCGATTAAAATAATAAAAATGTCATCGTACGCAGCACGATCTCAAAAATCCGATGACATTTTTATTTTTTCGATCAGACGAACGATGTGGAAAAATTTCCTTTTCAAAATTTGCAGCTATCTCTCTCGCACTCACGGTTGTGATTACCGACTGATCCATCATCTTAAGGTGATCTATCACTTGTTCAGTCGGTAAAAATCCTATTGCACGGTTTATTCCGAGTAGCTTCATATTTTAAAGAAAATATGAGTTACACGCTATTCTCATATTTTATCAGAGAACAAGGTGTAACCTTTATTTTTCTCAATAAATTAAGGGTGTCCGAGTAAATCGTGCAACCATTTTGCAGTTATCTCTCTCGCACTCGCGCAAGTGATAGATCACCTTAAGGTGGATGGGTGACGGCAACTATATTTTTCGAAAATTTCAAAAGACTGCTTGACAACAATAATTTTATTATTTTAGAAATATAATTGGTAAAGAACCAACATTTTTATACAATTTTATTATTAAAAGGACGCTTGAAGAGTTCATTTTGACTAGCGTGGTGCAGCAGCTGCCGCTGCTGTTGATCTCACGACGTCAGTTTTCTTTACATATTTCATAGGTTACGAAGTGAGGAGTTTACCGTCCAAAGTGGTATTGCAATGGAGGAAAATAAAAAAATGAACGATCAAAAAGTTTACCTGGATAAAAATCGTCGTTTTGTAAAAATTTACAAAAAAACGTGGCGAAGCTAACAAACGACAAAATATGACCGAAAGGTCCAACTGACGTCACATGCGAACGTATATTGAATACAGCGCTGTCAAACGTTACTCATCCATTTGTCGTATAATCCGAATGATTTCTCATTAGATATTTTTTCATATTTCAGCCGATTTTCAACGGTAAGGTTCAAGAACTAAAACACTCGTGTATTCTTGAATATCCACGAAAAACAACGATCGATTTTTTTTTGCGAAATCTTGGATATAACTTGGATATAATGAAAAAATTCAATAACTTTTCATGTGTGCACGGTTTTCATATGCCGGAGTGATAAGTCTCAGAGAAAAGTCGATATTCGATAATTAATTTGCTGCTAAAGACGGTAACTAGCGTAGAAATTTTGCAGATCAATCCAGTACGTGTTCATTTTTGCCTACCAAAAATATTATCGCGTAATCTTGGATAGCGAATATTCACCCATTTACCTTAAACGCTAATATTTAGCCTGAAATTCATTGTAAAATTTACCGGATGTGTTTGGCTGCGAGGACAAGTTAACGAAAAAAAAAATTAATTCCCGTAACGCTCTGTAAATTTTAATATTTCGCGAAATTTTCAGTTTTATAATAGTAAATATTGCTGACAGTGAAATTTACGGTACGAGTACTAAAATTTACAAAACGTTTAGTAAATTTTACGGTGCGTCACGGCAAAATGTGTTTGCCCTAACGCAGATATCGATCACTCGTTCCCGAATTTCGTAGCAGACTGAAACGGTGCTTTACACGCACTTCGACAAAGGGCTGAGCACATAAAAACGATGGGAAAATAGGCCGATATAGCGACAACATACCCCTGCCTATTATCGCCGCACCTGGCATAAACGTTCGCACGAAAATTTTAACAGTAAAGCGCAGTAAAATTCACCGTGACGCTCACGCAATATTTGCGAAATAAATATTGAAATAATCTTCAAAAGTCCGGCACCTTTGACCGGACATTTATTTTAGACTTGCTCCGGTGAAAGTTCCTACTTCGAACGATGAATATTATTTAATGTAAAGGAATATTCATATCATGAATTGCAGCTCGTCACTGCACTGTCGTTACTGGACAGTAATTTTTTAAATTTCATTCTCTCCGTGTGGCTTACATTATTTTTTTTCTCTATCGAATATCCTATTTGAGTGAAAATTCACGAGCGACGATGTAACAAATCTTTTGAACCCATTTTCACCTTCGTTACTGAGTACTGAACGTTGAATAAAATGAACAAGAGTCTTCGTCCGAGAATAATAAAACAATTTCGATGGAACGTGTCGAAAAGCTTTTTTCCTTGTTGGGTCTGTTTGTTTCGGAGTTACGTACAGGGCAGGAAGTTTCATTAATTTTCCAACTAGCCTGTAGAATGTTCACAACAATCTCGCTTCGAGAGTCTTAGCATTGCAGATCCTTGTTCCGTCTAAAATGTACACAAATAACCTCGATTTCTTGTTTACAGGGGCGAAGTTAACAAGCAGATATCGCAGTTGCCGCAGTACTTCCCAAACTCGATTTCGCCCTTCGATATGGCGGTCGCGGAGGCTCGCAAACAAGTATCCGACATGGGATACGACCCTTACAGGGTCAAGGATTATTCGCAGAAGGCAGGCATCTTCATATTTACTTCCAGTCATACTTGGCTCACTGGGATCGCGAGCTTCTATCGAGTCGGCAACATAACGCTCACCATGGAGAATGGAACTGTGAGTTCGAAAGAGCAATCTAAATTTTCCTACGAACGCTGTGCTCGGGGAGCCACTACTCACCCCGAAAATGCAATAAAGTATCGTTTAATGGCTGTGGTCACGTTTGTAGCACGAGCAGCGCCCCCGGACGGCGCCTGAAGCGTGTTATTTCTCGGGACATAAAACAACAGTAAAAAAAATGGCTTTTAATATTGATTTTGTTGCAAATGGATGCAATTGCCAGTTGGAGAAAACCTGACGAAGATCTAGTATTGAAATTTAAACAAAGAAAAATTGAGACCCTTAATTTGTGAGACTGGAGGTCGAAAATAATTCAATTCCCATCGTGATCAACGGAGAAAAGTGACCATAAAATTTTATAAAATCGTCCACACGATTCGTGCCAACCTTCAACATAGCTTCGATTAGTAAACATAAAAATATCTTTTTTTTCACGTTGAATCTCTCCTCGCTTATGGCGATAGGTATACGCCTCGCTGGACGTCGGTACCCAGGAAATCGAAGGTCGTACTCACTGGGAAGTTAGCGTTGTCGGTGGAATGTTTTCCCGGGCTGGAACGGTTTCTTTCACGATTCAATATTTCAGAGTTCAATTGAAGCTTAGCCAGCCACTGGATACTCGCAAACGAGCTTGTCTCGAGGATCTTAATCTCGAGCTTGGAAATATCCAAGCACGAATCCACGGTGCTGGCACCTTGGATTATATTCTTGAAGCTAGCGTCAATGTCATTCCCAATATTTTGAGGTGAGAAAATCTACTTTTTTAGAGCATCAATTTCTCGTTCATTCTTTCATAATGAGCTTATTTTTTGTACAGTTTCAATTTTTTGCTAATTTTATTGTGGATTCGATCCATTTTCATCAAAATTAAAATTAAAATCATGAACGATTTAAAAGTTGTCTCGTTGTTTCGCGATGATTATAATAGTTTTGTAGAAACAATTTTCCGGATCGATTTTCGTGAATTTTATATACGATGGAATAAAAAAATACTTTTTCTCTCTCTTCAGATATCAAATTATGGATGCTGTAGAAGGACCAATAAAGCGACGAGTGCAGGAAGAATTGGACAAGGTTGATGTTGAAAAGTTGATCCATGACAAGATTCCGGAAATCGCTGAACAAGCAAGACTGTTGAATGGAGGAGTGGCAGCCGAGGATATTATCCTCGAGGAAGTGGCTGTGCCGCATGAAATCGACGACCAGAAGCCATTCTCCGAGAGCGAAGAAGAACGTGGACCATCGTAATACAAAATTCCTCAATTTTCCTTTAGTGCACTCTACGAAGTGGGTCTTGGGGTTGCTTCAGCTTCTTCAGTTTTGGCAAACACTCGTTAGACTGTGAAACTGATGCGTTGTTATTTATTTTTATTCGTAAGACAAGTTGCGAGTAGATATTTTCGGATTTTTATGGTGAAATTATTAATCAACGAATTGAGATGCACGTGTGACGAAGCGATATAACTGGAGACGGATTAAAATTGAATTCCTACGACGGAAGAGTCGACATTGCCTGCCAATACCTCTGAAACTCTCCAATTGTCTTTTATCCTGATACGAAAAAAATGTGAAATGAGCATTGCGAGAGGTCGGAAAAGATCCGAAAATTTGTTTTCTTATTAGCGAAATTCCAGTTTGGAGTAAAACGATCAGCCATCCCATTGAACCTGTACCAAGAAAATCAACTGAGACCAAAAAGAAATATTGCTATTCAGAGAATTTCCCGTATTCACTAATTCCACGAAGATTTCATTTCAATCGCGAGAATTTCGTTAGAGTCAATCAAGCCTGGAGGATTACAAAAGAGTTGAAAAAGTCGTTGTCAGCGTTAATCGTCCCACTCATGAATTCTCGTTGAATGGAGGATTCGCAGGCGAAAGGAGAATCAAAAGAGATATGACCGATGGAGGAAATAATCTCTTCGGGTCGCAGTTTGATCAAGCTAAATTAAATATTCATGGATTCGGAGTGGTCGCAAATCTCGGGGACAATGTTGACACAACGGGAGATTTTGGCCGAGCGGATCGAACAAGTAGGAGGAAGCGTTCAACTTTTCTTTATTCATACATAATTATTATGTAAAAAGCGTGAATCGGCTCGACGAACATGCGCGTTTCTTTAAAGTGTCGGAAAATGAAAATTTTACATTGAATTATAAAAACTTAATCTTCGAGAGAATTTCATATTTTTCTATTTTAACACGAACATTGATTCCAAAGAAGAGCAGATGAGATCGAAAATTCGTGAGAACTTGGTGCACGTAAACATGAATTCACCCTATTCATGGTAGCGTTTTAATTACATTGGCGTAAAAGACGAGTCGCGAGAAGTGCGAGAGGTACGAAAGCCGTTCGTTCTAAATTGGTGAATTCTGGGGTACAGAAACAAGGCTTTCGGATTGCGTAGTAGTCGAGAGCATCGGACGAATGTAAAGTGTACGAATATGCGTCGCAGTATTGTTCAGTTCTCTTGGGAACTTTGTTTTTGTTCCATTCGCGAAATTTCAAGGATCAGGACGAGTTGAGAGAAAGATGGAGCTCGAAGATCACAGAGAAAGAGTAAGAGAGAGAAGGCAAAGAAGAAGACGTCGAGAAGGATACGTCGTACTTCGCTTCCAGACTTTGACTTACCATTTTTTTCCAATACTAAACATCTGCGAGTCAATGAACACTGGTTCAGGAGCAAATTCAAATGATAGTTTGATGAAAATACGCAAGAACGAAATTCGATACGATTTTCCTGGATTTGTTTTTAATTTTACTTATTACTGAGAATCCTGATAATCTAATTTTCTAATTCTCCAGAACTAGTGGAAAAATGAATGATTTTTTCTTTATCCTTAAACTTTTTTGAAATCCAACGGTTTGTAAATAATTTCAATAATAAATAAGCCTATCGAAGCCGTTGTTTGGGTTTACTTTTGCTTGCTTTCGCGTGTTTCGACCTTGAGCGATCCGTGATTGTTGGCTTACCTCGCTGGGTTAATGCGACGCACTGCGGGGAAACGTGTAAGCACAATTTGTGACGATTATGAAAAGTGGACGGGCTAGTGAGCCCTGCCAGCAGAGCTGCTACATAAAAGGACGTGTGAATTACGGAGAAAGTAGTGGAATTCAGACATACGTCTGAATTCGTTGGTTAAATTCAGTCAAGGGACGATTGGACGAGCAGCGAGGGACGCGAGGAAAGAGTCGTTTGAGCGACGGTCGGCCAATTCCACACTTAGCTTTATCGTTCGTTGATGTTGCCGAAAGTGACTAGACAAAGGATTCAATGCGACAACAGCATTCTATACTTTGTTCTTAAATCTTGAATAGCAAAAAAATATACCATAACCTTCTCTTGAAATGTAAACATTTTTCAAGTCGAATGAAACCGAGACGGTGTGATGTAATCGAGCTCACGTGACCAACTTAACATCGATGGTGGCGCCTCTCTCGTGGTAAAGTATAACTATATATAGAAAATATGGTCGCTGTCGTTTGTCAGACGCATCGCGTCTACTCTGCCGGATTTCTCCGTGAATTTTAATTGAAATCACGACTAATAAATGTCGTAATGAGCAGTGAAGTGGTGTGAATCCGGCTCTGGTCCCTTCGGTTGTAGCAAATGTGTGCGTAATTTGTGATAAAATAATCTTTTGTGACCGGTGTAAAAGGTGTCATGGCGTACGCGAACTGTTTCGTATTTTTATTTGTTCATTGCGCTGGTGAAAAAAATCTGTTGCCCTTAAAGATCGCATCAATCTAACATTTGTTCACTCCAGTAATAAAAAATTTGTTTGTAGTACGAGTCGCGATAATATCAATCAACTAGATAAGACACAAAACGATGCTAAAACCGAAGTAAATCGATCGTGCAAAATCAACATTCAACAAATATTGATCTATCGTCTCTGACATCGAACATATGAACGAACGTATGAAAAAATGTGAAAGGTATAATCCAGTACCGGAAGTGGGTAAGTCGTATCATCATTTCGTTTCCATTGCATCAACTCATTTAAGGTACGAAGATTTTGAATATATGCTCCGAGCATAATTTCATTTTCGACTATCCGCAACGAGAAGGAATGTGCGATCGTATAAATGTGCGATGAAAAAATGAAAAGACGACTTGTTCATTAACTTTTTTAATTGAGATTGGCAGACTAATCTACGAAACGTTGATTTTGTTCTGACACTAACTCCCTGACAAGATTAGTAGGAGAAGCTTCGAAAAAATTGAAAACGTCACTGTCGGAGAGCCAACATTATTTATTAGCTCGTTCGAACCTTTTCGTACGCAAGTAGTTTCCCTTTATTACCCACTTGGTTGGAAGTACTTGTTACGTCCCTCCCTTATCTCGTTCCACCCGCCTATTTCGACCTGTCGCCTATTATTGCGTTCTCGTGCCTCAGGCAAATACTCAACGACCGTTTTCACCTCCCCGCCCCTGTCATCTTTTGAAATAATTGAGTTTAGGAACGACACACGAATGTCCCTGTACCCAAGATCCCAAGATGTTCCGGCCTATTCCAATGTTTCTAACACCCCACTTGTTTTCTCATAGCTCCTAAAAAACACAATTCGTTAATTTTATTTTTCAATACTCTCGACAGAGAAAGCAGTTCAGTTCCACTCGGACTTGGCCAAACTGTCAGTTTTGGGTGTCATTTCTTATTTTTATTTTTCGCCTTGTTTTCTCATAGCTCTTCGTGCGCACAGCGAAACATCGCAGCTCTGTTTTTGTTTTCTTTCGAAGCCCAAGCTTCCGAGGCTCCACCTATCGGCGGTCGTCACGTTCGGCGAGGAACCCGCTCAAAACGTGTCAACTTTTCACACAAATATAATTTTTTCTGACTCATCGTTTGAAAATTGAATTTCGTGGTTATTTTTTAATGAAGTTCGAGCGTTAAGTTTGACGATCAAACTTTGAGTTTTGGAAGGCTTCGAGGAAATAATTATCCGAGTTTCCCGAGGTAAATTTATCATATTTTAGGTTAGTAAAGAGACTCTCGATATTTATCATTATTACTAGGAAATTGAAAGTTTTCGGCGAATTTAAAAGCAGTTGTAAAAGGCACGTACGCGTACCATGGATCATCTTTTTTAACGTGAATGTGAAATATGCGTAGTGCAAGTGTACACAAAGCGGTGAGCGATGCAAACACATGTGTCCAGGTTTGGCACTATTGTGAGATGCGAACGTAGTTTGGTCGAGAGTTTTAGGTTTGTTTGGGGAGTGGAGAATTCCCCGAACCGGCAGGTTCGCTTGCAACGTTCGTCGGAACGGAAATTTTGTAAGTTGCCGTTATCATGGCCATCGAGGGAATTCGGTCGTGGATCAGTGGCCGTGCGCGATTTGTGCATGTGCAGAAAATAAACATCACAACTGTTTTGTAAAAATATTTTTAAATATCCACCAGTTCGAGGGAATGAAAAAATTTTTGTAAAACGTCATTACGAATAAAAAGAAACTGTAACTCGTACCGTTATTTTTTGCAGAAAAACGATCGAGAAAATCTCGTTAACAGTGCGAAAAACTTTTAATCCGTTCGCACAGATTCTGATGTTTATTGAAACGAATAAATGAAACAGTCGCGTCGTGAGGGCACGGTCAAGTCCTCAGGCGATCGTTGATTGGTAAATTTTTCACGTACGGATTTATTTCCCGAGAAAAAAAGGACGCGGGAGTCGGGAACAGGAAGCGAAAGAGAAAGAGAGACAAAAGGGTGGGGTTCGGATCGCGATGCTAACAGACTTCTCTGCTTCTTGTAGTGGCACTATGATCGTGCATGAGAGACGCACGTGGGTGAAATGTGCTGATGTGGAAGAGTATCTACGTGGATACTACATCGAAATGTTCTTAGTGCTGGATCTCTCACTACGGGTCTTCACGTTCCGCTCTTTCCTTTCTCCTATTTTAGCTCAATCCTGTATTTTATACATTTTCTTTTTTCTTTTTCTAATTCCATGCTCTTTTCGTGTCTTACGAGTTGAGCAAATCAGCTTTGTTTTCGTCAATACCCAATTATCTCGAGCTTTCTTTCTCGCTTCTTATTCTCTCGCACTATCGCTTTGTAACTCAATTAGCTTTTTCACACTTTTGCTTTCGTCGTTTTTTCATCGGTGCTCGCGTTATTTCGTCATTAACTGTTTATTCCTGTTTTCTCGCTCCTTTGCTTCGTAACGGGAGCTAAGAAAGGTCTGTAAATCGATCGAATAAATTTGAGCAAATAATTCCAGCGCCAGTGACGACGACTCGCACTCAAAGAAGCCTCGAATCGCTTATACGTTCGCTTTAGAGAATTGCGAGGAAAAAAATCACTGGAAACAGCAGTTCGAGCGCAGCAGAGCAGCAACGAAATAATGATAATCGAAAAAGAATCGAATAAAAATGAAAAAAAAAAAAAGAAGGAGAAACCGATTGCAATGAAGATTTATTGCCGGACCGAGAAATTTCTCGATTTACGTTTATTGCGTACGATATATATACTCAACATAGATGACCGTAGAAAGATAACACGAGGATGTTTTTTCCTCTTTCTCTCTTCCTTTGGCAGTGGTTTTAGCTCGATTGCATTTACAAGTGAAATCTTAACGACCGGCCTGCTGCTTCCATCCTTCCAGCACACGTCGAGTTGAAACGCAAAACTGCAATATCGGACCGCGAAAGTAAATCGAGAGTGCAAAATAACGTAAAAGAAACGATTTGGTACTTAATCCCAGGGCTTTTAAAATGGCGCCGTCGAAAACAATGAATTCTGGCTCATTCCTTATTCATGAGGAATATTTAACCGAAAATTATACTTCATACCATATTGATCCCGGTAAAAAGGATTTCCTCATCAACAACCGTTTAATCGAACGTTTGCGGAATATCGTTTTGCTTGTATCACGAAGGAATGCTGAGGTTTCTGTAACACGAAGACGCCAGTGAATGAAAGAAATACAACGAGAAGAATAACTGGCAATAAAAATGAAATTGCGATCGAAATTGTCGAAGCACACCTCCCGTGATCATCTCATCAAAGTTCTGTATGAATCGCAGTTCGTTTCGAGCATCAAAGGACACTGAAAGAAGACTCGGATCTGTAATTTCGATCGAAAGATTACTTTTACGATTGCGGAACCGTCGCTGCGACTCGGAGCTTCAAACGCGTCAAATATGCTTTCTTATATACACATATATCTTCTTTCTCTACGAGCAATCCTTCGGCGTATGCTTCCTCACTACTGGCCTGAAAAGAACGAAAGGGGGAGCCCGCTGTGACACGTGCTGATATATTTATTTATTTTTCGTCTTATGCGGGCAAGTGCCTTTGAACTATATGTGTGTATACGAGAAAAAAAAAAGAGAGGAAACGTACGAGCAGCTGGAGATAAACCCGAAATGGAGTAGCTCGAGGTATTTCCTCGTTAACGAAGCAACGAGAATCTTGTTCACTACTGTTCTCATACGAGCCTACAAGACCGTTCAAAAGTCAGCTCACTCTTCGTGGAATTCAGCGAAATAAGGATAAATGTGTATGAAATTTTGATTTTTTCATGAGCATTAAAACAAAGAAGAATCTTCGGCAAGGATACGGGCGCAGAGATATTGATCGTTAAAGGATTGGAATAAGTTGAAACAAAAAAATTCTTGCGTAATTGGGGGCTTTTAGAAGCTCGTTGAGTGGTTTGAAAAAAAACTGTGCAGCTCCACCTGTCCTTACTGAATTTTATGACGTTGTCAAGTTCTGAAAGTGAGAACCGCCCGAATTTGTATGCTCCATTGCTATTTTTCGAGAGTTTAAATTAAACACTTTCTAAGAGCTGTTTAAGTGTTTCCGATGAAATTTCAAGCCTCGTCCGTTCTTGGAGAAAATTATGGTCTCGTCAAGTTTTTAATAACTCAGAACAGCCGCAAGATTTTTGTGCTCTATTATACAGTTTGCCGAGAGTCCAAATTCGGAGCTTTTCAACAGCTATTCGAGAAATAAATTTTCGAGCTCTTACTCGTAACCTCGATCTTGTGGGATTTAAGATTCCGGGGCGTGACGATGTTTTCATGCCCTGTCGCAATTTTTCGAAGACCAACATGAAATCCTGGAGCCATTCGCGGGTATTCTTTCCTCCTAACTTAACCCTAGAACGCATGACTGGGGTGTGAGCACACTCCACGCGAACTTCAAACTACGCTCCCGTCCTAACAAGCGACATTATCGACTGATTATCGACGGATTTTTTAATATATAAATTCAATTGAAATTAGTTTTACCGTACATCATTCTTTTCGTTATAAAAAAACGAAGTAAATGGTGTAGGATAAAGTCAGTTTAGCATCGTAGGACCGGATTTATAAGCAGAAAAAGAGTGGGGTGCGTTCAAACCCCGGTCATGAGGTTGAGGGTATGAAAAAGGCACATGTAGGGTTAATTATTGTGCTTGTTGCACAGAGCATAAGAAACAAGGAAACTCTTATTCGTGCGCCTTCAGTACAAGTCATACTAAAAATTTCTGAGTTTGAAATTAGAAACCAACACGTGCGGCCCCGGAACAGTTCCATGCTCCACGTATTCATGTCGAAATCATGCCTGTACATTGGTATTTTTGAAAAATTCACCATCAGACCTTAAGGAGGGTGGATCACGAAATCAAAATAATCAGAATTTGATAAAATTTGGTGATAACATTCTTTGGCATCGGGTATACAAATACATTTTTTTTCAAATTTTTTTATCACATACAAGCATAATTGAGCGTTAAGGAGGATGGCTAGCGACGATACAATGTTGCCATGCTAAACCATGTTAAATACATTAAAAATTTCAAAATGATAAGAATTTAATAAAATTTGGTGAACATATTCTTTAGTGCCAAATTTGACAATACAAATTTTTTAAGATCTTTCTTCTGCACAGCTATCGAGTAATTTATCACTAAAGTTCACGTTTATAAGCATAGCGTTTCCATATATATAGATATACATTCCAGGCATAAGAAATCTGCTTTAATGCGTAATTACTCGATAAATAAGCAGAAGAAAATTTTGAAAAAAATTGTGTCTTCGCACTTGATGTTAAAGAACATTATCACCAAATTTGATCAATTTCTTATCATTTTGACGAATGTAGCCACCCTCCTTAAACCGAAGTTCTTATGCACGAGATGTACGACTGTATATATGTAAACTCTATGCTTATAGACGTGAACTTTAGTGTTCAATTACTCGAGAGCTATGTGATAGACAAATCTAAAAAAAATGTATATTTTCTTACATATTTTGAAAGAATATGTTTACCAAATTTTGTTAATTTCTTATCATTTTGAAATTCTTAATATTTTTAACATGGTTTAGCATGGCGACATTGTATCGTCGCGATCCACCCTCCTTAATAGCTGTCAAAATTACTGGAGAGCTTTGGGTCCGATTTTATCAGAATCTCTCGATTTTGTTTTTTGTTCTCAATGGTAGGTTCAAAGTTTTGTAGGTAACCATGAACAAGTATCGAGCTTATCTTTTTCTTTAGACGATACTAAAATGAGTGAGATGAATGAAGTTTAAAAATGTTGGAATTTACAGTTTTTCATGCTCTGTTATAACAGTTTATGCATGTAGTGAAATCAAGAGCTCTTCAAGAGTCAAGTTTTGAGGAGGTTAAATCTGCCACCATATTTTTACGCTGCATTACTATTCTCTTATATCTAGAATCGGAACGTTTTTTTAAGTTGATTGAGTGCTTACTAAATATACTTGAAAGCTTCGAGCAAGTTTCGTCAAATTTCAACTTGCCATAACATTTTCGTTCTGCTTGCTGTCTATCCGAGGGCTATAATTAAGAATTTTCGCAATCGTTGAAAATTTGATTTTGTCATCTGGTTTAAGGTCAAAACGATTGTAGTCAATTTGAGGTTGATGTAACCTTTCCTGCAGCCTGCAGCATGCTCGAGCTTCTGCCAACTTAATTTCATCTTAAATGAGTTATTCATATGCGCGAGAATTGGTAGACAATGGCGACTAATTTCTTATTACTCAGAATTGAACATTTCTGTGTGATTCTCGTTGAGGCGGTAGCCACTGCTTTATAAATCAGAACGCTAATTGGTTTTCTGGGTAGTGTAACATCGAATCTACTCGAAATATCCGAGTTGGAAGAGCAAAAATACCAATAAATAAATCCTTCAAATTTCAAGAGTCTATCTTTTTTCCTGACCGCAAAAAAATCGCTGAAAAAGCCCGAAAAATCTAACTGCCGCATGGGGCGACCCCCTTAACTTTCAACCACCGTTCGTTTTACTGCGCGTAACGGAGGGTGCGTTTCCACCGCGGAGCAAAGACGCACAGTCGTCAACCAATATGTAAATAATTTAAATAACAGCATACAATAGAAAAAAAATAATAATTTTATGGTTTCTTCTGACGAAGATGAGTCGTAGCTGTAATTCCAGTATACGCAAAAGTGAGCACTCAGGCTTATTAAATTAAAAAAAAAAATTTTAAAGAAAGCCTAAAACGGTCTCGGCGGCCTCGTGTTACAAGTGAGATAAAAGATCGGTCAACCATAAAAATTGTATAAAACTGACTGCGCTCGTGAAACCCAGGGATGGTTTTCGAAAGTTACAAAAAAACATCTCAATGAATACCTTGGAGGAACGGTTATCCAGGGTGCAATTCATTGCTCGAGTTGCGACAAAAATCCTTTTTGCAGCGTGGGAATAAAAAAATATTTGATTCGGATCGGAAACATGAAAGTTGGACAGGCGAGGATTGGAAACGTGCTTAGAGGAGGAGCGACGAATCGAAATTTGAAATCTCTGGCTACGCATGTCGTATTTGTATTCGTCGGGCACTGAACGAAATCGCGATCGCGTAAACACGACGACGAGTCTCGGTAACGTCGTGTAGATGTGTTTTTCTCGGGCCGGCGCGGGAGATATTTATCCAATCAAAGCGATTCTCGATCGGAAAGGCAATTACTCGATTTAGAAAACTCATGCTGCATCTATTGGAATCGATTGATTGGTAAAGGGTTCGTATTTGTCAACAGAATGACGATCGAAATCGAAATGGGTCATTCCATACCAAACCGACCAATCCGTGACCCCGACCATTTTTGATTTTGCTGAAAATTTTCTATTATTTTGTACCTACTGAAAGAAGTAATTCCTAATTTTTTTAGATTTTTTCCTCGACTCATCTGATCGTAATAGATTTTTCAAAATTTCGTACAATTTTTTTGTAAACGCCCATAACTTCTTTAATAACAGAGATATCGAAATAAAATAGTAGGTCATTTTTTTCGTCTTGAGTTGTAGTTTTCTGAAAAAAATACAAAAATATAACAAATTTTCATACTTTTTTTCTGTTTTTAACCAAAAATATATTTTTTTTTTTTTTTTCAAATTTGGACCATTTCTAACTTGGACCCACATCTAAGCTTCGATCCAACTATCTCGAAATTCGTTGCAGATATTCAAAAGTTGATTCTGTCTCGAATGTTTGGTTACGTTGATTATTTCAATCCACAGTCATAAAAAAACGTAATTATAATATTTTTTCAGTGTCGATGTAAGGAAAAATACTTTCATCGTCAGGCCACACTGCTTTAAGGTCGTAATCCTCATCTTTGCAGTTATAGAAAACGTTGTCAACAACGTGACTAAATGGATGGAAGAAAAAGTTGATTATTTTATTAATATTATTATTATTAGCTATTTTCACGGTTTTTTCAATTTACTCAAAATTTTTAAGGTCGTTCCAAACCCACGAGTTCGTGGGTGTTGGTTTAAATATTTTCCTTTGGAATTTTAGTGACTCCAATTTTTTCTTCTCGGTTTGTTCTTTAATAATATTTAGAGTTTCTATTTTTTCCATTTGTAATATTTTGCGTCCATATTTTTCTCATTTTCTTATTTTTTCGTGATCCGATGTGCTTAGTAGTGATATCTGCGTTCATCTTACAGCTTTTTCTTCTCTCGAATTGAAAGTTTTGCCAGCATTGATTTCCTCGATTTTAGTGTCCAAACATTCTCAAATATTCGGATACCGAATATGATCTTGAGTGCTGGGCAGAGTACGAACAGGGAATGTGGAACAGAGAGACCGAGACAGAGTGTGCCAGACCAAATTGGATACCAGAACATAAGACAGGAAATGCGACAAACTCCGAAGGAGCGAATAGAGACAAAGTGCAAGGCAGAAAGTGCGACAGAGAGAATCTCTTTCTGCCGAGTTCGCCCCCTTCACACACACGCCCACACACTCTCCTTTAATTTCGAATATCCGTTATTTCGACGATTATTCTACACGCAAATCGATTTCAAGCATGGACAAAAGATATTTGTATCGCTCAAAAGTGATGTGATTGCTAATTGAAAATTACAAGTCATTCGAATTACTGAGGAAATTCATGTCCGCAAAATATTGATTATTTAGGTATATTTGGCTACTTTTATTGGAATTATTCCCGAAAATATCGGTAACGTTGATCTCTGCCACGGAGAAATATTCCGAGTGGTTCAAATGTTTCAACGTATTACATTTCCTGGTGTAAGGAATGAAGTGAAAAAATGAAAACATCGAATTGTGCGAATGCAGATAAATATTTAGGGATCAGTAGAAATTCCGACTTCATTTTAAAATTGTATCACTTTTTTGTTCGATGCTATCTTTGATGGGTGAATTTAATCCCGCTGCATCGCACAGAGAAGTCTTGTTTGAAGGGTTGAAACTCCGTGGAAGTTGCGCTCTGGTACGTAAAAGAGGAAATCGATATGTTGAACTCGATGAGTGCTGTTGGCGTGTGATCTCCGTTCTCATCGCAATATTCCGACTTCTCGTCATTCCCCTTCTCTCTCTCTCTCTCTCTCTCTCTCTCTCCCGGCTCTCCCTTTTAGCGCATGAATTCCTCTCCATCCTTTTCGTACCCATCCCTTTCGCAGATCTTCAATTTCTTTGGCGTTTCTGGTGCGACGATGACGTTGAGTAGGAACGACACACGAGTGTGTGGAAACGGAACGCTCTCAGCACACCTACGAATTACCGGTCGCTCGACCTCCGGGTTAACTTCCCCTTGGCCTTTCCGTCGCTTCGTATCGTCCGGTTTCCGGCCTCCTCTCCTATTTACCCGTCTGCTCGCTCCGTCTGCTCCTCTTTTCATCTTTCTCTCGTCCGGCTTCTCCTCCCTGGCCCTTTTCAATGGCTTAGTTTTCCATTTCTTAGCAGCGATTCACTTCGATTGCGGAACACATGCTCGTTTGTACCAACCAGCGTATTCGCCGGTATCGATCAAGCTTGTTCTCACTCATATCTACTTCGGATAGACTAGAACTCTGACCTCTGATTGTGTGTCTTGGTAGCAAGCGAACGCAAAATCGAGCAGTTTTACATTTTCTCCCGTACATTGCTGTGCAAAAGTATCAGTTTATCGAGATATCGAGATTTCCATCGAATGATTTTATCCTACGGGTTTCCCGGTGATTCATTTCCGGTCGCATAAATCTTGGATATCTACGGGGCCATTTGTGTCTCCACAGAATTGGCATTTTCGTTGGAATTGCAGGATATTTGTAATATCGTATTATTTTGAAGCTCGCATAGGAATGCCACACACTTATCCGACGCTGCATACACGTTAACCTTTTTAATCTATGCCATTGCGGCGAGGAATACTAAAAACAACTGGCCAAGTTTACATGCCCCTATCCCGGTGGCTGGAGATAAATCGAGCATAGATATTTGCATTGTAGGAGCTTGCAGGAAAAAATCATTTAATTTGAAATCTGCATCTCTGCAATCAGGAATATGTGGGTTATGGGGCGTTACTGCGGAAATGGTTTATGTCCATTTGGCTATTTTTAACTCCCGACTGCCCGCAGGCCAAAAAAGCCGGGAGTTACGCGTTTCACTGTGATCAATAATCGGTGGGGGGAGGTTTCTTTGTGCCCAGTTTTCTCGAAAACGGTGATAATTGTCTGGACCAATTTGTTACACAACTTTTTGTCTCTTTTCTCGTATAATGGCTCGTTGCCGGGACTCGGAGTCGGCGAATTTCGTGTATTTTTCGCTAGGTTCGTTGGTTTTTTTCTACCTTGTTACCCCGGGGGTGTATATCTAAAAAGCATACGAGAGTATCCGTGCAATTGAAGCTTTACCTCAATTGGCGTCTCCTGGCGTTTGACAGGAGACTGAAAATGAAATATAAACGGGCGCGTGGAGCATGGGAGAGTATTGGAAGGGTGGGAGAGCGAGAAAAAAGGAGGAAGAATGGCATATCAATGTGTACGAAGAATTCGAGAGGCTTGCGAGAGCCAAAAAGAGACAGAGAGCAAAAAGGGAGAGGAATGGAGGAGGGAAAGTGCGGGGAGCCACGAGGCAATCACTCGCTCCTATCGGAATTGCGGTTGAGAGATTTTTCGACATGCCTCGCTGATATAAAATTTGATGAGAAGCGAAACATCAAGCCCAGCCCGCGAGCGGCGATCGCAGCATTTCCTGCACACCCAACCCCTTCCCCGCGCGTTACATTTGTACGGGACTCGCGGCATCGCTTTAACTTTTCATGGATTGCATTAATGTTCCCTATTTGCACAAATTAAATCTAGCTTTCAATTAACTTCCGATGATATTCGATGTTCACTTATTTATAGGTCATAGCTGATGAAAACTCGTGCATTTTGTTATTTCGACGTAACGATTTCGTACATTTATTTTTTAACTCTTTTTAATTTTTGTACGCTGTTCAAAATTATTTGCACGAATGAAGTAGCTCCGCGATTCGAAATTATACTGCATCGTTATACTTTTTATTCGAAACCGTTCCCCATATTCTGTAGGCTAGTTTAGCTTCCTTTGACTCTGGTTTGTTAGTGCATGATTAATGAAAATATAGCTTTATAAAGTCGGCCAGATAAAAATGTTTCCCAAAAAGGTCAGCCCAAAATAAACGGTCATCAGCCATCGAGGCGTCTGAACATATTCAGCACGAACTACTCGCGCAGTCTGACTCTTCTCGCACTCAACTACTTGCTGAAGCACTTTTGTTATGTAAAGCGAGGAAATTTTTTTCCGAACGTTACTAAAACGGGATCACTTATATGTTGTTTAAGGTAACTACTGTATTGCACGCTAGTCAAATGAGTGTTAAATTCTCAAAACGCTTTTAGACCAAGTTTAACGTACCGATTAAACGCATTGTTAGTGGATTTGTATTACAGCATATTTTATTAACATTTAAAAATATGAAAAACGACAGTTTTGCAAAACAATCAACTGATAAATGCAAATTTCCACGATGACACATTTTCACTGGTATTTTTCTCTCATTTTATTTCTTAACTGATTTTCTACGAATTCACCATGTAGTTTTTTTTAACTTAATCGTTTCACTGTTGCAGCTAATCGTTCATGAAGCAAAGAAAATTTTTCATTTATAATTGCTGAAGGAATGAATTTAAAGAAAAAATCAACGTGGTGAATTCAAAGAGGATCAGAGATAAGGTACAAAATGAGACTTGGTGCAATGAAATCGGTTAAAAAGTACAGATAATTATTTGAAAAATAACTGTGAAAATGTGTTATCTTGGAAATTTGCATTCATCAGTTGATAGTTTTGCAAAACTATAATTTTTAATATTTTTTTACGTTAATAAAATATACTTGAATGCATATATATTGACAGTAAATTTAATCGATACGATAAACTTGGTCTAAAAGCGTTTTGAAAATTTAGCACTCATTTGACTAGCATGCAGTACAGGAGTTACCTTAAGGAGTTTCGGCACAGAAGTCTAAATATTAAGAAATTGATCAAATTTGGTCATAATGTTCTTCAACATCAAGTGCGAAAAGACAATTTTTTTCAAAATTTTCTTCTACTTAGTTATCGAGTAATTACGCATTAGTGATCAATTACTCGATAACTGTGTAGAAGAAAAATCTTAAAAAATTTATATTGTCAAATTTGTCACTAAAGAATATTGGCGAAAAGACAATTTTTTTCAAAATTTTCTTCTACTTAGTTATCGAGTAATTACGCATTAGTGATCAATTACTCGATAACTGTGTAGAAGAAAAATCTTAAAAAAATTGTATTGTCAAATTTGTCACTAAAGAATATGTTGACCAAATTTTATAAAATTCTGAACTTTTTGAATTTTATTATGTTTTTAGCACGGTTTAGGATGGCAAAATTGTATCGCCTGTACCGAAACTCCTTAAACACCCTTTTGACCTGTTCCCTACTGACTTGTTATCGAACGCGTCCACCTTCCCCAATACGATAAGCATAAAAATAGAGGGACTAAAAGTAGTTTTTTAAAGGTGAAATTAATGATGAAACTTTTGCATCCACGTGGCGTTTGCCCCTTGTTTGGTCGATGCTTATAATTGAACTGTTTTCAAGTCAGCTCGCCGTTAAATCTCATGCACACATTTGTCAGCGCTTACGCATTAGAAGGACAGCGAAAAGGAGGAGACAGGAAGTGCTTTTTGGAGCCGATATCGGATACGTAATATGCATCGTTATCGAGCGAGGTTCCATCGAAGGCCCGCGCGTATGCGAGTCCACTTTTGTAAGCGTTTTCATACGCAGGAATCGATTTCACGGCAAGAGCTTCATATCGCGATCTTTGGATAGAGAAACACGTTCCGATACGCCGAGAGCACTCGCTTCTGATACAAGCAGCACGAACGATCCGCGTATCAAATTACGATTAAAGCAGGAACTCGATAATGTGGATCAGATCGGATCGGCATTTTCATGCGACGCACATCAGTATCGATCTTTATGGCTATTTTGGCTATAACTTTCGAGATCCTCGCAGGAATATAGGTTACGTGCTTCCCGAAACGATACACGCCAACGCGTCGACTTCCCTATATGGATCGCTATCCCCCGCCCCATCAGGGTTAATATCCACGTACAAACCACCTAACAAAGCCCACCCGGTACGTATACTCATCAAATTTTCTCATTGTTCCTCCATTTTGCGTGTACAAGGGAACCCGAAACGGATGCACAGCAGCTTGGTCGATTCGGTATTTTAATCACCAAATTTCAGACTTTGATCTCTCGGATCACCGCTTTTTAGCAATTTTAAGACTTTTGTATCGTTGAATTGTCCTAATTTGAAGAAAATCTCAATTAACGGTTATGCCATTCGAGCTCCTTACTGCTCTTGAATTTCTCTCCCCAATTCAAATTTACAGGGCCCATCCACTATCTGTTATGCGACACCCTGTAACTGGTTTACTACTGCATGATGCTGGGCTCAGCGCTTATTCGCTTGCTCTTCGGCTGATCCTCCCGCTTGAGCCACGAAACTCACAATACTGCCAAAGAGATACGCACAATGGCCTGAATCATGTTCGAAGATTAAGACTTTTACGATCGACCCTCCAATCGATCCTTCCTACTTGCTCGTGTCGGTGAATTTTAAATGGACAATCAAATGAATCAGCTATAGGATAGTCGTGTTTATTATCCATTACATCGACATTTATTTGCATCTAGTGTCCTTCAGACGAGGTTTCGGTGTTGCCAATCTCAGTTCAATTCAAATAATTTGGTGTGGAATAAAAGTCTCTCGAATTACAATTCAGTTGATTATTTTTATGCCGGATATCGCGGAGTTTTATTGAGACTGGGAAAGTCTCGTGTGACTGACACCACTTGCGACGGAGTCACTTGGGATTGATACGGATTTATTATTCATTGGAAAGGGACAAAGCAACGATCGCTCAGCAACGCAGGAGTTTGTAATTAATGGTTTTACGTTGGCTTAACGACCGGTTACGTGTTGGACAGTGTCGGATTTCCGGTAGGCGAACCCGAGAACCTGTCGCAGCAGGGCAAACGAAAGACGGGAAAGAGAGAGCGAGAGAAACGCGAGAAAAAACGTGATCCGCGGAGATTATACCGTAGAAAAGCGAGAAGAGAATCCGGAGAGTGAAACGGGCGACGGGGCGCCGACGCGAAGAGTGCGTCGAACAACCCCTAACCTGGTCGCGAAGTTTAGCGTCAGTCCACGTCCACCCCCGTTGGTGTGCACCTCGTGGTCGGACATCTGAGCGTTTCTCATAAACGTTTAATCGTTAAACGTTTGTTCCAGCTCCTATTTTCAGGATTTAATTTCATCAAGATACTTCACTCGTTGTTGAAATCATTGAAACAAAGCAGAAGCTGCGATTAAAATTTCCTCTTAAATTTATATAACCGACTACTCCAATCGGCTCGAGCCCGCATAATCCAACAGCAAGAAATGCCTGCATGACACCGATCGATTCACATGTTTTTCTAGAACGATTAATGAATAAATGGGAGTTGAAACTCTCGTTGAAATGACCGTCAGCGATGTTGTGGCGCAGAATACAAAACGACCTTACGACGCGTGATAAGTGCGAGAAAAGACGCGTTTCGACGACTCAACTCGTGGCTCAAAAAATAGTCGTCTTCAAATAGACCCAAAGTGCGAACACTCTCATCGGCGAAAGTACCTTCGACTTTTTGTTCCTCCCCCCTAAATGCCGATCTTTGCAAACCAAGAAAAGTATCACTCCGAGTGACAGAAACTGCACACACGTGTGCCGCGTTCGTGCCTACCACACCGAACGTTTTGCCGGTGCGAAATACGGATCGACTGCGTACAACACAGTGCGGAATCTCCCACCCTCTGCCCAGCCCGTTCGATCGAATCTACATATCGTGATTCTTCATTCTTGTTAGCTTATCGAACGTATCGTGAAGGTTAAAGGGGTTGGCGAGGGACGGGAACACGCTGCGGGTGTTGTGAGAAGGAACGATGATCGTGCTGTGCGCTCGTAACTCAAACGAACTCCTCCAAAAGTCCCATTTTCTGCATTAGTTCGACCAAAATTTTCGACTGTACATATACTTTCTTTATTCGACCTGCAACATCTGCCTTGAAAAAAGAGTTAAGTAGAATAGACAGAGGGCAGAAAAATTGGTAAAAACTCAAAAGATTCAGACCACTTATACAAAAAAACTCTTTTTTTTTCATAAATTCAATTCACCGTTGTCTTAAACCGGTAACTTTGTCAAATGTCATAAGAAATTACGTAAAACCACTCTTAGAGCAGCCTCGGCTCCGAGGATTGTTGAGACTTGGAGAACTCCTTGTTACTTTTGCTCCATCTTTTGCTTCCCTGTCGAAGAAATAAAAAAAACAATTAGTTTTCTCTCTCCTTACGTTAATCCAATTGCCAAGAACACGATACCCGGAAATATTGATGTTCTATATAAGAAATGAAACGTCCTGCGTGGATTGTGTGAATACAAAGAGAGCAGCAGATAAAGAAAAATAAACGATGGCGAGGTGAACTTTTCTTGTCGTCTCAAGCAACGTTGTTTTTCCTGCTTTCTTAGGTTTCTTGACGAATGTGGTGTTAATTTCGGGGTGAAAAACTCTGAGACCCGTCGATCGTTTCGTGTCAAGAACGCATCGAATTCCCTGGTGAACTCCGCGTTTTGTTGAAGGGTTTGACCGTGCTTCGACCTTTATTCACACCATATTTCACCGAACAATGAAAAAATAACGAGTCTTTCTCGAACGGGGAAAGCGATTGAATAATTGCCCTGTCGAATGCTTTGTGACCGCGAGAGTGTTGGAATATACGTGCTCGATTCACGACGAATCGTTCACTCGTCGGGAATTCTCGGCTTTTTGTCACCATCGACAAAGCGAAGAATTGAAAAGTCAAATTTGGAAAAAAAATAAGCGCGACCCCAACTACTTGTGCTCGCTGTGACCAAACCAAAATACAACATTCTCGCGTCAACATACAACTGAGGAATAATGAGAGTCCCGCTGGTACTACTCAGCGGCATCGTCGTACTTTCCGTCGCAGTTGCAAGAGCACTATCCTGTGTGTGCTCTCCTCTCGAGTGCGACGTTCTCACGGAGGACGATTGTCCCGGAGGACTCACTTGGGATCCTTGCCAGTGAGTTCGATTTATTTGCCTCTTAGCCTAAATCACTCGAATTTTTGAATTTTCAAGTTTTCCATTTATTTTAAGTCAAGTTTCCTCATTTTTTACAAACATTCGAACAAACTCAAACAATTTTTACAAAACAGAATAACAAATTCGGTGATGAATGAGAGTTTTTCAATGCAATTTGAAATCGAATAGTTCAGACGAATAATTGAACTTTTCACAGTCCTCTGATAATGATATTTTTCTCATTCTTGTTATCGTTACTCCCTCCATATCGATGCTTCAGTTGTCTCGAGTGGTATTGAACGCGAAAAACAACTGGGATGAAGAATGAGTATCGACGAGAGATGAAAAGGGATGATTGCTTCAATCGATTTTCTCAGGGAATACTTCACGTCGCGTATTCCAGCTAGTTCAGTTAATTGGAAATAAAAATGTTGGAAACTGTACTGTATTTTAATTAACTCAATAAGGCGTTTCGAATTAGCTCGTTTCTCAGGGATTTGCAGCACCTGCTTTCGGGGTAGCGAAGGTATGGATAATTGAGTCTTTAATTAAGTGGAGTGAAATGTCTCGCAGGCGAACGGAGGAATCCTTATTTTCCCCTGCGTCTGTTATTGTCTCGTCCCTCGATTATTGGACGTCGAAAAAAAATGTACAAATAATTATGGAAAGTGGAAAAATATCATTTTTTCCACAAATTATTGTCGAATTTTGTTCCCTTCTATTTTGAATGATTGTAAATTTCAACGCGATTTATATGGTCCGTCGCTCTCCAATATGACTTCATTGAAATGACACCAAATCAAAATACGTTCGATCGAATAGCGTCGAGCACAGCTCAAATGCTCTCTTCAATTTTTCTTATTCCCTTCGAATGTATTCAAACAGAATAAAGCTATCGTACGCAAGGGACCTCTCGATGTAAAAAGTTACAACAATTGCTATTGAAATTCATGAACGAAGGGGGTTAACACGAATATATTCACCGAACATAAGTTTTCTTCTCGTATACATAGAATTATATAGATACACACACACACACACACACGTCCGTATATAAATGTGTGTACGTATGACGCTTTTCAACTTTTTCGCACACTTTCCCGTGTCCTTTTTTCTCTTTCACTTTTACTACTTCGATCGTCGTTTCACGAGTAAGAGCACCCAGATTCCGGGTTCAACTGCTCTCACCGACCGAGCGAAAAGTTCGTCCGCGCGCGAACCTAGCAAAGATTTGTCTCCGATGTCGTATAGCAGGGAAGAGCAAAAGAAATACTCTCCTGTATAACCATAAAAGATGCATGAGTGCAACAAAAACAGGCCGTGCAAAGGCAGAAGAGACAGCGGGGGAGAAAGAGAAATAAAAAGAGAGCGACGGAGAGGAGGAAAGTGCATGTGTAGGGAACGAATCGTGATTCGATGAATTTCGATATTTCGGAAGCCTTTGTACACGCATATCTACTTGAGATCTTAAAATTCATGCGATCTAAAGGATTCGTCTTTGAAAGACTTGCACGCTCAACTTGCCACGGGCACTTAATGCGATATGAATGGAGAGAAAAAGTGAATTTATATCTGAACTTTTAAATTAACCGCGTCGTTATTCGCTTTAAACATGACGCACAATTTTTTCTCAGCTGGGTTGTTCAGTATCATTGAAGTTTGCGTAACCTTCGCCCAACAAAAAGTCTTTTTCGAGTTTCTCGTTTTGTTAATTTTATAATTTGCTCACGTTGCTCTCATATTTGTTCTCTCAATTATTCTCCAGAGGTTTTCGAACGTATGATATTGTTCCATTATATTCCAACGATAAAAACTTAAACGCTTTGTTCATTAGCGTTCGTTAGAGAGAAAAGGTTTGAGTGTAAATATGTAACGCTTGTAATTCATATTAATTTATGGTTTTTTCCATTGAACCGCGCAGATCGCGGAATAATCGAGTTATCTCTCGAATCACGGTCAAACGAACGACGATACACTTTTGTTGCCGCGTAATTTGAGGGTGAAATGAAACAGAAATTATTCGTGTGCTTTTGTTGAATTCGATGGAGGATTCGTTCGTGAAAGCTGAATGAAAAATGTTCTCTTATTTATGTCGCAATCCAGTCGCACTTTCGATTTGTTTTCATAACTCTTTATCGCTCGTGCTCATTTTTTTTTTCTGGAGTAGACACGCAAACAGCGTCTTTACTTGAAAAATACGCTTTTTATTCTCACAGGAAGGTAAGAGTCTGTTTTCGCAGGGATAAAAATGAGAATTATTATGATTTTTTCATATTTTTCCCTTCACTCTAGCGCTCGGTGTTGTGTGCACCCTTTGAAAGGAAAAAAAGATGAGAGGGATTTTATTACGATACGCTTTAAAGTTTTCAAAGCTCGCGCAAAACGGTCGTGCTTCACAGCATTTTTGTAGCTGTAAAACCACCGGGCACTCTCGTAATTTTCAGGAAAAGTACTAAAATTTTCTCCCCCATAGCCAGTCAAAGTCACATTGTGTAACGCCGCTTTGGTGTGTTCAAGTCCTCGATATTGTACGACACCGTCCCACCAAACGTCGTTTCTCACTAATTGTCCGCTGGGTTTTATACCGTTAGTTTTGCTTATAACACTTTCCAGCCTTTTTATTCCTTCCTCATTCGCAACGGCGATAAACCATTGCGCGACCGCGAACTTTAACGATCTCTCGCTGTTAGATCATTTGTGGAATTTTCATTATTATTCCAAATATGCACTGCGACTTTTTACAACTGTCCGACAATTGTATATTTCATTTTGTTCTATCATATTTTTATACCTTTTTTCCTGTTCTGCGTAACAGAGAAAATTTATTATTCTGGAGCATTAAAATTTTCAAACGTTTCGGAAATCGTCGACGAATTCTGGACCTTCATTCGTAAGTTAATTCGCGAGGGTATGACGAGCTATAAATTCCTGAGAAATTTCATGGAGTTTCAAGCTGACGAAATATCTTTCATTCCTAGACACATTTTTCGAGGGACTTCTCGGCTTTTTCGAACTCTCTTTGAGTAGGATTTCATGTAAAGTTTAATAACGTTGATGGCAAAAAGGTTTCCTGAGAACATTGGCTGAAATTTTTTAAACATTTGACTACTTCAGCTTTCATGATTTTTAACGATTCCTTACACTCTTATTTGACAATTGTTTTCGTTGAGAATTTTCAGCTCGAGTTCATTATTGCATAAACGTGAACCAGCAGGTCACGTCATTCTTCTGATGTTCGATATCTTCGAAACACACGGCAACAAATTCCAGCCAACAAAAGTGATCAAAAGTTAAGAGTCACCTCTTCTATAGCTGTACCGTTTTTCTGGACACTTTCAAGCGATGGACAAATCGAAGCGATATATTTCCAAGACAGCGTATATTTCCAGCGTCTTGACGCCAAGTATTAAAAAGATAGTTTTCAAATGGCGAACTCAATATCTGCAGCGTATCTGTACTCGAGATTGGGTGATTGCCCTTCACTTTTGAACTTCAAGTTGTCGTCGTCGGGAGACCGTTTAACTTATCGGAAAAAATGAAACTCTCGCAACACAATGCGATCAATATCCTTCCGACGGTATAAGATTTTTTTATAACTTCTCTCGGTGTATTCTTCTCGTATAGCTGGACGATTTCAGGCAAAATTAGACTCTTCTTCGGGGACACCGAATTAGTTCGTGTATCGAACAGGGTCGTGTGGCCATTAGTAAAATTTCAAGAGCACATATTCGATGCTCTGCAAAAATTATGCTGGACTTTGATTAAGGTAGTTCGATAGCTAAGTGCCGTATAAAAAATAGGGTGCAGCCCCCTCCCGGTGTGAAGATTATTCGTTGTGAAACATGCTCCAAGAATCATTATTCATCAAATGATCGTTAAAGAAGTTGAGGCTGTACAGTCATTTTTTTTTAGCCAAAAGTTATGACCTGTACCTTTCAAAAGTTAGGCCAGTTTACAGTTTGGCAATGTTGCATACACTTTAAAGAAAAGTTGAGGAAAAAAAGACGAAAAACTGGTGAAAGCTCAGTCGAAAACACGAACGGTGACGATCCTAGCCTCAAAAAACTGCACGGGAAACAGATTATTATTAATATAATCTCAGCAAATCTCCTAATAAATTTGAAAAAATTGACATTATTCAGCAAGCCGTGCTCATGTTGCCCAAAAAATTTCATATTTTTAGCATCATTTTTAACGGAGATATCACTGAATGTGTCTTGACTTCCATAAGATTACATGTTATTTGGCCCAAATTGTTATTGATTTTTCTCAGCAACAACGCTCCTAAACTGTCTGAAAATTGAACTGATTTTTTTTTACACTTCACTTTATAAGATGCAATCGGTTTAAAAGCGATGACATCATTTTCATTCTAATGCCTCAACTTCCTTAATTATCGGTAAAAAAAAGTACGTGGTTACGATATTTTATTAAAATTTCATAATTCCTCGTGATTTTGGAATTTTTATATTTTTTCTTGCCATGTGCACATATATACGAACATACCAATGAACGCTCGGAAGCGCCTCAATCGTGGCAACACTGTACAGGGCCAGTCGTTTGAGACGAACGCAGCGTTGCTACGTCGCGAATCTCGAAAATCTCCGACTCAAATTCTCATACGATTTTTATTACAATAATGTTTTTCTCAAAAACTAGACGGTAGATTATGTTTTCTTTTTCTCTTTTTTTAATTTTTTCTTCAGAAAATACTCTAACACTGTGTTTTTTAAAATCAAAATCGTAAGAACCGTTCTCGAGTTAATTCGATACGCATTTTATGTTTGACGATTACCAAGTGTTCAGATGAAGGAACTTTAGTTAGAACTTTGACTCGCAGTATCTAAAAAACCATGCGGTAAAACCACATTTTTAAAATCGATTTGTTAGATTTTTTTACGCGACATATATTTTTTTCAAAATTTCTGTTAGAAAACGGATTTAAAAGAATTGCTTTCGTAATCGATGCTTCTCTATCGCGCGTAGATTTTTCAAGGTCTTGTATTCAGCGGTAAAAACAGCAGATTGAAAAATGAGAAATTTTTTTTTCATTTACGTACCGCGGGCGTATCTTTTATTGGTTTTGAATACGAAGCATTTTTATGCGGGTCGGTACGATGACAACGAACGAATGGATATCAGTATCTCTTAATATTTTCAGTAGAACTCCTTTTTTCAAATGGGATTCGATCAGAATAGAATATGTTCAGGGATCAAACGGTTCTCAGGTTACAAGTCTCGTTTCCCACGTTCGTTTCGATTCGTTGTTCGGGCATTCGAAATCATAGTAATCGAATCGCTCAAGAGACACAGAGACGCGAGTATAAACGCGAGAGGCGAAATTGGAATTTTTTTCATCTACTGTACTCAACTCTCCCTTTGTTCACGTGGACGCATGTAATTCCAACGAAGATTAAATCCCCGCATTTGAGAGGGTCTCTATGGCAATGGAAATTGTTCGGTTCATTCGTGCAACTAATTATTTTTGCTATTTTTATCCGTAGAAAAGAGAATTCGTGGCATTTATCGGTGCAAAAAATGAGAATTTACATTTTATCGAGCGGGATTTTGCGTGTGGAATCTGCGCTCCAAAATTTTAGCTGAACATTTTCAATGGCTCGGCGATTTTCGTTGAATTCATCAGCTCAGGATTAAAAATGCATTTCTTTCTCATGGTGACATCAAAAGAGTTATTTTTGTGAGTTCTAAATCATACGCCCGTGCGTCCGAACCCCAGTTTTTCTATAATCCCTCCCCGACCTGCTGGTGAATCCTTCGTGAGTTAGACGATTGAGAAAATGTGCTAAGCACACGAGTCGTTATATTCACTCATGTACTGCAACAGTCAAAGAAAAAATGAGAAAAGTTACGAGTATGACGATATTAGAAAAAGCTTAGGCACACCGCGCTCATCGCTCCATTTTCTGGTCTGCACCGTTGCGTCGAGAACACATTCAATCATCTCAACTTTTAATACATTTTTATACTTTCCCCTGTAAATACATGCAACATTTATTTGATTCGTGCACCATTGCATTTGTTAAAATATTTGAGCAGTAAAAACATCGTAAATGCTGCAGGGCTTTGATATAAAAGGCAAAATAAAAGGGTCAAAAAACCATTTTTTTTGCTGTTAAGCGCTGAGTTTCATATTTTTTTTTTCAATTGAGCCTTTTTTTCAACTCTTGCAGTAGCTTTTTTCACATTCATTTCAAAGCTATACACCTTTCACCGCGTTCATGTCAATATCTCTTAATTACAATCCGGTTGCATGCCGGAAGCTCAAACACGAGTGTACACACATTTTTTTATATTTTCATGAAAGCGAAGCCCCCACGCATCGGGTCGTGCACAAGAACGAAATTCTTATTGCAAAATATACCCACACTTGCTCAGCACTTTATCATTTCAACTCTTTTTTTTTTTTTTTGACAACTCCATCATTCTTTTTTTTTTCTTCTTCTTTTTTTCAATCCTACATTTTAATACTCCGTTTCTATCATGAATTTCAATTATTTTTTTGTTTGGTGTACACCTGTGTTCGTTAAAACTCGTTGTATCATTTCATTAAACAAGAAATAATACACTCGCGGAATCGAAAAATGTTTTCTGCACAGGTATCTATATAGACGCATACATAAATTGGGGTGTTTATAATGATGGTGAAAATTTCAAGCCGAGAGTACGGCTGTCGAGTGGAGAAAACGTTGGAAAATTACCGGCTTCCTCGGCGGTGAGGTTTGCGGTTGTCGAGTGGGCATCCTCTCTCTTACCCCGGAGCACCGCGAGTGCGGAAAACGATGGCAATTTTCATACGGGAGGTGCTAGCACACGCTGGCAGCAAAGAATCGGTAAAAGAGAAAGAGAGAAATCGAGTTATAGGAAGGAAAGACGAAGGGAAGAGAGGGAAAGGAGGCAAAAGGTGGGGTGGTAGGGCTGGTGCAGCGGCGCAAGGATGATGGTAGCTGGGGGTAGTAGTTTTCTCCCCTTTGCTCCGAATTACCGTGCTTTTATAAAGCCGAACACTATAGCAAGAGTTAAGAGTTTGTGTTAAGTGTGTGTGGTTTTAGGAGGGCTTGAAAAATCGCATTTTTTTTGCTTCTACAAAAAAAAAACATGCATGCGGATAGAAAAAAGAGAGTTCAACGAATGGGATGTAGTTCCAAAACTTTTGGGGCATAACGAACGAATATTCGGCTTCGTGATCGATAGGATTCATTTGCATTTATTAACCACTGGGCTATCGTCGATGGGCGGCATGGATCGAGGGCGTTTGTATGTGCTCTCGTTGAAGCGAGCAGGTGATCGAAGACTCTTGGATAATTTGAAATATTTCTAATCCTAGGAAATGAGTATTTTTTTTTTCTTTTTTTTTTTTTTTTCAATTTTCAACGATATTTCTTTGAGCTCAAATGTTAAAAGATTAGGCTCTCTCAATTGTTTCTGATGACACTGCGGGTCCTGTAATATTTTTGGCGGTAATTAGACGATGCAATAGAATTTCGAAGGCTTTTTTCAACACGTGGAGTCGGCGGGAAGCTATTTTTCCGCGAAAGTCTGAAGAATATTCGGAAAAAGTCAGAGCCGTCGTACTTTATTTAAAGGAACGTGTGTCGAACTCGATTTCCCCTGCTCTCTTCCGAACCAAGCTTTTCCTTGTCGACAACAGGACGCGGCTTCTCACGTAAAATTACGAAAATATTCTACTATCCTTGGAGAACTTTACCCAGGGGAGAGAGAAAAGTACTTTCGTACAGGCCTTAAAAACATTTCATGCTTTTTCAATATTTCAGATGCTGCAAAGTGTGCGCTCGTGTCGAGGGCGAACCTTGCGGTGGACTGTTCGGCTTTTCCGGAAGTTGCGCGCCTGGTCTGCAGTGCGTCATTAAAAATCTCCTTCATCATACAAAAGAGGTCGACGAGGGAACATGTTCGAGTGAGTATACTCTACACGCTTCTTCTTTTCTTTCGTAATGATTGCTAATACGCGTGATGAACAATTACGAGATCTACAGCCCATCGCGCACCCTCAGGACCCTCGTTGGGCTTGAAACACTCTCGTCTGTCTAGTTCCATTTTTGTTAAAACTTGAATTTTTCACAGTCTTTCTGAAAATCTTGCTAAAGCTCCGACGGACTCGTGTTATTCCAAATTTTCTCTGGAATTTCTACATTCAAATGCTTTTTCGACGCTTATTAAGGCAGTTCATGCACGAAACGATTTTCTTAAGAAAGTCTTGAAATTTTTACAGCAGCGTTTTAACGAGCAGTCGACTGACGCGCATATCAAATTTTAAAGGGTTCGTCTTCTTATTGGTTATTGAGATAAACGTGTTTAAATACGAAGAAAAATACACGCGGGGTTGTAGAAACTTTGCGTAAAAAATCGTTTATCTTTCCACATAACGAATGAACGCTTCTCTAGTTTATGAAAAAATACACGATAACAATGAAGCGTTTAAGGAAGTTGAGGCATTAGAATGAAAATGATGTCATCGCTTTTAAACAGATTGCATCTTATAAAGTGGAGTGTAAAAATAAATCAACTAAATTTTCAGACGGTTTAGGAGCGTCATTAAAAATGATGCTAAAAATATGAAATTTTTTGGGCAACATGAGCAAGGCTTGCTGAACAATGTCAATTTTTTTCAGATTTATTAGGAGATTTGCTGAGATTATATTAATAATAATCTGTTTCCCATTCAGTTTTTTGAGGCTAGGATCGTCACCGTTCGTGTTTTCGATTGAGCTTTCACCAGTTTTTCGTCTTCTTTTCCCCAACTTTTCTTTAAAGTGTATGCAACATTGCCAAACTGTAAACTGGCCTAACTTTTGAAAGGTACGGGTCATAACTTTTGGGTAAAAAAAGTGACTGTACAACCTCAACTTCCTTAATGAAGGTCTGGGAAAAAATTCGTATAACCGATATATATAATATATAAATAAATAATTCGTAAAGAGCACTCGTATAACCACTTCACATTTGCTTATTTCGGCATTTTGTTTTTTCTTGACTTGGCCCATTCCTGTCATTTTATTAATACTTTTTTCTTAATGCGTTTTCCTTTCTGTTTTCCCTTTGCGCTCTCTAACGCGATTTTTTACATAAAACTGCAGTATTTTCGGCAGGGACGAATGAAATTTTGGGTTCAGTCAGTGGATGGATCCCTGATTAATTAATGGCTTGTAATATCATTCGCCAAAAGATAAGTTGAAAAAACTCATTTATAATTTCGAACGAATAACTCTGACACTAATTCAGAGTGATTATATTTTTAATTAGGAAGTAAAAATCGACCGAATTAAGACACCCATAAAATACGATCCTGCCAAATCGAAATTGTTTTGCCAAAAGTTTGCGTATTACCATTTTGCCGATGGCGGGAATAGGTTTGCGGTTGGTGCATGATTTCAGCGATTCCCTAAAGCAACCACGAGAACAATACTTGGATGGGTGACTTGTTTATCCATGCAACCGCTGGTGTATATTAATCACTGAAACGGGAGGCAGTTTTTATGAGTCCCTAATGGCCCCGGGCAGCTGCAACTAAGTAAAAATATAGCCGTCTGAATCGGAATGATTTTTTTACAGTTTTCCTTGGCCTTAGTGCAAATGCGATAAAATACATGAGGCAAGAGGCTGTGTGGGCAACACTCGAGGGAGGGGAGATTACGCAGAGATAAAAAAAATATTCTGTTTTTCAGCCAGTTCTAGCTATGCAATAAGCCAAAAACCCGTTTAAATGTTAACTAAAATCTTCGTAACGGCTGATCCCCAGTAATTTGTAAATTTGACAGAGAATAGTTGAAGCGTTGCCGTGAAAAGACTCATTCGTGGATGGTTAGTCGGGCGAGTTGTATTTTTTTTATCTATCGAATCTACACCCTCGATTCTATTGCTACTTAGATTTTTCCGCGGGGCAGCACGCGCTGGTGAGTTATAAGAAACGATCGGCGAGCTCCGCAAACGGTAGAAACTTTTATGGCCACAGGCCAAACGACTCTGGGCGAAGGTCGAACTAACTCTCCTTCTCTCTTTTTCTCTCTTTTTATCCATCTCCATCTCTCCTGTTTTTTTCCTCTTTCGCAGCCTCCAATCTCCCATCAACCACTTTCCCTCTGTAAACACATCTAACCTTTACGCTACCTCGGAGATACGGGACAATGGTTCTTACGGTTAACTTGACAATAACGATGTTGTATCCTCGAGCTTCGAAGATATTACCGTAAAAGAGTTTTCGATTACGAGCGGAACGCTGTACTATATACAACAGCTTCATGCTCTCTGTGATAAAAGCTGAAACAACGGATACCCAAAGGGTAACATAAAACATAGAATTGCATGCAGTACGTCAATTACTTGTGTCTTTTGTGCGCACACTTTTTGCAAACGATCTCACACGAATGTTTTCCGGCCCGGAGACAAACGTTCAACTCACGAATTTATCAAAGTGTGTTGCTCACAAATTGGCAACCGAAACATTTTCGAACTAAAAAACTTGTATTGAAGAACTTTGATGGAGTTGAGAAAAAACTGTCAACGACATTTTCGTCAAAGCTAAATAGACTGAAATTCGTGGAAGCATTGTTTTTTTTCCATCATTCTTAAGCGATAGCTTATTGCTTCACTTTTGTTGGACGCTATTCGAATCGTTAAGGAAGTTGATCTGGTAATCGAATTAACAAAGATATTTTGATTAAAAAATTTCAATGCAGTAATGAATAATAAGAAAAATGTTCTGTCAAAATTTCAAGGCCCGAGGATACTTTGTTCGTGAGAAAAAAATTAAAACGATCTCTCACGGGTTTCAATGATTTTGCCGTCTTTATGCTTGAAATTTGCAGGCATTGACAAACAGTTTTTGCAGAAACTTCCACAAGTGATAGGCAAATATCTGAAGAATATGTTTACAGCTCCGTAAAATCCGTTCAATACTTATAAAGTTCGTAATTAATGATTTTTTTTTTCAAAAAATGGTGATTAATGGAAGGTTAATCCCATATTTTACTTTCACGATGGCAACGTTGGAACCGCGCGCTTTTTGAAACCGTAGAAGGATGGGTGAGAAAATATTGATGTAATTGAGAAAAACTTGTTTTTTTTTTAGACGTTTCTGCCATGTTTTAATTATGCCAAACGTTTGAGCACTGATTATGACATGAACGTGCGTGAAAAATTATGTCAGTAGCAGCTTTACAGACAGTATAGGTTACGAGGTCGCGACGTTGCCAAACTCCCTGGATCGACTGCGCTAGTCGCAATAATTTTTCTTTTGTCTAACTCGGTACCAGATGAACTTCCGTAAAACGAATTTTAGAAAAAGTAATACTGAATATAATTTTCGTCCGCCACTGTTCTTTTCTCGAAAACAAACTTGATGTGTCATGGATATTTTGAAGGATCTGTTGTCGTGATGATACTTCAGAGCAAACAGAGTAAATGAAGAGTCTTACTTTGGCTCGAAATCTGTTACACGAGAGGCGCACGAGTTGCGTACAACGTTGCACACAGCGGAGCGAACAGTGTCGTGGAAAAGCGATGACAAAACTGCAATGCAATATGGTACTCTTGAACTTTATACGAGAGGACAAACTTTTATTTTAACGAAGTCAGTATGAAACGGCATTGCAGGCTACGCAGGTAACGTGTCGGATCTATTCATGAAATGCCTAACGATTGGGATCCACGATAGAGAATTCTCCAGGTACGAGGGTGGTTAAAATGAGGTTTGAACGAGTGGACGTAACGAGGATGTCATGAGGTTCCTGAAAATTTCAGGTGAAGGAGTGGTTTCAATTTACTGGTTAAAAGAACCTTTCGGAGTTTCGGTATATCGATTCTGACTGCTGTATAAACACACGACATAAAATTCTACGGTTTACCTATTGCATGCTTGCACCGCGTTGTGAGCAGAGCCAGCAACCAATTCCCTGCTTTTCTGTCGAATTCAATCTCCCTCGATGAAAAGAGGAGCGCTTTGCGAATATGATGCCAACGCCAATGGCAGTACAGCAGCCTCGAATTTACTCCTTGTAAGTTCCGGTCCCTCTTAGTCCTAAGTCCTTTAGGACTTTCATTCGTCTAGGGATATAAAGAAACTAAACCCACAAGTAGAGCCGTATTGGATCGGTTCTTATCACTGAACGCGAACCTATCCAATCACTATCCAAATGTGTCCTTTGCCCTGTTACTCATTTCCGATTAATCAGTCAACCAATCTTGAAAATGTGTTCTTCCTGGCACTAAATGTGTAGTAAGTCGCCCAACGAATTTAGCCAAAAAGGACTTTCTTGGGGCGAGATTTGGCCTGATTGATTCCGAATAAAAACTATTGGCGTTTCGCCTTCCTTTGAGTTCCTCCTATTCCGCGAGCTCCGACTAGAAATACCTCGGTCGGTGTATAATTAAATCGGAATATTTTTGCTTAACCAATGGCACAGTTTCCTTCCTGGATATTACGTTGGAGGACATTTCGGTAGAATCGGTACGCGAGAGCGTTCGAATTAAGCAGCAATAGAAAAACAATCATTGTTCTCGTCTCCCCGAAACTATTCGTATAGCCATGTGGATTCGTCGAAATGCGTTTGCAAGTGTCTTAATGAATTCTTAATCCCTTCGTACGTTTTATCGCCTTCTGAAAAAGGGCTCGCGCTTAATTGATTTCTCATCAAGTATTCTGGACTCGATGCTATTTACGCTGCCAATCGATAAAATTGTATTCTCAGTTCGTTTCGTCAGATTGATTTCGTCGAATAAAATTGAAGCATCGTTCTCTTTGTATCAATTTTATGAGAACTACAGTCAAAGATCCGTTCGATTTGACGTCTTAAATAATTAAGCACGTATTTCTCAGTTGCTAAAAGTATTTTAACGACAAAATTCCTTCCAGACGGTGTGCAAACAGCAAATCCAATAAACCTTCATTTGTGTCAGGCAAAAGTCGACCTTTCTCATTTCATAAACTGAATTTGTACATTTTTGGACACTCCCAGCAGCAGGTTGAAGAGAACTCCTCGTATTTTCCAGTTTTCGAGATGACGAATGGCCCCAAACTCGTGAACGTTTTCATTTATTTGTAACGAGTTCAGTACACACGCTATGAAAATTTAGGTGTTAAAATGAACTGAACATACATTTTGCATGCTTCTCACTCTCTCTCTCTCTCTTTCTCTTTCATTTCCATTCCACTTCATTTTATACCGGTATGCACGATAAAAAAAGCTCATTCTTTTTTATCAATCTCTCTGACACTTGCGTTGCTCAACTTCTAATATTGTACACCGTCCATCTCGCTGCTTCACTTTTCCTAGTCCTCATTCTCACTCCTCGCAGCTGTCTGCTTTTCACTCTGGTGTAGCATCTTTTGCTTGTAGCCAAAGCGTGTACACATTTGAATTGATACGTGCCCCCACCCCCCCCGAGTGGAGCGTCGACTCGAGCTATCCGGAAAGGTACTACCGTTGTAGAAAATCCACTAGATCCCATACTTTCGTCTATCTGCTCTGTATTCATGGAATATTATGGAACAAATTAGTTTACCTCGTAGACATTTACATTGTTGGTGGGCATTGGTGAAGCTGCTGGATAAGGCTCTCCCCGTTGCCCGTGTATGCGCTACATCTCATCTTTATTATTTTTATTCCATGCACACGAGAGTATGCATGGTGTTGTACCCATGTACGATGGCGCTCTGACGCCAATGATCCTGTTTTCAAAATGCATTAATAAAATGCTTACCGAAGATGTCTAAGTCCATAAATGAGAGGCTCCTGAATGCAGTTGCCGTCGACTCCATATTCGCTGCAAATTGAAATCACCATTTTCCACCTATTTTCTTCTTCCTACTCCATTAGGAAGACTCGAACCGAGTTGGATGCTTCCCAAAAATGTTCCATCCTCCCTCCCTCTCTACATTTACATTGTATATGCTCCAGGGAAACTGCTCCAACATATTTCTATAGACACACGCGTGCTCAGAGAAATTAACACCATCTTGCGTACGATTTTACGTGTGATATAGTTACACGAGAAGCGAGTGGCATCGCTGGCCTCAACGGAGCGTGTAACTCTCGTGGAATTCTCATGTTTCATAATCTTTTTCAAAGTTTTCTCTTTTTCGAAACCCCTCGCTCGTCCAGCTTTGTAGGACTCTTAGGTAAACGTCGTTTTTCGAAGCTCTTGCATATGCAGCCCTCTTCGGAGAAGTAGGAACAGGACAAGGATGAGGCCAGAGAGCTTTTTCACCTAATCCTCTGCATCTCACGCTCTCTCATCCTCCCACTTCGGTGTGACCCGCTTACGAAAACGTTTCTATATATTCGTTTGTATATCTCGAGAAAGTACACACACAAGGACGTATATATTTCGTTGTTGTCAGACTTTTCCTTTTGGAGAGGTGAAATATTCATGCTCGCGAGAGGAGACTGACTGCGAGTCACCCCCGCATCATTTCAGTTATCTCAACTAGACAGACTATAATTTTCTTGCCACTTTGGCTTACCTTTCTCGTATATATTCGGCTCGTCGGTCAGAGTATAACCGTGAAAATATTGCGATCGTTTACAGCGTTTCAAGAGATACGGAAACTCTCGAGATCTTGACGCTTCAAGAAAACTCACAACTTTTGCCTTGATCTTTAGTGCTCTAGACAAATTCGTCTCCGTATTACATTTTCGAGAATTTTTATTCCATTTCTTTTCTTTTTCAAACTAATGCACACTCTTCTACGAAACTTGACAGAACGCCTTTGAAAAATGATGCATGACTTCTTTAATCCTCTCATTTTCAAACGAGCAGCTATATGATACTGGACAAAATACTAAAACCGTTTTTTTTTTTACGAATTAGACTGATATTAGGATCATCGGATTAAAATCGTGTGAATCTTACATCCGGAGCGATCGCGAGCTTCTTGACGAAATAATCCAGAGAATCTTCTGACGGGAATAAGTCGCTAAAATTTGATTGCGGATCTCGACGAGACAACTTTATCCCAAATGTTTTCTCACCGTCGAAAAAGTCATGAGGGTTTATGACAATGTACTTTATATGCTGCCTTTAGTCAAAGAATTTATACTCCCTTTTCCTGGCTTTTACGCATAAGGGAGGGTTGGCCAGAGTGGAATGACCGCACGAAGTGAAACAGCAATTCGAAAATGGGCGAAATTTTTTTAGAAAAGTTCACTATTTGACTCAGGACACGAAGACATTGGAAAATCTTAATTACTCATTCAGCTAATACGCAAAGTTTTTTTTACGACTCTCTGCTGCCATTGACGCTTTTCTTGAATTCCGTTTAAAAAATGATGACGGTGTTTTGAATTTTCGTTCGTGATTTTTGTCCTCTACAATCGATCGAACACCGAAAATTCAAGTTTTTGTGCAACTCTTTTCCGAACTATTGATTCAAATATCGAAATTTTGGCTCGTTTTAGCATCTCCTTGTTTGACTGCTCTGAGGGAATTTAATTTTTTACAGGGTACCTTGACTTCAGGTTTTTAGGCATATATCGGTTAATTATTTTTTTCGCTGAATGTTCAGATTTTCTTGTAAATACATGTCTATTTATTGCCATAGGATTTTAGTTGCTTCAGTGAATATCACGTTTTCAATGCATGTCTCGAGACGAAATATCAAATTTTTACTTTTGTGTAGCGATAAAAAATTCGACTTTTTTTGGGGAAGGGATGCTCCACTTTGCTTGGCCTTCGCTCCTCGACATTGGTGACTTTTTATTTAGTTTTCTTCAAGCACAAACTTTCCAAAATACACTCAATCATTTCATACATATTTTACGTTATTATCGTTTGTACACACGTACTTTGCTTCCGAAGCACGTTCGCAAAAACGATTTGAATATCTGGCTACACCCTTAGGTAAGACTGGGGGCTGTCGATCGATACCAAAACGAAAACGTTATCGGCCTAACTTATTTTCAAACACCAGCAGTATTTTCCCTTAACGTCCTGAAGGCTCCGAGCGAACGAGCAGAGGGTGACGACTGAAGAAGGGGATATGAGCACGACGAGATTGATGATCGTCGACCAAACAAGCAAACATTGGGGAAACGTATCGAACTGTTTTATAACAACTTCATCGTTCGGAAAATTTGTTTTTCGCGATAGACTAATGTGGTAAACTGCAAATTTCTTCTCACTTCTCAATCAACATCCTTCATTCGTGCTCTCAATTCGTGATTAAAGGGTTTACCCCGTGTGGCAGCCAGATTTTTTGGGGTTTTTTGTCATTTTTTGTGGGCAGGAAAATAAAGACTTTTGAAAGGGTTTATTCATTGGTATTTGAACTCTATAATAGAAACTGAGATTGAAAAACCACAGAGCGTTCTGATTTGTAAAGCAGTGGCTGTCGCCTGAACTAAAATCATACGGAAATGTTAAAAATTGAATGATTTTCACGCTTTGAAGGATTTTTGAAAATTGAAATTTTATCTTTTGAACCGCGATTGAACCTCCGATTATAGAGTTTAAATATACCAAGAAATAAACCCTTCGAATTTAAAAAGATTCCTTCTTTATTCCGCGCCACAAAAAAATCGCGAAAAAACCCCAAAAAATCTGACTCCCACGCGGAGCCCCTTAACAGAAGTTGCCACGTTTCTTGGTCGTTGTGACGAAATAGCAATGATTTTTCCAATCCATTCTCATGAAATTACTCACGCCGTCGAAGCTCACTTATCAAAAATTGTTTTAGTTTCAGTTTCATTTTTATTTTCATTGAGAGTTGATTGCATAAAACGTTTTCATCGTCTCTTCGTTTTCACGTTTAATTGAGCTAATTGAGTATTTCAACTATACTTTTTTACACATGCTGACGTAATGGAATAAAAGATTTTATTAATGAATGTGATATTTTATTGAAACCAATTCAACGGCACGGTGTCAACCGACTTTCTTCTATAAATCGATTTTCCAGTTCTGTACTCGATTGGTTTCTTTTATTAATGGGGCCGAAGCGGCTTCAGGGTTCTCGAATATGCTAACTTTGCGGAATATAGTTTTTCCAAAATGTCACGTACAGTGAGGGAAAAGTAAGCAAGAATGTGGAATGTACGTGTCTGATGTACGTTGATATTTTGATGATATTGAAGGAATTTTATTCCCTCGTTGTCCTACTTTTCCAACTTTTATCACGATATCTTCGTCGAAGAGATTTCTGTTTTTTTTCCTCCCAATCCTTCGAAAAACAGGCCTTAGGTGAAAATGTATTACAATAACGAGTTGAATAAGCGTCGATTATGGAAATGGGAAGAGTTGTGAGAGAAAAACGATAAATGTTGACGTTCGAGAAGAACACGGTGCCAAAAATTTATAGCGATGTTATTATTTTCTCTTTTCCAGACGGAAAAACATATTTTTCACGTTTTTGTAAATATTCGGAACCAAGAAAATGTGCTTTCTAAAGAATACAATTTTTTTTATACACAAATACAACGTTACGATCCAAAAGAAATATTTGAAATTCTTGAATATGCAAACTCTCATTCCGGTGCTTTTTCATTCGAGAAGCTGTAAAAGCATTGGACACGGATGGAAAATCCACTAGCTTTTGTTGATTTTAAGGAGAATTTTCATTTGAGAATAATCTCTGCTGTGCTCGGTGGGATTAAATTTTATTTAGCTCCGCAACCAACCATTTTCTATATGGTGTGGATGATGAAGATTTCATCAAGCTCTGGCTTCTTTAGTCAAATATTTATTCAGCAAAAATATATTGGTTTATAAAAGTTTTGCAAACGTAGCAGTTCGTATCAACGGGGCTACGAGCTCCGATAAAATGTGCTGTAACACTACGCTACATCCGGAAGCTTTCGACTTTTGTAAAAATAATGGCCGCGAAAGAGCCTCAAAACTAGAATCCGTTGGTTTGGATCTGAATCATAAAAATCTGAGTCCCGAGAACGAAATGCGTTGTTATTGACATGAATAGTTTTTTGCGATCGTTATTAGAGCAAGTCCGGGTTAGTTGTATTGAAAATAAAGAATTCGAGCGATGGAAACCGTTGGTTGATGAAAAATTCAGCAATTTTTTGTTCCCATATGAAAATATGAATTTGTGAAAAAAGAGTCTGAGAACCGAACGAGAATATTGGGAATTATTCGATTTCGAACGGTCGAAGGTATTGATATTTCTAATTCAATTAAAGTTGCACGGCTCAACCGTTCCGCTTTTTTAACGAAATTTTGTAAAATTTGTTTTTCGCTGAACGGAATAGCAGAAATTGAGAATAAAACAAAAGGCAAAGCACAGAAACATCGGAAAAGCTGATTGTTTCGTTTCTTTTTTCGACTCTGGACCGCGACGGAAAAATGTGTGCCTCGATTCGCGCGCGTTTATTTTTACATGAAAAAATATTCCGAGTAAATTTTGTTTCGCAGAGGAAAAGCAACCTCTTTCCAGCTAATGATCTTTTGCGTACTGTGCAACCCAACCGTCCCGGTTCGTCCTCGTTTGTACATATTGCACATTGAAGGGAAATGGGGCTGGATGTTGTTGAAATATTCATAAGGAAGGCGAAAAGGCATATCTGCTGTTGAAATAGCGTGATGTCCACGAGTGCAAACATACGCGATATCTCAGGAGCAAAAAATGTATGAAAGTATCTTTCTATATGCAATACACATACATCTCTTAACACACGCGTCATAGATCTTTGCCTCACGTATCGTTCCTGCGTCACGAACGTATCATTTCGAACCAGCTCAACAATCTTCCGATACAAATACTGCAATTGTTCTTCCTGGTTTTCTCCAAAAATACTTTGGTAGTAGAAACAGCTTCGAAAAATAAAATCAAAGGGAACGTATCGATTTTTGTGGAGAACAATGACGTGTTGAAAACGCCTATTTCACTATCGCATCTTTTAAGGTAACGAAACGATTTTCTTAAGGTATTCTTGAAATTTACACAGAGTTTAAATGGCCAGTTGACTGACACGCATATCAAATTTTAAAGGGGGTCCCTCTTATTGATTATTTAGATAAACGTGTTTGAATGTGAAGAAAAGTACACAGGGTTATAGGCACTATGCGTAAAAAATCATTTATCTTTCCATGTAACGAATGAATGCTTCTTACGAAGTTTATGAAAAAGTACACAATAACAATGAAGTATATTACATTAAATTTAACCGTAAATACAAACCTTAAAATTTGTGGGAAATTGGTAATGAGCACTCGTTTAACCTCACATTTGCTTATTCCTGATTCGTGATCCATTTTCCTTTGCGCTCTCTAATGCGATTTTTTACATAAAAAACTGCGTAGTATTTTTGTCAAGGATGGATGAAATTCGGTCAGTGATGGATCCCCGATTAATTAATGGCTTGTAATTTCATTCGCCAAAATATATAAGTTGAAAAAATTTATTTACAATTTCGAATTAATAACTCTGACATTAATTTAAAGTGATTGTATCTTTAATTAGGAAGTAAAAATCGGTTCAATTTAGATTCCCATAAAATGCGATTCTCCGGGCATGATCTACTTTAATCCATTCTTTCCTGACGTTGCTCTCCGCTCCCGATTTAGGAATATCCGAAAAACTTGGAAATCGAGGATAATTGAAAATGACGTATTCTTCTTGCTGCTGATCTCGCATTCCGAAAAAAGGCTTTGATAAGTGAGGAAATGTATAAAGGCGAAGTTATCAGGAACGGGGATTCTGGGTTTGAGCTTTTTTTTACAATGAAAAAGTTAATTGGTCGTTTATCGACAGTTTTATTTTAGAGACTTTGAAGTGGTGAAAAAATAGCGATAATTTTTTCAAATATCTGCGTTCGAAATAAGCTCGAGACGGATTTATCAGCTCCGTTCAACGATCGGGCGAAAAACGACAAGCTTAATAAACATATTTATCTCAATTGCGCGGTGTAACATCCGCCCGGATATTTCCCGTGGCAATTTCCAAAGCTCGTCGACTCGGACGAGTGATCCTGTTCTCGAGAATGGCGTGAAAAATATCTGGATTTGTTACTCGGCATTCTTTGAGAAGAGAGGAAACGGGGTGGGGCGCAGAGGAACGTATAAATCCACTGTACGAAGAAGAATTTGGGTGCGCCGCTCGAAATGGATCTGGAGCGCAACGGAGAGTAGGACCATTCGCGTTGGATGGGCGAGATGAAGGTTGAGCGATTGGATTCGACGTATATTCCACAAAGGGATGGGGGAAAAGGGAAGAAAAGATTTGGAGGTGAAAAAAAGAAAGGACGAAGAAAAAAAACGATTGAAATGGAGATTCGAACGATTTTATCGTAAACGAGAGTTGGGCGAGATGTCGAAATCCTTGCAACTAAATATATACATCGCACGAGAGCACTCCAACTGCGGAGCCTCTTTTACTGGCAGTGGGTGTAGAAAATTCCGCTACTATATACCCAGTTATATATAAAAACGGAGAAAAGTACTGTAATAACGTAATCCTCCTGGAATTGAAACGAATCTAAGACGCGAGAAGGGATTTTTGGAATCGTCAAATATGCAAATCGCTGCTTCAACAAGAGAAGATTTTTCCATATTCTTAACTCCGAGTGTATTTTTCATTTCACACGATTGTTATTTCAGGTTCGAGTCTATTCCGAGCTGAACATGCGAGCGGCAAGTTGGCCGATGTAACCTTACGAATTTATTTATCAAAGTTTCTACAAATTAATTAATTTAAAAAAGCGAGAAACTTGCACTTTGTTTCGCAAAAATTACCGACATTCCGTACTGATTAACAACTCGTTATTAGCTCGTTGCTGCGCGCGGTTTCAACACAAACTAGAATGAAACCTTCCGACCCGGAATTCGGTTCTGGTCCGGAGCTCACCCCGTTCAACTATCTGCGGTGAAATTGTCTGTAGGTATCGATTGATTTATGTGCAGGGAAAGAATAATGGACGGGATTATTGCGTAGAGAAGCACATCAGCACTAGCAGGATCCGTTTCCTCAACGTCGCGAGCCAACAAATCTTTTGAACACTCTCGCACACTGCTCGTAAACGGGACATGCAACGGGGTGGGTCGGAAATGCGGAGGAATTCTCGGGTGCGCGGCTCCTCCAGAGCCTCACACTCATTTCGGCATGAATTTTCGGAAAAGTTTTCTCTAGTGCGAGGAGAATTAATGGCTCGGTTTGATACGAAGAACGATGCTTATGATCCGCATCGAAACTGCCGGGCTCTTGGTCCTTTTCGTCTACCCGTTCCGGGCCAATGGCAACATTTTTATATCAATTGAATACGAAAATGGGGAAGATTTTCGTGGACTGAAATTGGCCCTTAATTGGGAGTTGAGAACTTTCCATTACTCCTGGCAGCAGGAGCAGCGACGAATTGTTCCATAAACATTCATTTTTCTCGTAATAAAACGGCGCTGGATAACTACACGGAAAAGGCGAAATATAAAGTGAAAAAGTGTGCGGATACAGTTTTTCGCAGGACGAAGAGACTCGGCCTGAAAAAAGGTTGCTAATCCGGAAAAAAGGTTTGGGTATACCCGCGAGGGTTCGCTGAATGTGGACCAAAAGGTTGTCCCTTTTGTGGCGAAGTTAACTTACCGAGCATGATCCGTCGGGATGGCGGGAGTTTGTCAATTATTTTTCATGACTAGCTCACTCTCTATGCGGTTCTCTAGTTTTTTGCCTCTATATTCGGACTAATAGTGTACGAGAAACGTTGTGGAAACGGGAAAACGAGGCTCTCGCCAGTGCGGCCAAAGCAGGACTCGAGAGAGGAGAGCGGAGATGGGGAAAACACGAAACGTAATTGCATATTTGCATTTTTATCACGGTACTCGTGAGAGGATGTACGCGAATTTCAGCGCGGGTGACGGAGCACTCGTTCCCTTTTTTCTCTCGCTGTCTCTGTGCAGCTTTTTCCTTTCTCCTCTCGCTCTATCACGTTGCGTCGATACAAATTGGCGGCAAATTGTGGTACATACGCAGGATCCTGAATTTTATTTGCCGGCTTTATGACGTACAATTGAACCTCAGTGGTGAGTGGAACACACGCGAGGAAAAAAATTATTCGACTCTCGACCCCGTGTGCCACTACAAAACCAACCAGAATTTCACTCTCCCCGTATGCCAAGTTTCGTCATTTTTTTAACGTTATTATTTATATTCAATTGGCCTCGGGTTTAAATCAACACGAGCCAAAATTGAACGCGTCACTTGTTTTCATTCACCCCTCCAAATTTTTCAACTTTCTCTCTAATTCGTATATCCCGTTTAAACGACGAAGGGACCGTGTGAAAATCATGCGACGTAAGGGAACGTTATTTCGAAGTTCCACGAGCCTGTTTTTCCTCACACGTCCCACCGAAACTTTTTCCTCCGCACTTAACTAATCGTCTCTCCCCCAGAAAATTAATACGTTCAAACTTTCGTTAAACGAATACATTTTTAGACAGAAAAAAGTCGACGAATCTGGAAAATATACAAATAGTATTGTCGGGGCAAGAGGAAAGTGTTCCTATCGTTCGCTATTTACCGATCGTACCTTATCCGATCGCTCCGATCCTGAAACCGAGCCGAACTCGCCGTGGATGGTGTATCCAGACCGATTATTTTCTCCCTTTTCATGTTCTCGTTTCGTTCGCTACACATCCACCCACATCCAACCTCATCTCCGTCTCTTTCAACTCTCTCTCTCTCTCCCTCTCTGCTTTCGTGTTGTACAACGCACGTCCAATGTTTCCTGCATGGAAAAAAATTACCCCCGTACCCGGAAAGTCATCGCCATTTCATTCGTTTTTTTCAATCACACACTCCGCGTCCCAATCAGCAACAGACGAAATTAGAACTTGATGGATAGAGACATCCACCGTTTGATTTGTGCACGAGCTATTTCTTCCATGTTTCCATCAATTTATGTCCACCTGGAAATACAGAAATACCTCTCGAACCGTCGCTGAACCTCGTGAATCATGTTTAATTTATTATTTGCCACATTGCGAATATGTAAGGATTAGAGAAAAAGTTTTATTCACATCCGCGTCGTCAGGACCGTTTCAATGTTTTCGATCAACGAGTCTGTTGACGATGCGGTTCATTGCGTACTGGATATTTTTGTAACAGAAGGGGATGCTCGTTTTCATGCTTTTTTTATAGTGAAAGATTGTTAAAAATGCACGAACCGCAATATATGCTCATTGCGCATCGATACAAAGTTCCATTTGGTTTTGTAGACGAAAAATATGGATCGAATTCCAACTATAAAAGGGACACGGTTTAGATAGCTTGCCACGTCGTGGCATGTGATTTCTGGCCTTGCGAGTTTCCCGGTCTTGATACGTGTGCTGCTCGATCGCGAAGGCATATGTGTTTCGAAGCAATGTTGCAGAGATCGATGAGTTACAGGGAACAGCCAAAAGCCCAATTGCTCAATGTTCGATCGCGCCACACACAAACACTCGCACACTCTCTCGTACTCCTGACTTTGACGAATAATCCTGAACGTCGTTACATTCGAAGTTAGCTTTATTTTTGTGCATCGAAATTGCGAAGCTGCAGTTTGCCCGAAGCATTTTCATTTTTTTTTTCCCCACTGCGCTGTTATAAATTTTTTTCTTTTTTGAAAATTTGTATACGATCGTTCCAACGGAGATCGAGCTGAGTTACAAAAGCTGCGATGTTTTTGACGTTTTCCAATTAATTCGTCCTATTTTTGACCATTTAATGGCATTTCGTTGCGAAGTTTTTATCATTTATCGTACGATGATGAACAAACTTCGACCTTCCATCGTGCAGCAATAAACTGGAACGAAATTTCTCGACCCCGAGCCGCCACGTTTTTTTACCAAATTTCCAGTGTTCCCTTCCCGTTCTACGCATTTGTAAATTACATCCAAATTCTGTTGTTACTCGGATACAATGTTTCAAACTAGAACCTCCAACATTTTTCGGTAGGAAGTTTCCATGAAATTAATTAGCTTTCCATGAAACCTCATACATGCGTTATTCTGTAGTCCAACCTCCTTAAATTTCCAGGTAATTCAACATTCACCTCGATACAAATATTCCATAATTTATCGCAGTGAATACCGGCCCATTCACTAATTTTTATAACTTCGAGCAGAGCCGGATCCTCTTCCCAAAGAGCTGCTATCGCGTTCGATATCAAGCGTAAAACTTCGATTTCGTAATATTTTCTCCCCAGTCTCCTCCTCAGAATTGACGCCCATTTGAGTCCTGTTTGTGACGTTAAGCATTTGTTTGTTGTCAAATAAAGCGCTATTGCCAGATGAGTTTTGTGCTCACGGGCACAATTATCTCTCGCGGCCTGATTTGTAAATATCCACTGCGTAATTATGCCATTTGCAGGCTTCTGTCTTTATTGACGTGGATAACAACATAACAATGCCCTCGTGTACACGCCAAGCCTTATTATACACGATATACCACATATATTTGTGTGTTTGTTAACAAAGTACGGTATATAGGGGTAGAATCACAGGATATAGGGCGAGCCATCAATTATTGGCGGTCGTGTCTGTGATGAGCGCGATACGAGTTCGCGAAACATACACCACCGTTTATACGTTCGTGCTGAACGTACTCGTGTTTACTGCGTCGATAATTGACTCGGAGAATTCATCGATTCGATTGATTCCCCAAGATATTTATGAATTCATCGTTTCAATAGCTTTTAGAAAAATCGATAGGACTCTCAACGGTTGCTGATAATGAGAGATCCGTTATATTGCGGTGGAGATGTCGAATTGGTCACTGAGCAACGAAGGCATTTGAGTTTGAGGCTTCGAAACCAAAGTTCCCTTGCGCCCTTTCGTTCGACGTAGCTATTTGCTGGACACCTTAGATTTTCTACAATATTATATTCCGTTTTCTCTTATTTCAACAGAAATTCCTGGACGATGGCGGAGACACTGTCCCCAGGGTTTAAAAATGTCCTCGCCAGGCTGCAACCTCATTGGCGAAGGCATGACCAACTACCCGGAAAAGGTGAAAAGTGCCGGCGGAAAGTGTTCCTGCGGACCAGCTGTGCTTTGGTGTCCAAGTGAACCGCGACCTTACACGTACCAGACGCGACACGAATGCATACTTAATCTTGTTGCGAAACTCACTTACGGTAAGCTCGCATGCTTCGAGTATAAATCAAAGCAATCGAATCATTGAGGGGCCAATGCTTGAAACATATTGAGAAATCTTTTCATTTTTTCTTCATTTCAAGCGACGAAAATCATGCAAAAATAGAGTAAAATTTTTCTCTTCTCAGCAATCGTCGCATATTTATCAACGCTGTTACAAATTTTTATTTATTCAGAGCTCATGAAATTTACATTATGCTAGTTAAAAATATCATCCAATGGTATAACGCTGTTTGATCCAAAAGTGTACTTGATAAGTCGGACAGTAAATTTGGCGCGTAAGTTTTACGTGAATAATGGTTGGGACGAGGGTGAAGAGGAAGAAGGAGGAGCAGAAGAGGCGATGGGCACTCGCTAATGAAAAGAAAATATAAATAGATGTTTGAGGGGCCGGAGGCGTGATGGGGGAGAGCGGGAGGCAAGTGGAGAACGAGAGAAGAAGGGGTTGAATGGGAATGAGTTGGAAAATATGAAGAAGTGGATAGGAACAGGGTATACGAAGGGAGAGAAACTGACAAGAAAGTGAAAGAAAAAATAGAAATAAAAGGAAGTAAAAAAAGAAAAATGAGAGTAGGAAGAACGAACGGGTCGCGGCTAAAGGTCTTGCGACGTGACACCCCCAACGTTAATGAGAAAAGGACACACAAGCGCGCTAGAGTGGGTTTGTTTTTCGAGCCCGCGGTACGATATTCTCATCGTCTGCGACATCGCCCTGCCTGCTGGCAGCCTTTTTTCAATTCTTTTTATTTTTACCTGTCGTTTCTTCCCGTCTGCCTCTCTTCCGAATTCTCACCATTTTTCTCGTCTCTCTATTTTAGCTCATGAGAAAAACGAAAGACAAAAATATGCTCCTACCGTTGATTACTATTATATTTTTAAGCAAAAACCTCACCGACCGCCGGATATTTGTACCTTTCATAGGCTTCCCATCAAGCCCGATGTTTATTTCCAATGCTCTCTCTTTCTCTCTCTCTCTCGCCAGCTGCGCTCGCGATACATTCAATGAAAAATAGAAACCCGGTATTCGTGGATATTCTTCGGGATATTTGACAAATCTGTGAAGTTTGCTTTATAGTTATTTTTTATTTGGAATGTTGGAATAGAGCTCCCGCAATCCGGAAAAGAATTTTCCCTATTTTTATCTATTCGCTTGTTCACACGTTGAACTACAAATTTATGACAATTACAATTATGACAACTACAAAATATGAAATTACAAAATAAATTTTCGATCTTTCATTCCTTGATGTCTTGTTTACGATTTCAAATGTAAATTTTAACAAATAGATGGAAAAATCGCTAGATATTTAGCAAAAAACAACACTCCGTAAAATTTGGATAATTCGGATGGTGAATTTTCATATTTTTCAAAACAAATATAACTTTTTTGTTTTCACATCGCTCACTGCTGCGTATTTATGCACTCAATATCATACGTTGGTGCATATTTTCTTTCATATGTATTTACGACGTTACTGAAATTTGAAAAAAATCAATCCATATGGGGTACGAGCAGAACGCCCGGAATTCCCCCAAACTGAAAAATTTCACAAATTTATTAATCATTAAAAAACCGTAGGGTGAACCCAAGTTTGAACTGCGTTAATGATTCTTTTATGGAATAAGGACGTTAAATTAATTTTTTAAATAACATTGAACCCCTTTATCCCATAGTTTCATCAATTTAATGTGGGCAAAAATTAGATTAAAATGTACGAAATTTTATGATCGGTATTGACGCGAAAAAATAAATCGTTACGCGCCTCGCGAACAATGTGAGTACACTGAACATCGCATGAGTTCAAGTGCCTAAAAGTGGGGGTTTCGGAATATGAAGATATCGCGGTGTCCGTATTTACCCTGCGTCCGGAATTACCTGACTTCAAGCAGAAGTTTATTGCCTTTTTTTCGAAACAAATAAAATTTTTAGTCTCCGTTCTGCTTAATGATGCTTTGAAGTTGCCTCAAATTAGCTTGTAATCGTTTGACCAGTACACGAAATGCACGAAATGTTTTACCAGTCTCCGGAAATGATATTTTCTGCTACGTTTACTTCGTTACAACTTAACGGTGTTATAACTCGATATCGTTCCCAGCCAATGCTGTTACCCAATATTATTGTGTGTACATGTCTTCTGTGTGTGCGTCGGCTCGGATATCTCGTTGCAGATCTCGTATCTTCCGGTGTATCGCATGCATCGTTATTACCTTCAAGAGTCAGTCCGCAAATTCAACACAATCAACGAGTATTTTACCTCCGAGAAATGCCAACGACCATAGCATTGTCGTTGGTTATTTCTCACGTAACTATCCATGTATAAGGGCGTTTTCGCGTTCATGATTTAACGAGGTTTGCCGGCCAAGTAGCTACGGAACAAAAGTAGTTTGTCGGAATTGAAGCTTCCCCGCCACCAAACCTCAGCAATCTCTCCCCCTCTCCTCTCCTCCTCTTCGTTTGCTTCCTCACAAGGTCCCCACTGTTTGGCCAAGTTAAATTTGATTCGAACGGAAAAGTTTAATCGGGCTTGCACTTGGCTTTCGGTCCCCGTGTATCTCACGACCCGACCAGCCAATACCTGTCACACTTTCGAATAAGTTGTGCCCTCAAGCCTTACATACTTTTTACGAACACATAACGCTACCTTATTCATATAGTCATGTGCGTACAGCTTCGAAGAATTATAAACTTCATTCCATTCTGAAATTCATCGCAAAAGTTGTCGTGACTTTCGAACAAAGGGGACGCGGTGAATTATATTTATTGGGGACTTTTTAAAATATAATTTTCATGGTTGTAGAGCGCAGCCTCCGGGATGCGAGGTTTCTTATGAGGACTTGAAAAATTATGGCGTGGTGAATTGACCCTAGAACTGAAATTTTTTGTCGGATCATTGTTATTTCGTTTCTATGATTTGAAACGAAGCTGGCAAAGGAAAACGCCATTTTATAGAGAGCGCTGAATCGAAACCCTTAAAACGTTTGGCCTTTTATATATGCGCGAGTATTGAAAAAAAAATTCCTTTTGAAGCATCAGTTACGTTGTTACGTCGTGTACAGTAAAAGGGTGTATTCTTTTAGCCGTTTTTTGTTTCAACGTTTAAAGAGAAAGTAGGAATAAAAAGAAGGAAAGCACACGTTGAGTAACGCGTACGCGGTGAAAGTGCATTGTGGGCTAAAGCTCGTTATATCCGCTTATCTGAAAACGATACAAATTGGAAGAGCTCGAAGGGAACGTTTTCGTTGGAAATATAAGCGAACCGTTTTAACGGGAGTCGAAGGAGGATCAAAACTCCGAAGTAAAAAAGCCCATTAAAAAGCTCCGAGTTTTATACGATTCGTAATAATTCAAGCTTTGTTGAATCTTAGTTTTTTGTAATTATCATTTTTTTTCCGAGGATTGATGAAATCGTTCTTTGGCTCACTCACGCGATAAAGGGATAGCTTAAGCACGTTGTCGAGCGTTGCTGAAAGTATTACGAAACCTAAATGATATTATTAGATCTAAAAGATCTGTACACAGCAAGGAGAGAAGGTAAAATCATGTTTCCCATTCCTGGGGGCAGTCCGAAATACCAAAAGTACAAAAGCATTAAGTCTTGCTTCAGAAAGTCAAAAAAATCAATTGTTTTCGGAAATGTCTTTAGGATAGACGCAAATAACTTTTCGGTTTATCGTTTCAAGGATATTTCAAGAGTACAAAAACATTTTTTTAATGTGAGAAATACTATTTTGTACATGGTTTATGTACCAAGTCTGATTGTCGAAGTTTCTCAGCAGCTTACAATGTGGAGAGCGTAATTGCCTGCAACAAAAATTCCAATTTTTTTTTTCATTTTCATGTATTTTCCTTCCATATGAACTATAAGGTCTCGAAAAAATTGCGAAATTCTATATTTTTAACGAGCTTGAAAAAACACGTTTTTAAAGAAGAAGGATGTCACTGCAACGCGCTGTGAATATAAAATTTCGCAATTTTTTCGGCTTTTTATAGGTTCCTATGGAAGAAAAATATATAAAAATGTAAAAAGAATTTTGAATTTTTGTCGCAGACAATAATTACGATTTCCAAATATCTAAATATCCGTGAAACTATACCAAAAAGTTTGCTATGGTGAGTTATTTGCGTCTATCCTAAAGACATTCCCGAAAACAATCGATTTTTTTGACCATCCAAAGCAGGGCCCCCTCCCCCCTTAATTGAGACTTATTCGCAATGTTTTGACACAACTGTAACGTGCAACAAATTTAATTAAAAGACGCTGCTGGGAATGCGTAAGTAGCAATTAGCCAAATGAATAGTTAAGCAGTAATGAGTCAGTAAACACACAAATGTTATACATGAATAGTGCGAGGAGTGAAGAAAAGACAGATATTTCAATGTAATGAGAGACGGTTCATCTTCTCGCGTAGCAAAGCTCCATTGGCTAACGGGGTGTGAGTGGATCCACGCCATATAAACGCCACACGTTACGTGAGCTCAATTCTCGGACGTTGAGAGAGGGCCAAGTTAGTTTCCACCGATTTGCAGTTTAACGTTGAATATGCAAATATCTCTGGGCTAGCAAGGGAAAATTCTCACTCCTCTCTCTCTCTCTCTCTCTCTCTCTCTCTTTCGAAGTCAACTCGAATTGCTATACCGCGAGCGAAGAGTAACGCAGTAGAGTTGATGTTCATATGTATGTAAACGAATGATGTATACTGGGTGTCCCAGCATTAGGCGAGATCTTGTATCGTGAAAACACCGATTAATTGATCCAGGAAGCGATTCTGAATCGATCGATCCAACGAAAGCTTCCAATCAAATTTCTCTTCCACGAGTTATTAATTTTTCATTTGTACGAATCAAATGACGAGTATAGGAGTTTCTAGTAGTGTGAAAAAGTCGAGAAAGATCAACTCTGTTTATTTGTAATTGATGAAAAACTGACTCTTCGCTCAGCTGCTGAAAGTTCCTTGTTTTCCTTGTTTCGTGGTCGATTCACTTTAATAAAAGGATCAAACGTACCCTCCAACTGCGGTTCATTCATTAATACCCTGTCAGAAGAGTGTGTCAAAAAAAGAGTGCTCAAGTGTTTCCGACATTTTTAGCCTATGGCAGGACACCCTCTAGATCCATTTATAGATATTCAACAAATGAACATTGGCTGGAAATAACCGCAACGAGCATGCATTGTCCGAATAATTAATTAATCCGTTACCCATTTCCACGAGCGTTTGCGCTTTCGTTGGACTTTGGCTATCTCAGAGTGAGTGGGTGGCCAGCGAATCATGTTTCCTTTGGAGAATGATGATGGAACTTTTGTCTTGTTTTCGTAGGGAATTGCCAAAGGATTCAATGGAAATACTTTTGAACGTCAGTTCTGATACGTCGTTAATAATCTTCAGGTTTTTTTTATCGAGTCAGACGTTTTGGACCCGGCTCGAATGCTGCTTCGTTACACATTTGCCAACAAATGTCGATCCGTGTAAAAATAAGCACTGAATTGCGATATCGAATTTGGGAGCCAATTTTCATTCATGTTATTCCATAACTATAATTGAATCGGATCCTTCTGAAGAGTAATTAAATTTTTTACTTTTCCAGATCAAAAGTTCACCGCACCAGATCCACCGACGAGTGATAACGGTGAGTTGAAACTTCAGCTCAACTTTTTCTTCTCCCCTGTTTTCTTTTCGGTCCAATATAGAACCGATAAATCTGGGTTTTATCGAACCGTGAAAATTGAAAGCCTCCGAAAATCCGGCGACGTAGTTTCCGAATCGTTTCGCGAGGTGACGTTCCTATTATGCTATGCCTTTCCATCTTAGATACGCTGAGAGACAGGTAGAGAAGCGAAGCAGAGAGTTAGAGTGATTCACGTTGAGTGCACTCTGAACTTTCTCAGGAGAGTTTGTATCCAGTGGAAAAGCCTCTCCCGCGGAATAACATCGCCGAATAATTATCGCAATTAACGAACCCCCGTAGGTAGGACGCTCTTAAGCTGAACGGTTAATTTGCTCCTTTTGAAGGTTCGATGGCATCTTGAAGTTTCTCGCTAATGTTCCCCCTCGAAGCACCCCGCACTTTTCAGTTTCTTTATGAGATCCGGCAATATTGAAACTCCATTCGTCATATCTCAATGCACTGCAACCCTTTTTTCAAACCTCGTACACTCTTCCTTCCCTCCCTTTTTCGATAATTGCTTCGTCCAGTACCGATCCAACGCGAAGCTGCGATGATTATTCATTCATTTGCCTCTGATTCTCGTGCTGTTTACCAGCCTCGGATAATCATTCGATGCGATTAACCGCACGAGTCCTGAGCTAATTGAACCTTCGGAAACGGCATTTTGGATAGAGGCATAAATTTATAAAACTCGATACTAATTATATTCGTCCCAGTCGAATTGGTATTTAGAGCGAAGTATAAAGTAAAAGTGTCAAGTTCATTAATAAGGCAGTTTTGAACGTCACGTTGAAACGAGAGGAACGGAAAAGAGGAAAGTCCAACGGGGTTTAATGGGTTATTCGATAATGAAAATTGATCTGATTTTGTACAGTTTCATTGTACAATTTCGTATCGCGTCTATCCCCGGATTTTAAATCTAGAAAAAACAGCATTCATTCTTTCCGTATTTTTGGCCAAATCAAGAGAATAAATTCTCGTTTATACAACTCTTTCTCTTGCACGCGTTTACTCCGTTGACGTTTTACCATTACACTCACCCGACACTCGTACACGCAGCAAATACTTTCAAGTCTCGAGTACTCGCTTTCACGTGGTTGTCAGACAAATATCCGACGAAAAGAATAAATGTTTGATTGTCGCTTAGCCGTCGCACTGAGAGTTCAAACTTGGTACAATCTCTTTTTTGCACAAAGTCAAGTGGTGTCTCTCCGCGCTCGCAGTTTTGCCACTTGAAACTCGCTACGATGAAATTCTTTGGCACAACTTATTCGTTTTTTCGTTTCGTGGGAGAGAATAATAGTTGGAAGTAGGGCAAACCACGTAATTGCTTGTCAGATAAGAGTTTCCAGCGGATGTTCCTCGGACAAGACAGTCGATAAAGAGCAGAGGAAAACCAACGGAAGGTTCGCCATCGATATATTAAAAACTAGGGTGAAAAACGCTTCTGCGGCGTAATTGAAAATTGTATGGAGCTGCAGATATTCTTTATCGCGAATCTACTCCTTTGTGTTTTCGGCCTAGTGGTGTGCCCAAATTTAGAATAGGAATTCGCATTTTATCGGACATTCATCCTTTGAAGCACCGGTACAGAACAAACATTTTATTCGATTCGTTCCTCCGACGCATGAAATACGGTTTTATTGAGAGCCATCCGAGGCTTGGCATTCTCACTTTTGGATCGACGTATTCGTCCCGACAAAACCACTTCGAGTCATGAAAAAATATATATAAATAGTCCCGTTTGCTCGAAATTCTACAAGATGCCGAGTCACTCGATTCGAGACAGTTTCGTAGTTAGAAGCTGCGTTAGAGTCGACGCTTTTTACGAGAAACGAAAGACTCGGAATCGAGTGAAATGGAAGCACCGAGGACGATGAAGAGAGAGAGAGAGAGAGAGAGAGGACGCAAGATTTCGCTGAACCGTTGAGATGACAAATCCGTTCGTTAAAAGTTATCTGTGGGCACATCCGTCGTACCCGTAGAATTTCTTCATCGTTTCTTATCCCTCGTAATGTTTGCGAGAAACTCTGTACCTCCGGAAGTACTTTTTCATAAAAAGTTTCGTCAACGAGCTCTTTGATATTTGGTCTCTACTACTTTTTTCAAAAGAATCTTTGACGACACTCAGTTTTTTTCAAACATATAAAGGACAACGAAATGAAGAGGACGCTGAAGCAGCAATTGCAACGTTAATTTCGCTGGAGTTTATTCAGAGAAAAAAAATTTCTTCGCCCGTTTCTTCTCACGTTGGATCAGCCTGCTTAATTATTTTCTTCTTTGACTGTTTTCCATATATTGTATAAACATTAACTTCGAGTTGAAATGCGAACAATTCTTCATTCAATGAAAAACGTTTTCAGCATTTTCGTTCGTATTTCGTTTCACATTTTCTAGTGCAGTTGTGCTCTTCGGCTAACACTGTTTTCAAGGTTTTTACATCAAGCTCCTTTTTTCTATTACTTCGCTTGGAACGGCCTCTTCGACGATCCACAATGCACTTTTCTCTCGAAACAGTGCAAATAGAATTATTCGTTCGCTGGCGTTGCGACAATGAGATTTCAGCATAATCGTTATTCGCGCGATGACGAAATGCTGAATTTAATGAACTAATTGAATCGCACCACTGTGAAACAGCGTTGTATCCATATCTCGCGAATACTCCTCAGCCGAGTCCTTCTTCGCGTACGCTACGAATCACCGGGTCGTTGAGTTTCGTAAGGCAAAGTTTTCGCCAACAGGAACCGAACATCTTTGCTAATGTCGCTTAAGATATTTGCATTCGTGGCAACGGCAAAACGGAATTTACCTCTCCCGTCGCGTGTTCGTATGTGTGTCTCCACGCAGATGATAAAATGCGCCCGCATTTGCGACACAGCAGAATAAATGCTCGATAAAGAGAGAGCGAAAGCTCTATACCGAACGCGAGACGGGGATTTCGTAAAACTCAAGAGCCCAAGAAACTGGGTGGATTCCCCGAGGTAGAATATACGTTTATACAGAAACAAAACGTCTGAGAAAGACAATAAAGAAATCTCGCTTACATCCGAAATCTGGAAAAATCGATCGTCAAATCGAAAATTGTAGAAGAATTCGCAGATTTTTTATTTTACCTCCCGATGACTCAGCACTGAATTAGTTCCTTTAGTTTTAATGCATTTTTGTACAAACGAAGGAACCCTAACGATGCTGTTTCATTATTTTTATACATTTATTCGTATTTTTTTCGTTACATTTTGAAATGTCTCCCGATTCTGAATCGGTTTTATCCACAAGAGACTCGAAGGGACCGAAAGAAGTGTTAAGAGTATTTCATCACGGTGAACACGCAATCGCACACTTTTCATCGAGTCTCGAAAGCCATTGGGACGGGAATAAACACGAGCAGGCCACTTGGCCAAACTATCGTCATAATTTTCACTCCATGCATGAAGCCAAGTCTCCTTCGTTGCAAAGTTCATCATACACAGAGATATAGATATATGGATGCGTGTATTTACCTTTCCTCGAACTTGGCGTCCCAGAATTTTCTGGTCTTTGGCAAATCGCAAGAGAGAGAGAGAGAGAGAGAGAGAGAGAGAGAGAGAGAGAGAGAGAGTAATCGACCTTGAGAGTAATCTCTCACTTAGGTAAATTTGCGATTCGGACAGGTTTATGATATGTAATTAACACTAACACGGTTAATATATTTTCCGAATATATAAGCGGTGAATTATGTTGGCGAAGTTGGCTCAGATAATTCATGCGAATATAGCAACGGGATTGATGCACGAGCGAATCATTCCCATTGGTGCGTTGTCAAAGTTTCATTTATCCTAAAAAAAGTGAGCGTTTCAAGCTCAACAAAGTGTGCTTTCGGTTTGAAACGATTGCAAATCGCGTCGAAATAATGACGAGCGCTTTCAGAAGGAAGCGAACGGACACGATTCGATTCGAATAGCCTCCATAATTTTTCTATACGTGTCTGAAGAATCCCGCGAGTTTAAACTCCGATATAAATTTTACGAAACTGCGGCATAAATTGCACACCCCACTCGCCAGACTTTATGCTGGTAACTCGAAAAATCTTATCGTGTAAACTCGTAAAAATTCATCGGTACATTTTTCAACAATGGTTGAAAATATCCGGGCGGAGTAACCGGTAGCGAAAATCCTGATCGTATAATATATAAATATAATTTAGATCGTAGGAGCATGAAAATTTATTGCGCCGGTTTCTTGGCTCGATGTACCGACCAAATATGGAAAATATGTGAAATACTTAACATATATTTGCGGTATATTTCTCCTCGGAATGTTCCGCTAGTCATGAATACTCTTCGCACGCATATGTTCCATCAAAATGGTGTTAAATTTATATAGACGAAGATAAAATTTTCACGGATATACATATACTTGTGCAGAGGTGTGTATACTGGCAGAGGAGAAACGAGGCTACTTCGCATTGGCTTGCTTCGCCTGATAAAGAATCGATAAGTGCGTTGTCCCGTTAAGAAGATAGGGGATAAAGTTGGCTTGTGGCGGTTGCGCTGTTGGCTCCAAGACGAACTCGTTAATCCGATTCATTACCCCAGATACTGCGAGAGAGAGAGAGAGAGAGAGAGAGAGGGGGGGGGGCAGAGATTAGCGAGAATGGGAAATGGATGGTAGCGGAGAGCGAGGAAGAAAGTGAAGAAAAAAATAAAAAGACGATGGTGAAAGAAGGAATTACAGATTCAAAAGTCGATCGAGCTGGACGTCGTTTTCACTCGAACGGAATAATTGAGTGAACGTAAAACCAATTGGTGTATCAGCGGAGTGGACGAAAATAATGTATAAATCAGTGAAGAAAAACACGATCAACTCCAACTCTGACGAGCTCCGGGTCTAAATGAATAAATAATAATAATAAGCTTGAGCGAAACTTTTCTGCGTTGTTGCTTAATTGGCGTAAGCCATAATTTAGAGCGGTCCCGTTGCCCGCAAGAGAGAAGGGGAGGAGCGAGAAAACAATGAAGGAATAAATACGAGGGGAAAGATAGTGATGAAGTTAGGAGGAAACGTACGCGCAAGCTTGTCTCATGCAAATTAGATGAGAAAAAAACGCCCAGAAGCCCGAGTAAAAAAGTGCTTCAGTAAAAACGAATCGGAGCTTATTCGTGATATTTCCTTCAATCCCGTGTATACACGAGATTCACGAACAAATGAGGCCGGGTAGTTAGAGAGGTGAATTAATAAAAAACGAAAAAGCAGGGAGTGAAAAAAGAAGGGAAAAAGATTGTGGAACGTCTATTTGCCCAGTTCCCTGCGTGTTTCTCCGTTCATTAATTCTCTCTTCCTTCGGCCAATTCCCGTAATTCCGAGGGTTAAAAAAAACCAAAGCCCGAGTGCTTCGCCTTCTTGGTCCAAAAGAAAAAGCGATATACTATATCTCTATATTCGAGATGGCTAAGCTTTTCCGAGCGTGCTATGCGCGACGAGAGAACTCCGCGATTCAAGAGGAAAAGAGCGTCTCGTCGTAGCTTGTCGCCGTGAAAGCTCACTAGAAAATCCGATATTGTCGTAGTCGCCACAACGAAAGAGCATATATCTGTGAGGGTCGGAGCTTATTCACCTTCGTCTCAGGCATTCGTGCCCGCATATGTTTGAAGAATTATTATATTCGCGGGTAAGCGTACTAGAATGATAAAAAAACAATATATTTATTTTTTTCCTCAAAATCGCAAGTGATTATGTTATGATGAAAAAGTAATTCTCTCAAAATTTTTTCTTTCTTTAGCGGAATGAAAAAATATAAAAATTTCACTGGCGGCACCTCTGAAAAATTTGTCAGGTATTGCAAGTTTTGAGAAAATAATGTTTTCATGATATGCTAACATATGAACCTGCGAAACAATGGGAATCATATTTTATCTCGAAACGTTTACGAAAAATGGAAAAAGAACTTTAGAAAAACCACTGGGACGACCTCCAGATGTTTTTCCTCCAAGCTCTAATTTTGAGAGAATCAACTTCTGATTGAGTTCTAACTCTCGTCGTTTTTATAGACGGTCCAAATTTTGAGAAAATTACTTTTTCGATATGTATTAACCATAATCACTTGCGACTTTGAATCACTCTAAAGTACACACTTCCGGCGTCCGGTGTCCGGTTTCGAACGCATTCCTCGGTGTCCTCAGAATTTTTATTCTTTCGTTGACATCTCAGAATGTAATTGACCGTTTTGTATCGAATTAATTAAGGCCTCAGGCCACTCTAGAGGCCGAAAAAAATAGGCTTTTTGGGAATTTTTTTTCAGAAATACTACAAATTAAATCGAGATAACAGAAACGTGATTTTATTATTCATATCAGTGACTGCTTACAATAATTTTTTTGAAACGATTTAGTGCAAAATGGCGGCTGTGCAGCGATGGCTCAACTTTTCAAGTTGGCCGGACTCATAACTCAGGCAATTTTCAACCGATTAACTTGAAATTTTCAAAATATCTTGAAAAATACATTGTCTATGGAAGTACGTAGGATTTTTTTTTTATATTGCGTAGTTCATTCGTTATTAACAATTATCTGACAATTCTTCAGTTCTCAAGTTTCTCAAGATCTTCACTTTCCACTTTAGAAGGGCGCCATTTGGCCAAAAATCAATATATCGCAAAAATCCTACGTACTTCCATAGACAATGTATTTTTCAAGATATTTTGAAAATTTCAAGTTAATCGGTTGAAAATTGCCTGAGTTATGAGTCCGGCCAACTTGAAAAGTTGAGCCATCGCAAAAACGCTGCACAGCCGCCGTTTTGCACTAAATCGTTTGAAAAAAAATTATTGTAAGCAGTCACTGATATGAATAATAAAATCACGTTTCTGTTATCTCGATTTAATTTGTAGTATTTCTGAAAAAAAATTCCCAAAAAGCCTATTTTTTTCGGCCTCTAGAGTGGCCTAAGGCCTTAATAATCGATATCCAAAACACTGGGGCAAAATTGGAACGAGCACAAATCTTCTAATTCGAGAGATTACTCAAGGTAGAAAAATAATGTTTGTCTGCGGTTTTTCGGATCCTGCCCGCCGCCCCAAATTCGCAATTCATTAGTATCTCGATATATTTTAAAAAAAATGTATTCAGAGTGTTGAGAGAATAAGAATGAGGGGGAGGAACAGTCGGAGCGAAGACGATCGATATATCGACCAGATGAAAAAGTAAAGCGACGAGAAAAGCATGCAGGAGTAAGGGAGGAGGCTGAGAAACGAAAAAAGCACAAAGTTAAGAAAGAAGAAAGCTTCTTGACGTGCCCACCACGTAGGGCGTACAAATTTCTATTGTATATCGACAATGGCTTCGGTGAAGCGTTCTAGTGTAACATAAATAAGAAGGAAGTGTGCTCTGGTGTAGTCATGCTGTGAACTTTCGAAAAATTCAATTTTGATAACGCTCCACACCCGAAGGTGAGAGAGCTCCTCTTCTTACCATTTGTATTCCTCATCTTCATCTGCTTCCGAAGCTGTTAGAACATATCTATAGCTAAGGACAGAGCGATTCCGAGGGGTTTACATACGTAAATTCATAGATACATTCGCATTCTCTGGTGTTTCTATTCTGAGAAAAAAAATTGTTGGTTCAATAACAATTGATGCGTTATTGGAAGAGTTTTTCTTCATAGAACGAATCTGCAGTCTGATCTAAAACTATTTTATTCATTGCCACATTTCGTCGTTCCAATGACTTTTTTTGTCGACGATTTTGTCGAGGAATTTCGTATATAATCGACGATAATTCTCTGCGCCTCGTCCCTGCATGTAAACGCGATGGCGAGAAGAGGTCTGAGGGAGATACTTGAAACGTGTTGTTAGGTAGTTGCTAAGAGGGAGTACAACAGCCAGAGCCTCGATTCCAAGGAGCATCGGTGGTGCCGGGGCCCACCTTCGGAGGGTTGAAAACCGTTATATTTATCAGTTTTATCTTTACTCTCGTTTTCTCTCGGCGTCTTTCGATCTTTACCCCGCAAATTGTACGTGCTCTCGAGACCTCATAAATTTAACAGTTATGTATATGTACTTTCTCCCCGCGCCACGTTTATCGAGCCGCGTGTATAACGCCGTACACTTCGCTATTCTCCGCCTTTGGAAACCGACGAAAGTTTAACACCCAAGAAAAAGGTCACGATGAATGAGCTCTCGGCTCGTTTGAATAATATTCTTTTAGCTCGACGCTATTTGTCTGTATTATATCTCGGGGTTCCTTCGAATCAGAGCCTAGCCATGCGCAATTTGTCTCAATTTTCATGTACGTTGACTTTGATCGATTGGAATTTGTCAATTATGATACATTTGCAAGCACGATACATTCAACGGAGTAGTTTTCTCCATCGTTTTTTCCCCTCCTTTCCCCGCGACCTTCCATCCTAAACATACTTAACCTCATTGTCGACCGAACAATCCCGAGAGTCTCTCAATGTTTTTTTAAACACGAGAGATCGATATTTCAATGCACCTTTTTTCCCATCCATGCGCGAGAGCACACGCGTATATGAGACGAATTGTACATAAGCGGTTGTCGCATATGTACACAGAAAAAGTGCGCCGAGAGTTATACACACAAGAAAAGACTAGGGAACGTGCACGAGCAGGAGGCCGTAAGTTATTGAAGCGCGCGAGAGCGAGGGGCAGAGAATAAGAAGAAAAAAGAAGAAAAAGAAAGGATAAAAAATAAAAGAGAACGACGCGCGTCATGTTATTAATTGAAGGCGAACCTGGCTCGTCTCGTTACTTCAAAATTGTGCAAGTTTGCGAAGCGACCAGCTTACGGAGACGTGATACAGCCAGTCGGCAAGGTTGGAGAGGATTGAAGAACGGGCAAAGAGACGACAGGAAACGCTCACTCGAAAAGGACTAAGAGTAAGAAACAGGATACGTATATATATACGTATCGCGCTATAAAACGTAGCAACGAGTATAGAAGTGTAGGAAAGTCGATTTCCCGTGGCTAAATCCAACGTTTTTCGTTCATCCTCGCTCCTAACCCACCTCCAGTTTCTTTCCCACTGAGACTCTTTTCCCTCATCTTAAACCTTCTTCCTTTACACCTCGATGTCATAGTTTCGCGATTGTTGAGTTTGCTCGAGCGGATACTGCCAGGGTGGTCGAGAAGAAAGTTCTCTCGCACTCTCTCCTCCTCTCCCTCACGCTTTCCCTGTGTTCTTGGTTATATCAGACGTCTGGTTAGGCAACGGACCACACGCGATGCTCCGAGTCACCTTTCAGAATGGAGTGTACGAAGAAAATTGGATTTTTCTCACTTGAAAACTTGGCTCAGCTCAGCTGCATTGTGTTACGCTTTAGAAAAATTCTCCTCGACTCCTCGTATCAATTGCTCTTGTTTAATCGTATTTTACATTTCGTCCAAGATTTTTTACAATAGATATTTTATTATATGATTATCGTCGCAACGATTGATCAATTGAACTCCTTTTCGTCGACAGCGCTTCGCGGCCTGAGCAGAGCCTCGACTCAATCGCTAAAGGTTCCGAAATCTCACGCGATTCAGCACTAAATATTTCACCCAATTTTACAAATACTTAAACTTCTTCACTCGAAAAGGTAAAAAGATAAAAATATCCGAAAATGAAATCGCGAACGCAGCGTATCTCCCGGAAACAGATACGCTTCAAAAAACGGAGACCTATTCCAGTCATGTGTTACGAGAGCACCCTCTGGCAAATCTCTCAAAAGATCCTTTAATGCGTCGTGACGGTTTTCCGCTTGCATTGCGAACCTCGCTGTTACTCCTCGCGGGATCTTCGTGCTCTCTCATCTCTCCTCCCGTTTCTCCTGCAACTCTTTGCGCCTCTATTTGCCAGCCTGGCAATAGAAAAGCAGGAGCGCACACGCGGTTTAAATATATATGAAATGAAAAAGGTTCGCATCGTACGTAAAAGGGACGTCAAGCGGTATAATGGCTCAGGCGCGATATATTATTCAAAATTTAAGTTACAAACTTTGAAGCAGAATCTTTCCACTGAGCGACACGGAAGTTCTTTATTACCAAGTACCGCGGTTCCAAAGAGCAGGCTGGACTCGTAACTATGATTTTGTAGTTGCGACATCGAAGTTTCATGCTTCTTTTTTTTAGAGAAACAGCAATTCTGAAATGACGAATCAGCTTCTCTTTGACCCAACGAGACTTGGTGGAGTTTTTTTTTTTCATATTCCACGATGCGTTACATCGTCAAAGCTCGTTGTTTGCGTGTTTTTTTTTTTTCACGAGGATTGAAAGACAAAGCGATAAACTTCTGACATCGGTTGCTCGAAAAAATGGACTTCTATTCGCGAGCTGTGGATCATTAAAGTATGAAAATAATAAAAATGGTTATATAACCAGAGCGAAAGCCGCGAGTGCCGCGTTGGCTCGCAGAGTTAAATAAAAGGGAGCACAAGCGGTGCACCTGCGGGCCATTCTGCTTTTGTGCGAAGAAAAAGTGGGATTTTTCATGCCATATATAATAACTAAGCACCAAGCGTGCATATATCCGCTCATAGATACATACACTTCGGAATGAATGGTTATAGAGTCTCTATACATTCTTCTCGGTGCAAAGAAGAAAGCGAGAAGGAGAAAGGAGATTGGTGCAATGATCATAAAGCGTGATTTAAGGCGATACGCGAGGCAGATATGTTTGACCAATTTAAAGAATGAGTCGGACACCGGTGAAGGCGTTTGGGAAGGGAGAAGATCGTGTAAGAATTACTAATGAAGAAGAGGGACTTTTTCTGCGCTAGAACGAATATAATATTGTTAGTTAGGGCAGGCTCGTAATGGACGAGTAAAGCGGCGTTAAAGCGGAGAGCTGAAAGCCGTAAGGGAAATATTCTGGTAAAGCTGGACACGAGCCTACCTTGTGGAAAATTAAATATGAGCACGATTTTAGGCGAGCAATTTATATGTAAATTCGAGGCGAATTTCGCGGCTGCGGTTGCAACTCTCACCCCCTCGCGGCTCTTTTCCACCAGTTCAGAAATACGGAGAGACTCCATTCGCACACCGCTCGCCAATGTCCTTTTAGATATCCGTTATTACACACGCAGTATTTTTTCTTCTCTGAATACGCTCACCCATTTTTTTTTCTCGCTAGTGTTATCAAACATTAATTGTTCTTTTTACTTTTATGCTCTCTCGTGTAACGACCGTGTTTTGCACCTTTCCTCGTGAAAACGCGTGTCGAAATAATTTTCTCGAAATTTACTGTCTCTCTGTTCGAAGACTTTCAGAAAGTTTTTTAGGTTTGCTTGCCGTCGGTACGTGTTCGTTTGTGAAATATTTTTGTCCTCGTATCAAAATTTATCAAAAAAATAAGCTGCTCGAATGAATGTTTTACTGAAATCCGGCCGCTCTCCACTTTTCCTGCTACAACGCGTTGCCAAACACGCACAGACGATTCAACATTTTACAGTCCATATATTGAATTTTGAGGGAGAATTATTATGAAGACAAACATCAATAAGCTGATGTGTGTTTAATAAGTGGAATGTACTCGCGTATACATGTGTTGGTACAAATGTGCGAGGATGTGGTGCCCAAAGGTGGAACGGCATCGGGTGAAAGAGCTGCAGAATTTCGGGATGAATAAAGCCCGTAGACAATGAAGTTTCCGCGGGCAATGTGCATTGCGTTCTTCTTATTCGTTGTCCTGCCTCCAGTTCTGGTTGCCAGACGAGAGTATCAGGATCGCAGCGACGACGCTCACGGAATATCCTCCGACCGCATAAAATTTCGATTATTTTGACCGCGAACCGTAATCCTTTTACAATGGAAACGCAGAAGAGGGCAGCAGAGAGTTGGCCTATAAACAAAAGGACGTACGAGAAAAGAGGGGAAAAAGGCGTAGAAGCACCGCGGAGGATGAAAACTCGGGGGGGAAAAAAGTGGATGGCGGCGGAATAGTGGCGAGCAGATACGCGGCGGAGGGTAGAAAAAAACAATGAAGGAAATGTAGAACCGGGGAAACAGATCGATATACGTATGAAACCCATTGGAACGCGGAGATAAAAAAAAATAAAAAAAAAAAAATGAAAAGGAATAATGATGAAAGAGCAACAAAAAAGGGAAGAGATTGAAAACGAACGAAAAAAAGGGAGAAGAAGAATCACCGTGGCCCGCTGGAAACATTGGCGCTTCTGTACAAGAGGAGGAGACGGCTCTCTCTCTCTCACTCCGCTTTCCTCTCTTTCTCTCCCTTTCCTCTCCTCTTTCTCGTAATAACGGCGAAAGAATTTCCCGCGCGCCATCACTGCATCGTCGTTCCAGGGAAATGAAAATTGTTTTGCCTACGGGCTATACGAGACCATGCGTTATCCCGAGCTTTGCTCGAGAGATTTTCCGGATAATATAGGCGCGAGGGCGACTCTCGAGCACCCGTAGCTCACGGATATTTTTCATGCACCGCAGGGACAGAGCGCAAAAAACGTACTATGAGAGGAAAAAAGGGAAGAGCTTCGGAGAAATAAAGCGGATATCCGTTACGCTGTGATGATGACGATGACGCTCTAACCTTTTTCACTTTTCTCGTAATGTTGCGAGGAGAATTTTTTTTCTATTTTTCTTTTAATCGCACCAAAGAAACATTCACGAGTTCCTCTCTCTCTCTCTCTCTTTCATTTTTTCTTCCTCTTTTCGCATCTCACAAATTTATGCCTGCATGCTGAAAACTAATGTCCCCCGATTCGAAACCACTGGCATGTTCATTCATTTTAGAATAGGAAATCTTTTGAATGTGCGCGATAGTTCTTGAACTTCTCTATAGTACTTTTACATTTTTTTTTTACCAACCTCGATCCCGTTAACGAGACATACACACGAATAGTGCATTCAAGTTTTACTGCATTGTCGCGCGATTGACATTTTTCTAGTCCATGAAATATTGCTGAGCATTCGACCTCTTTTATTTACGTTTTTCTATTATTTTTATTTCTGGTTTTTATTAATATTTTCATTACTTAAGGTTTTATGTAACGACAGTTTTCACCGCAACATTTGTAATTCGCGATATGACCATCAAATCTGAAATTTGATTTCAATTCAAGTGAACACGATAGTTACTCCTGCTTCCTCACAATGAAATTATCACCACGTTTAGACGGGATTCAAAGTTTTCATAAAAAAATGTACAATGATAAAGTAGACGAGAGCTGGTGTTGCTTTAATTACAACAAAGCACAACTAGCGCTACAAAACTACCTAGTTTGTTTTGCAATACACTTAGACCGAAGTCTAATTAAGCGTACGCGTGTGAATTTCCCACCTCCGTAGCCCCGAATCACTCGAGTTTGAGTTTATTCTTTTCTACCTTTTTCATTCACGGTTTCGCTTGTTCTTCTCTTCACCTTGGGTTTTTCAAGGCACTAACACGAATAAATTCATATATTCACCGTTAATTAACGGAAGGTCAAGAGTTCAAGTGTCACAGTCCGAATTATGTTGCCGAAAATTGAAGCTTCGAGTGTCGGGGAAACGAAAACACCAGGAATGACTCGGGTCACACCAGATCCAGATCGCATTTCGACTGCGTCTCGTGACCCAGCGATTAAGAATGGAAAACCATGGAAAAATATGTTTTTAGCCCATTTAGTGACTCACAAATGCGCTAAAATTCGTCTACTTCTATAATCATCAATTCAGAAAAGCTGGTGTTAGTCCAGAGTGAAAAAAGGACGTTTCGCTGAAGCATTCCGATCCGTTCATCTCATTGGTCGTTCAACCCTGTCCATTCCATTGCCCCGCACAGAAAAAGAGTTCAGAAAAAAAACGGAGTAAAAAATGGTCGGTTAAAAATGGAACAAGTGTCATGGAAAATCGAAACAGAGGAGACACTACTTGACTCGATTCCCCTCGCTCGGCCCTTTTTATACAAACGTCCTTTCTTTCTCGTACATCTCGTTTTTCTCCACAATTCGTATATACGGAAGGGGAAGCGGCGGAGGGACGAAGGGGCGCGATGAACTAGGGAGAAAAAGCAGCTTTCTTCCTCCTGGAAATTTCTCTATAATTAAATTGTCTTTTGTATTCAACGAAGCCTAGGGAAATGAAGCTATCCGGATAATCTTGACAGTTCTCTCGACAGCCTTCTCTTCCTCCATTCATCTCTTCGCTCTTCTTTTCTTTTTCGTCACAGTCTCCATCCGTCCTCGAGCTATCCATTCTTCAGGCGCGAGTATACCTTATTTTTACGTCTCATTCTTTTTTCCTGCTAACTTAATCGCATTGTAATTTCGAAAAATGAAAGAAAACTACGTGTATTACTGCAAAGCTCTCCCTTCAGCTTTGAAACTCTCGCTCTCGGCTACGAACCATCAGCCCAATTCCTTTGGCTAATGAACTTGCGATTGAGTATACGTTTATGTGAATATACACGTTAGGCCATGCTGAGAATATTTGCTACTTTCGAATCTGACAATTTTTTTAAACGTTTCAATGATATTTACGCATTTGAGGCATCAAACTTTCATCAACGTGGGTGCTATTTCAGTGGTGGGGAAAACAACGTTGCTGGTTGGTTTTATTAACGTGAGGCGTACAGAGAGGATTATATCGGAACTCATGTAACACGATGGAGGATTGATGTCATTTTATCGATTGCTTGCTAACAGCAGCGTTATCATCATGGCCGCAAATCGAAAATACATTTTCACAGGTTTCGAAATATTGTTTATCCGAAAATGATAGCTCCCAGTCCGAACTCCGTGTTCCCTCGAAACAAAAATGAATAAAATTCTTGCCTCTTTCGAAACAGAGATTGTGACGAGCCTCGAAGACGGTCATAGATTGGACTTGCTGTTATTTTATGTACCGAGCGGATGAAACGCCCACACCGGTTGCAGTTTTCACAATTCCATAGAGTATATATAAATATTTTTCCGATGAAAGCAGCCTCGCACTCACGCCGGCTCTCAATCCTCTCCTCTCCATTTTCTCGAGCCCGCTTGTCCGCTCGAACTTTTCTTCTCGGCCATCTCTATCCCCTGTGGCCACAAGACTTCATCCCTGTTGTTATTTTGTTTCTTTCTCTTTATAACTTCTTCCGTTTCCTTCGTCTTTTTGTCTCACTTCCCATGTACCCTTTTTCCTCCACTTTCTTTCCTACTTTCTACTACTTTTTTTTTACAACGTTGCCTCCACTTCATCCGCTGAAACAAACACGTGTACGTACCGTTATGTCGCATGTTGATATTTCATGTAATTCAATAAAACTATAAAAAACTGAAAGAATAATTAGAGCGAGCAGTTTTCTGTAGGGGAACAAATTTCTTATTCGTCATCCTCGTGAAAGGTGGTCAGAGTATGTGGAAAACATATGCGGGATCGTGCGCCCTTTATTCAGACGAGCAAGACAAAGCACGTGATATTTGACAGTTTATGAAAAGAAGGGCCAAATTTTAATCACAAAAATAACACATTTGAGTCACAAAAATAAGCAGGCACTTAAAAAAATGTGTTGCCAATTACGCGATGAGGTTGAGGGGCGATTCTCGCGGTGTCAAAGCTCTTATCGAGCTGAGTTAATTATTGAGGTGCGGTTGGTCCATTGAAAGTCATTGCGTTGAGAAAACCACGCCACCATTTCTCCATACTAAATTCCAATTTATTCAAGCCGGGTAACTCCGCTACATGATTTCATTGAGAAAAAAGAACAGCGAAACTTGAGACTCGGAATCAAATTCAAATAATTTTTTAGTTCTATTCTCTATCCTTCGCTTCAAATTGTGGGCGTCGTTGCGCCAACAAAATACTTTCAACGTACGAAGGTCGGGTCAACTGCGACGTCGGAATCGTCGTTTCCAACCTCTCGGGACACAATTGGGTCGATGACTACGCCTTCGTTTTTAATTCTATGCCTTTTTTTTTCTACTACTCAACCGAAGTCAGATTTTTTGTCTTCCAACGCATTAAGGTTGTTCAATAACAAAACCCGATTTCTTATCGTCGTGCGGAAAAATCTAACGAATCGATTTTTTTAAAAAAAGTAGTTCTACCGAACAGTTTTTCAGATATTGCGAGTTCAAGTTCTATGGTTTCTCCATCTGAACAAAAATGGTAATCGTCAAACAAAAAATGTGCATCGAAATATCTCGAGAACGCTTCTTACAATTTTGATTTCAAAAAACACAGTGTTAGAGTATCTTCTGAATAAAAAATTAAAAAAAAAAAAAAAAAATCATTATCTACCGTTTAGTTTTTGAGAAAAAAATTATTGTAATAAAAATCGCATGAGAATTTGAGTGGGAGATTTTCAAGACTCGCGACACGTAGCAATGCTGTCGCGTGAGACAATGCTCTTTTGAACGTTCATTAGTATGCTCGTGCACACGTCATGAAGATGTTTTTAGCAGGGGCATACGTAAAAGAAAAAATATAAAAATTCCAAAATCACAAGCAATTATGAAATTTTAGTAAAATACCGTAACCGTATATTTGTTTACTGATCATCAACGATAATTTGAATGATTCTTGGAGCATGTTTCATAAGGAATAATGTGCACTCAGGGAGGTGGTTGCACCCTATTTTTTATACGGTACTTAGCTATCGAGCTACCTTAATGTATAAAATGATGTTTTTTTATCGCTCAGTATTGTTGACAGTATAGAATCGATTTTACAGAAACAAATGACCTTGCACCACATAAATCCTTATATTTTTCGATAACAAACTGAATAATATATGAATTATTGAATTTCATGAAAAATTAGGTCACGGAATACGCATTCGAAAGCTGAAGAATTTAAAAAAAACTGAAAAACTCCGGATTTTCTCGACATTCGCGAGAAGAAAAATAAAATCGGTACCAAATAAACGTGAAAAAGATTCATTGAATGAATTACATCGAAGGCAATTAAATTCATCATTATTTTCGCTATTATGATGCCTCCCATTGGAGCTAGATTGTAACTTTTCAGTATACAACGATTATTATTTTAATCATTGAAAAATCGCATTAAGAAATACCGCGAGAACGTTCCCAGATCTTGCAGTGACTCAGCACGCACCGTCATATTTCTTCTCTTTATTAATTGACGTTTAAAAAAATGTTTCGTCCTATAAATAACAATTTTGAGCGAGTTATCTTTAAGATATCAAGAATATACGCGGTTGATATCGTTATATAAAGGTGTTGTATCAAGACCGCAGCATCTTCTTCGTGTTAAGGCGCATCGAGAACATAAATAACGCGGCATGTGAGATACGTTAACGTAACTCGGTGCACCGAAGGTATATCCACGGTGCAAAGCCTGTTATGTACTCAGAGTACGTACATGGAGTTGCACGTATACGAAAATTTAGCCCAATTCTCCTTGCGCATGTCTGCTTTCCTCATTTTCTCTCTGTACCATCTTATAATAGACACGATTTGTGCATTACAGACCACCCTGCTGGGGCTCAAATGTATCCTTATATACGAATGCGTGCGCGCGCGTGTGTCTGTTTACTTTGATATTTGAGTTCTTCCGAACCTTATGAAATATGAAAAAATGATTCTGCGACTGTGCCAAGTTCCAGAATTTCCTCGAGTCTGCAACGATCCCAAGTAGATTCTCGTGTTTCTTTGAGTTTGCGGTGAAGTAAATTATTTCATATTTTCACAGAGTTTTTATTCGTATACACATATTTTTTTGGGGGCATCAAAATGCAATAACTTCTTCGAGGTAGCACGGAGGGAACTCTATCGAAACTTACACTTTGAACGATATGTTTGAAATAAAATGATATCGTGCCCTTTTGAGAGTCGATCTGCTGTTTCTCATATCGTCTCATTTGCTTTCCCAACGATTTTTCTACTCCCAATTTATCTTCTCGTGAAGTATATTGAAGAAAAATCTCATGGTTCATTCATCGAAATCCTTTTCACTCCACCGACGCCTCGAATATATACATACACTCAACACACGACCTGAATTATTCGATTGTATAGTAACTTGCTCACGAGGGCCTGGTACACCGTAGAGAAAGTGAATCGCGCCTGAAACTCCCCCAAAGTCCAGTTACCTCGCTGCTATTCTTGATTCTCTCGTTTCGTTTTTTCGGCTCCCTCACAAGTACGTTGCTTCCTCGTATCAGTTCTTTTTCTCGCTCCCCTCTTTCGTATCTATATGTGCGTTACTAACTTATCTTACGTAGTACGTATTCCCCCGATGAGCTGAAGGTCCTTGCAAATTTTCTCCAATTCAGTTTTATTCCCCCCTCGAATTTCCATTAATTTTGTATCCACTTTCGTTGATTCGCGATGGTGCGTGCTGGCTGCTTTCAAGATTTCCGGAATGCTTTCAGAGTCATTCCTTTATTCCATTTTTTTTCCTGACGAAATTGTGAGTTTTTGGATTGAATTCGTAAGCTGGGAAAGTCCAGTATTTTTTCGCTTAAATTTTCATTTGGATTTAGCTATTCTGCAAAATTCCTCGCTCTTCCGTTTCTAGATTTCACAGTCCGAGCGTTTCAGCGCGATAATAAATTCAAAACTCCCTCGAGGATCAAACAAAAGCTCTTTTCTGGCGTTTTACTAGCGAACAGTGGATTCGCAACTTGCGTATAAAACCCGTATAGACCAACACGAGGAGGAGAATCGCGTGATTGCTAATCGTTTCCTCGAAAGCTTCTAATCCGACAAGGGAAGGCTCGTGGGAGCCAAGTTAGAAAATGATGGCTGAACTGTCTCGAACGACTAACTGCGACCATGTATGACGCGTCGTATTATGTTCGTTTGAGTTTGCGTTTTACTCTGTTCTCCGAATCGAAAGCTGCCAATGAGGAGTCCCCTCAAAATCTTGCTAATGAGGAAACTTACGCGGTTAATGGTTATTCTCGCTGAATTGCGTTTTCCAATGGTTGACGGTTGCCAAAATCGTCGAGCACTGTAGCGAAGCTCCCGTTCAATTCCCTCGTTCGTTGGAACTCATTTTCAGAATGTGAAAAAGTGCAGTAACGAACATTTAAATTCCCGAGGACAAACGACTCTATTTTCAGGGCTTCGGAGACGTGTTGCTTCATTCCACCGAAACATCGCTATTTTTCGCCTTCTATTTAACGACCAGAGAGCCCCATTAAAAGCGATGTTTCGTACCCTTTAGAACTTTTTCGACAAAGGGGCAAATTAGTTGAACTAACGTAATAATGGACGTTAAATTGAAGCTAAAACTTTTCCAGGATGCAGTTAAAAAGTCGTCGAAAACTCTCGTTTAACTACAGAATAAATAAACTCGACGGTACGAACACGTGCACCTGCACTCAAATCTCGATTTCCCGATCCATTTGAGATTCGATGGAGTTGCATTGCGATCAAAAAAGCAGCATTATAAGCAGCGCAGAGAAGTCAGTCGCACAGTTTTACTCGGAATCGAAGTATATTTATTTTCATCCTTTTCACTTCCTCCCATCCCAGCCTAACATTCTATCTAACTTTCGTTCGAGTTTTGTCAAAGGAATACTAATGTTGCCAGCCTCGAAAACTAATTACATTGAATAATGGAGTAGATGCATTTAGTCGTGGACTTTGGGTTCTCTAGGCCTCTGCTCTTTGCATCATCCATTTCCTCGCACATTTGTCCCTCTGGCCTATCTCGTTTCTTACAGTCTTCCACCCTCTCTCCTTTTCTCTCGTTGGTGTCAACATTAGCGATGCAAATGAGAGACTCTTGTACCTCGAATATTTTCAGGGAGCATATCTTGCCTCGCATCGTAATTCGTTTGCTCGTGAGATCTTTGTTTTTACGATTTAAGGGGGCTTTTTTGTTATCGAAAAATATATCGGTGTCCTCGTTGGCTCGTACCCATTTTCAGGTAGTTTACGAACCTCCCCCGCGCGCGTCTTTATCACAAGCTTTGAGTTGGAAGAAAAGATTTGTACTCATTTATCATTTCACTGCGAGATATCGATTGCGATTTTTTCAGTTGAGCATAAATTTGATGAAATAACAATAAATGATTATGGAAAACAAACGTTTGTCGAGTCCAACGAGAGATGTGGGATTACGACGCTGTGGCGCACTCGACAGAAACGTGTTATTCCATCTAAAAAGCCGTTCGACACGTTCTCAAAGTCTTTTAAAGCCTCACAGACAATAAGCCGTTTACATACGTCATATTTTTGCGGATACGGACGTTTCGCGAGGACTCTTAAACCCATTATGACATTAGACTTTAAGAGATAGGCGTTCAAACGTTTTTATTGAACCATTGTACTCGTGGGCTCCAGAGCAGGGGATCATAATGACGATTGTAAAAGAAAGTGCTGATAAACGGTTTGCTTTCGCGTGACCGATGTAATTTTACGTTTAATCGCTTAAGCATGAGCTGAAATCGAAGTATGAAAACAAAATGAATTTTCAGGTCACTGAGTGTGATCCTCTTCGAAGGATTCGATACAGGGAAACGCTGAAAAGTGAAAAAAAAACGATAAATTTAATTTTTTGAAAAAAATGACAAAATTTTTTCCATCGTGGGATCTCAAAACCCCGGAAATATATTTCGTGACTTGAGCTCATATCTGCGTAATCTCGGCGAACGATAGCGATCGATTTATGCCCGATGAGATTGTTGCCAAAAATCGGAGTAAAGTTATAGCGCACTTTTTTTTTATTCCATTTTATTCTATTTTATATTCGTGCAGTTTTATGAACCCAGTCGATGCATTATACGGTACTGTATATCTGAGAGAAAATGCAGTAACGTTGTAAGAGCGGTGGGTGAGTATATTGAGAGGGAAAGAAAGTCGACTCGTGTTCATCGTAAATCTCTGTACGTATGTACGTTCCCATTGATTCCGCGAGCTATACATGACCCTTTACGGTCTTAAACATACAAAGAAAAGCTGCGCACACGATTCCTTCTACTATCAAACTCTATGACTTTTTTTTATTCTGAAATACATCACTCTAAACATATATATACGTTTAATCGAACCGCTGTATACTATTTCGACTGGCACAGTACGCTTTTTGCCGAGATAAATCTTTCTTTCCGTGCAAATCGATCTCGGTAGCTTTGAACCCACACTGATAGAATTATACTCGATAAATTGTCGTGAAAAAACTCGGAATTCGTAACCTTGTTGTTGGATTAAAATTTTACTATGAAAAACATTGAATTCGTTTGAATATCCTCAATAAAATAAACCATTGCATAAGAATTTACGGTAAGTTTTCCTCCGATGAAAAGCCTGATGGCCCCGTTGATTCAATGAAGAACTCGATCGATCAAATTTACCTTCAAACTGACGTTTTTTTTATTTTTCATTTTAGTCGCTTATACGATTCTTTGTGAAGAAAAATCATTTGATTATTCGTCGAGGCAGCAGCCCCTATACATGTGTGAATCTACATGTATAAACTTTTCTCCAAGTTTCATCTACCGAGTCTCGATCGTCGAGTCTGGAAAACTAATATCGTGAAGACCGTAAAGACGAAGTTAAAGCTGCGTCTCGAGCTGATGTTGCTCCTGCTACTAGAGAATACATACTTTTCTATTTTGTTCTCGGTGATGCATGTGATACACGTACATATACTTAAGCTTCATCGTAGAACTATAGCGAGCATGATATAAGATGATATAAAAGGAAAGAGGGACGTACATACAAAGCGAATTTATAGTGGAACTGTGGCACACTCATTTTTATAGAGCTGGGCCCATTCCACAAATGACCAGGGGATCAAATATTCTTTAGCTTGTTTGCTCAATCGCTTTCTCGTTCACTTTCGTCGTAGACCGTATTAAAAAACGTATCGAAAAGAAAGAATAACGCGATGCATCGACGATTCAATCGCAATTGTCCAATCGCAAAGACGGTTCCATAAAATGTTGAAACTGCGGTAAACTAATTCAAAGAAAAACTTTGCGACTCTCGTTTATGCCAAAGCTAACAAAAGCAAATTATTTGTGAGCATAGCGTTCAATCATATACGCGGAGGGCGACATTTTTAGTTTCGCGTCTGACAAATTGTTCGAACGAATAATATTGAAAAACGTATTCTGCACATGATAAAATGCAAGTCGCACCAGGCAAATGGTTGAAAGTTCGAGAAAATCTGATGGAAAAACATGGGAAACCCGGAGCTGCGGTTGTTCGAGACGTTGATTATACGAGCATCCGAGGCGAGGGTACGCGATCATGTTTAATCAATTTTGCCTGGTGCATTATCGTTTCGGTGCTGCAGGAAAGGGAGGAAGCAGATGAAAATACATGCGGCCGTCAGATTTCGGTCCCTTAAGGCTTGTGTGAGTAGTCTTGCAGCAACTGGTTCCCCTACGATCCTACATAACCTGTTCTCCTTAAGCAATAACGCTATCCTTCAAGCGAGCACGCTCTCTGCTCCGATGCAGCTCCTCGTTAACCACCAATTACCGTACACACTTTGGGTTTCCAATATCACGAAGGCGACCGAGTCGCTGTCGTATCTTCTCTACGGCTCCTGCGAAAATCGATCGCTACAAATTTAATAGAGCGTTGAAATTCGCTACTAAGATTACCATCGTCCTCTTCTCCGTGCGGTAATGCATCACGTAATGCACGTGTGTGCATGTAACGAGATAAATAATTCTATAGCTGCAGTGGCTCAAGCAACGAAACAGGATCTGTTTCGCTGCACACGAACCTATTCAGCTCCTAATTATACTTAATAAATGAGCCTCGAGTGAATGTCCGTGTCACTCGAGATGTTCCAATTGGAAACTGCGCACGTTTCCGCTTATTTTTAAGCGATCAAACAAATCCGCATTTATATACGCCGAATCGGAGAAAACATTTTTGACCTAATGAACGAGATATTTGGTCGGGATTTTCTTCGTGCATGTTTTATCGACAGGAAGCATTGCTTTTCCCATCGGATACATCTCGCGTCACTCGACCAAGAAACTTTCACAGTGGTTTCCTCGATTTTTTCCCACGTCGTCCACTCCCTCACAACACACGTATCCCCTGAATCTCCGGACCTCTTTTACTTCCCTCGCAGATACTTTTTTCCTCCTCCTTTTTCGCTCTTTTGTTCTTTTAACCTGCCGCCCGAGGCCTGCTTTTCCGTAACACGGCTTTCCGGACTTAGCTCAGGGCTTAACCGGAATATATCCAAGGACGAAGGCGACCGTCCATTTTTTTTACGCCGATACGTCCTCTCTTTCGTTTTTTATACTGAGCTTTACCGTTCTTTGCACCTCTGCTTTATTTTAGGGGGAAACAATTTTTTAACTGTTCAACTCGTGAAAGGAGAAGCCAGCTTTTTCTGGGCCTTTCATATTCAATACGAAACTTTTGACTTACCAAGTTTTTCGACTTTTTTCACCGGCCTCGAAGAGTTATATATCTCGTTCCCCTTACTCGCCAATTACGAGCTTGAATTACGAGCTTCGTGTTTCAGTTGAACCGTACCACTGTACACTATTTGTTCTTATATTCCAGCATCAGTTTGTCTTCTTTCATCCCAAGAGATCACTCTTTCACCTGCTCTTCTTTCCTATTTCTCACTAATCCCAATTTCTCGGCTCTCCCTTTAAAAGGATACGAACCAACCGACAAAGTCACTATCTCAATCCCACCTGTCTTCTCGTTTCCGGCTTAAATCCTTCTTCTTGCGGCTATCCAATGGTAAACGAGGCAAAGAGATATCCTCCTTTTTCTTACTCTTCCCTCCTTCCTCATCTCCGATGAAGCGAGTTATCTTACTGGACGTGGAAATTCAATAACCTTGCCAATCCTTCCCCAGGAGTGATACATAATTTTTTTCGTTCTTCCACTCCAAGATTATACCTTGTTATTCGACGTCATTGGAAGGTGTCCGACCTAAATGACGTCGCTCAATATAACCTGGTAAAATAACCAGCGAACAAACTAATTATGCACAAAAAACCGATGAACAATATAACTCAAAACGACGGAATAACCATGAGAATAATGATCGTCATTTGATATGACTTTTGAGCTTGGCATTCACTGGGATGTGGAGAATAATTGAAATATTCATTTGAAACTCCGATTGCGGATAAATATATGAAACCGTATGCAGGATTTTCATTGCTAGATTCGAAATGCTTCATTGTTATTATACACTAACGAAAAAAAAAGGTCAAACAAATTTTTATCATTTTTAGTGATTTTTCAGAATGCTGTATTGCAGTGAAAAATGTATCGAGGTTTAAAAAAAGCATTTCGAAGGTTAATGTCTCTAGTGTCTAGATCTCGTGGCAAAAAATGACATTGTGCGTAATTTTGAGAAGTAGCGTGAGAAAAAAAAATTTGAAAACTTTTATGCCTTTTTTTTCAAGTTCACGAGTCCGGAAATTTTTTCAACTAAGTCATGATATGGATCGGATAGCTTGTTTCGTCAGTTTTAATTTATTTTTTTTTTTTGAAACCTCCCTACGATCATTTTTTGCTGAAATATCAAACTTCAAGTGAAGAAAGAGTATCTTTTGACTTTGATCAACGATATTTTGGAAACCAATGATCAGACAGAAAATTCAAGGGGAGTTCTGAAAACTGGAACGAGTGCCCTACAAGGTTCCGCTGCGATGGTAATGAAAAATTTCTCTTTTCCATCCTTGTCGTTAATTTGAAAAAAAAAAGAAAAAGAAAAACAATGTAATTTGTGGTTTTACCAAAAGCCAACAGCTCAAATGGAAGAAATAATCGTGAAATGTTCAATGCCAAGCACGACTTTTACAGCTGAAGATACCCCCAAAGAATCAGCCGAGTTTCAATTGAAAAATTGCTTTCGTACAACATCCCTGATCATTATATTTTGCTCTTGCGTAAACAAAGTTGAGCTCAAAGTCAGCATTTTTTATTAGAGGGGGAGTGCGATTTACGATTATTGGGAGTTTTCTCATGGACGAATTCCTGCCTTATCAACAGCTATCAATGATTCAAGAATTTTAAACGTTTACACCTAATGCATGCTTAATTGGCCTGATCCATTGGAATGTGAGACACGCGGCTTGCGCATATGTGTGTTTGCGTATATCGTTGGTGAATGTCAAAAAGATAAGAGGTAAAGACGATGCGAAATTTGCTGAGAAACGTACGTCATGCTCAGCCTGTGAGTTCACATGTTTTTCACCTCGAGCTCATCGAAGCAAATATTTTATTGATTACCTACACAAAATTAGGTCTGAACGGGTACAAAGGTGTTACGTTCTCAGCCATTAGTCATAGTTCAAATTCGTATCTCTTCTGTCAGCACTTTCGTTTGATAAACGATTTTATTTTTCGATGAGTATTAACGCCAACGAAATTTGCCACTCATACAAGTGAACTTTAAACGTGATTCATACAAACGTTCTGTGTAACGAGACATTCCTCTTCCATGATGTAAAATTAGTTGCTGAATAATGATTTACGAAATGCCTGAACAATTGGCTACCAAAATTCTCCGGCACCAGGACGTCTCTTCGCTTCATTTGTTCTTCCAAGTTCAAATTTTAAATAAATCTCAAACGTTCGTAACATTTGTTGAATTTTTTAGTTAAATTTTGTTAAATTTGAAACAGGCTCTCTGCTGCAGCTACACTTTGTGGCCTTTCAGGTTAAATATTATTGCCTTTTCGTTGTAAAGTGTATTCATCGCTATATATAAACGCAAGTATACTCAGCGAGGAATGCGCCTGGCCTTATCTGCCGGTGGCAAATAAAGGATAACTCGTAAATTTTGTTATATTGTACGGATATGTATGCATATCGCTTGTGACATTTCAAGACGAATGCAAGAAGCGATGAAATTGAGGACGAATCGGTAGACCGGTAATAAACAACTTGAGTCGCTCCGTGTGTTGAATTTGCATGGATTATTGCAATTAAAACACTGAGAATCGCGTATGCGAAACCGAACCTACGTAATTTTCGAATATTTGAAAACCAATTACTACAATAATAATGCATGAAAAACGGAAAGTCCATTTCTGGTTAATCCCACAAAATGAATGAATAAATTAAGTGAAAAAATACACAAGAAATTTCGAGCTCAAGTTTCCGAGTGCCGAAAATTCCAATAATTTTCTTGCCAACATCAGTGTGATCGCTGGTCCGTTAATGGTGATCGATCGTCATCCATTTCGAGGTGGACTATTTAGTTAAAAAGTCCTTTTATTCGTCAGCTCGTCGGAGTGAGTTCGAAGAGAAAAACGACCGTTCGAACTACTTTTATCTACGTCATTTCCTCTCAAAGCCATTGGAGTTTGAGTCACGAAAAAAATCGCTATTGTTAGCATCACGCGCGAAACGTACACTTTTGAAAAGGTCCCGAAGAATTTGAGCTAGCGAAGCAGCGGTATTTTAGCGACGGCTAAAATCACCATTGTTATCATCACGCTTCGATCTATCTTGCATTTGTGAATGCAAACACCGCGTGGCATTTGCGCAGCTCTCACGGTTCATACATACAAATATGTATGTATATACGGTAGACGTTTTCTCGTCAATCTCGTTTGACGAACGAGACAAAACCGACAGAGAATGATAGTAATGTTTCGTGGTCTAGCACTCTCTCTCTCTCTCAACCTGCTGATAATAGGAATGAGTCATGTGGCCGGCAGGCAAAAGCCGCTAAATATATAGGTATGCGAATCGAAGCTAATCGAAATACCGACGAAGCAGAGAGGAAGAGAAAAAGGGTGGGGAGATCAGAGAGGGGGGGGGGGGGAAGAGGGAGATACAGAAATCTCGATAGGCGCCGTAGCTTATCGACCGCGAAGTTTCTGCACACAGTGTGTATATTTTTTTGTTTTTACGATCACATTATCTTGACGAGTGAGAGGAAATTACATAGCCCGCTTTAAAGTCCCGGTGAGTTCGTCGCGAGCCAAAAGCGTCATATTTACTCTCAAGTTCTCCGCTTTATGGGCCGGAACAGCTGTTTGATAAGCATTTCGTTATTTTCTCGCTCCTTCATTTTTTCCGTAAGAATATTCCAATGCCACAAAAATCGAGTTTTTCGTCGTCGAAAACGGAATGATCGAGATTAAAGCGAGAAGTTTAGTCCACCGAGTGTGGTGCGGCCGAGAAAAATCATGTGACGAAAAGAAAAAGCATTTCTTGATCCTGGATACGAATTAATCGAGTCGAACGAGATTGAGTTCCTGCGATTATTCCTGTTCTTTATTCAAGGCTCTTCGGAATGCAATTAATATCGCAATGATTTACTTACACCTAATCAAATCGCTGGCTGCATATTCACGCCGTTTTAATTACATTTTCTATTCGTGCTAAAAGACCGGGAAAAAATCTGTCAGGCTCTGCGGTCTCCATCGAGTAAATAACGCTTTTTTTATTCTTTCAATACTTTATTTCCCAACGAACAGTGCGAAAATATTGTCTAGATAAGGCTCGAATAATCTCAACAGGCAAAACGTCTAGATAGGCAGGCGGGACGGAAGCGAAAGGTGAATTGCTCATTGTATTGACGTATAATTAGCGGTTATGCCTCTTATACGTCGCAATAAACGTTGCTCGTTTCTCGCGACGTTATTCAATGCAGTTCTCCGACGAACATAGTGATAAGCTCCTCGCGCAAGACACAGTTTTGCCGAGGATATTCGAGCGCGTTTTCTCGGCCGAGGTGAGCCGTGGGAGTTTTTTTCTTTTCTTTTTTTCTTTTTCTTTTTTTTTTGGGATCGATACGCGATAAAAGTCTCATCTTTTTTTCATATTTTTTCGCGAGACTTCTCTTCTGTCGCGAGCAATCATTTGTGAGGTAGATTTCGAACCAACTGTGACATCGGTGATGAGTCAAGTAGCGACCTCGGAGACGCAGTTAGAAATCATCGAGTGCAATACAGTTACAAATTATTGCGTAATACGGACGTCCCACTCGATCGTCGGGGAAACATAAAGTCACGATATCGTGGAAAAAATACACTTTTCATCGATTTTCTTGACACCGCAGTTTTGCATATACACGAGTCTTCATTATCGTCGGGTTTTTTTAACCCAATGAGGATCTGCCGTGATTTTTTGAAAAACGGATTTTCAAGGTTATGGACTTTTCGACTGTAGTTTACATTTGGATGCGTGTTGCTCTTACGTAACAATAATTCAGGCACGAACATCTACATACCGAATCAGTAAAACCATAAAAATATTCTTTCGGCTTGAAAATAAGATGATTGAAGATTTTTTCGAAACTTTGGAAACGTCATCGTCACCCAAAGTCACTGTGACATTTCCTTTATCCTTGCCGGATGGCGTACTGATTGAAATAACGAAATGACTCGAAATTCGCAAATTGCATTTGGATACGACTGGGCGTGAACGGAGGTCAACATAAAAAATGTCCACAGCTCCCGAAAGTCTTGGACCGTTCAAGACGATGATTATTTTCGTTCAATTAGAAACGACCCGGGAATTTGAAATTAATAAAAGATAAGGAAATCATCGAGACGGAAAGGACGATGCAATTTTCCGAGAATCCAGCGACCAGCGTTGACTCCATCTGCGCGCATGTTACGTTAACAAATGGAGTGGAACATCGATTTGGTACACACGGAAAAGCTAAACGCAAGACATAATCGGGAGTGACGTTCGTCTGCTCGTGTCGTTTTCGTCACCAGTTTAGAGCCATTACTTTGACGAACTCGAGTATGCTTTACCGGTTGTGTATATTCGAGCACATAAGCATCACCAGAAGCAGCAGTAAGAGCAAGAGCAGCAACAGCAGCAGCAGCAGCAGAGCAGTAGCAACGGCCACACGAGAACGAAAGACGTCGACACCGGTCGCTCGTATAAAACCACCGACGACTCGCCTTAACGCCCAGTCCGACTCGCTTGCGCCTCGCGAGTGTGTCGTGAGCCTTCGCGGCAATATCTCTCTCGTCAATCGATGCGAATCGCTTCCCGCGTTTCTAATACCCCTTTTCCGTTAAAGAGGAAATATAAAGAGCGAACGATAAGAAAAAAAATCGTTACGAGTCGCACTCGCTAAACTCAACTAAGAGGAAGCAGTGAAAAACTAGAGCGAAGAAGCACGATAAAGAGAAAAGAAAAACAACAACACGATGCAGACAAGAACTCGTTGATATTCATTGTCGAAAAGCAATGACATTTCCCGTTCAGCAGGTGCATAATTACAGTGAATTTTAATCATCAAAACGAAGTTATTTCCTTCACCATTTTCCAATCGTTTCGTTGTTCGTTTTAATATTATATATCGTTACCGCCGTTTTCCATTTTCTTTATCGTCTGACAAAAGTGTGCGCGAGAGATTGGAGAAAAACAATACAAATATTCATTGGATATAGCGAGACAAAAAGTACGAAGTTACATTTAAAAAGGTAACAAATTTGGAGCTCTTACACTTTACTATTTTTTTTTTTTTTTTTTTTTTTTTATCAATATTATACGCGTATCGAGAGAGTCAATTGTTCATGGAAAAACGCACGCAGTTATGACACTCTCCGAGCCAACGAAAAGCCGGGATTTTTTCAAGCTGATCGCTTTTTCGACACGAGACTACGTCGCACAAGCGCGTATGTTGTCCTAGGTCTGAGCAGACACGCGCTTGCTCCACTAAACACGAAAATATACATACATACATGCACGCTTACCTGTATATCTATAGACATATGAATATATATATATATTTTTATGTGCGCGCTATCCAACTGGCTTCCCACAATCCTTCGATTATAAATGCCAGCTCGTGTGCTCCAATTTCCTTTTTCTCTGTTTTCTCTTTTTTTCCCTTTTTTTTATTAGTATTATTCTTTTTGCCAACGAAATATGTTTGGAGTCAACCAACCGAGAATTCCTACGATTTATCGGGCCTTGATAACAATGAATTATGGTGCTTATATATCGAGTCGCGTACGCGAATAGTCGTGGATGAGCGAATTATTGAGCCAAGTGGCGCAAAAAAGTAGTGTTTTGTTTCGCCAAGACAGGTGATCGATCGTGGCAACGGGGAAATGCGAGTGTTTATTTTACGTTTTGTTGTCTTTTATTTAATTTTTTCTCGCTGCACTTGTACAACTTGGTACCTGTAAACAGGTACACGGCAATCGCAGATTACGTTTTATTGTTTTCTTTTGTTATTTAAATGATCACTGCTGCTGGTGCAGCGTCATTGGAAAAATGGGCGATCGGTAGCAACCTCGATTATTCAAATCTTTGCACTCGCCTATTGAATACACCTGACAAATTGGAAAATTAATTATAGCCTTTTATCGAGATCGAGGTCTATTTATAAGTCACCCGGTGATTAATCGTCGCACGCTCGAGCTTTGGAGCACGTGTTATGTAGCACGAACTCGCCACGTACAAAAAGTATCCACTGTGTTGAACAATACGCACAATTACGGTAATAATAACTTACTTGAATTTTGTAAACTGCTTAGCAAGCTTCCTCGAGCAGAGTGACGAAAATGTCTAAGCCTTTGATTGGTAGCACGAATAGAAGGAATTATGGGATTCGTGGCCCACACGAGATTTTGGATCAAAGATCAGCAGTAATTACAATCAGCTCGTGCTTATTATAACCGGCAATTAAGAGAACCCACCGCGTCATAACAAATACTCGAAGAAAACGTTGATCCAAGTGAGACAATATGATAGAACGATGATCGTAAAAATCCCATCGTCTGCCCAACTTTTTATCATTTTACTGCCACTTCTGATGGCGCTTTCGCTAAACCAAACACCCTCGAACCGTGAGGAGCGATTTGGCGTTTTTTTCTCGAGCCTGCATATTTTTCTTGGCCACACTTTCATCAGCCACTTTTATTCGAGATTAATATTTTTATCATTCCTTATTAAGACACTCGGTGGGCTGCTTGCGCACAGTCGGAAAATAATGAGGAAAAAGTGGTGCCACACCGGAATTATTCGCTCCACGTTCCAAGCATCAAAAAAAAATGTTACAGCAGCCTGCACTTGAACGTTCGACTCGCCAAATACCTCTAATCGGGACGAATCGACTTACTCGAGTGGCAAATTACCCCTAATCAACCAATAGACTCCACTAGGATACTGGAATACATGCACCAAGTAAATTTCAACCCTGCACTGTATCGCGGACACCCTGTACTTGGCTATCGTCATCCATTCGTCAAACTCTAGATGGCAATGCATAGCAGTGTAGCGCGAGCCATAATTTACCCGTTTCCATGCAGTTGATCTATAATTCATCGCGGCCGAGCTTTCTCTCTCTCGCTCTCCTGACTCGGTGGACCAAACCTCCGTTGGTCTAACGTCCCAGTCCTCCTCGGAGTTGAAGCGTGTATTTGTCGCTCATGATTTTTTCATTCGAGCACGTGTAATATAAATTAGCCGACTGTCGATTTTTTAACTCATCGTTTTTCAGCTCACACGTTTATATATATTTAAACGTATGTGCTTAAAGCTGTCCTGACTTTTAACGAGCGTTCGTTCCGTCATCTCGTATTCCGGTGGGAGAGTTTATCTTCCTCCGCTCGCCCGGACGCTTACTCTCGGAAGGCCTTCCTCGCTTTTTTCCCTTCTCTCAATCCACTCTCGAGTGATTATTGTCCGAGTAATGGCCGCATACGAAACTATGGCAATGTTTGTTAAACGACGAAAACAAATGTTTAATCATTTTCCGACCAGCAGCACCGTTCCTGACTCCATTAAAAACTCTTTTTCTCGCTTTATTATTAATCCACTACATTTTTACGCTTTTCGATGTTCTCGCCCGAGAACCGAGATCCCTTTAATCCTGTTTTTAATAATCGAGTGCACACTCCAATTATCTCTTACCGTCAAACATTCATTAAATTAGTAATAACCAAATAATAAATGAACGTTTCGAAGCGCACTCGACTCCCAATTCCAACGCATTCTCTCTTGCACTCAGTTACAAACGAACAATCATTTATTCATCGACTCGTTTGTGATTGAGAAGATAAAAAACAGTCATCGCGTAATGACATTGCAAATTGAGTGACGTTTATCTCCGACAGGGATCGTTACTCCGCTCAAACGATCGCGATCGCCGAGTCTTCTCGAATCCAAAGGCCTTGCCGATGTGATAGATTTTAATCGAATCTATAAATAATCAATTGAATTAAAATAACGCTCGGTTGAAAGATTTTTGAAAAAATCTACTAGAATCACGGTTAATGCGATTTCACTTCGTAACGCATTAACCTTGACGTTATCAACCTTGCGGATCAGCCGATCTTTATAGACGCGAGTGATTAAGAGCTTATCCGGAGAAGTGCAATTTCTACTTTGTAACCCAATTACAAATCAGACGATTAATACAAAAAATAATGATTCGTACTCGAGTTAATTCCACTGGTTATCGATCGAATGAATTTTTTTCGGGCACGATAAGATCTCGGTCCGATGGAATTCGGACCTTTGAAATCGCTCGTATGAAGTCTACCTCACGCTATTCATTTTTTCCTCTTCTTACTCAATTATTCCACTCAATTAATCAGTCTATCAAAACTTATCATCATTCGACGTTAAGCAAGTTTTTAATGCACCACCGTCCTTCGAGTTTCACAGCGTTTCATTTCCCACTGGAATAATCGAAATTTTTTCCAACGAGTTCTCGTACGAGTTCGGAGCAGATCGTTAGCTTTTTCCGAGCCGTTTTTTCCCGCAGCTACCTCGAATTTTCCACGAGATGAGTCCCTCTCGTTTTCGTTCAGACCGCAAAATCGAAATGGGAGCAGCGAAGCGTTGCAGATTTCATTGACCGTGTGTATACGCGCACCGGACAACATATTCTCTCCAATGTAATTGTCCGTGAGTCGGAGCCTCCTATTTGCATCGTAAATTTATGAGAAATCCATGCAGAGCCTGATTTCGTTATTTGGACTCAACAATACTCTGCTGTATCAAAACTAATCTGGGTTTTGAATCGATGATACCATCCACCGATTCTCATCCACTCCTCATCCACGTTGCTTTGCTTCGAGTATTTATTCTGTTTTCCATAATTGATGGGATGAAAATTTTGTCACGATTTCAAATACACACCTCTCTGGCAGAGTCGTGTGTAAGCGCGTACACACGTGGAAAATAAACTCCGAAACTGTTCTATAAGTTTATATTCACTGTTGAATGATTTACGATCTTTTTGTCCCTTTTGACGCCACACATGGGGTTCCGTTTGGACGAGCCAAGAATTTTCTCCGCCGCTAAGACGATAATTGTCGTTTTTTTTCTCTCTCTCTCTTTCACCGAGAATATCTCAGCAAAATATTCGTAAACAAGGGAACCACGCTAGTGAACTTAATCGTATTTCAATGCCGCAAATGCTGCGGCTTGAAAATTTGAATATTTCAACAAGGTGTGCATCGGGGTTTTATAATTAGCGGGAATTTTTAAGCTGCATTTCTCGGCGAAAGCAGCCGAAAATATGTGGCACGGAAATGCATTCGGGCGCTCGCGAGTCCCTGCTCAAGAGCCGCGCTCGTTAACCGCGCGACGGAAAAAGCGTAATGATTTTTTCACCGAGATATCGAGAATCACGAGAAACCAGATTCAAATGAACTCGCGGCTCCGAGAGATCGGGCCGCTCGGAGAAGCGATTAAGGCTCAACATTTTATTTCGACAACCGTATCGGGGTTAAGGTACCGTGCGACGGCAACGCCGATTTATTTTTACTCCTTTTAACCCCGCTGCGTATACATGTACATACGTAGAATTGCATAACGTCGCGTGTACTGGACGCTCGTCAGGCGTATACGTGACACTCGCGTACACCGTACTGGCCACAGGCCTTCACGACATTTGTTCCAAATGAAGGAGTCGCGGGTAACCCGGATCACTCAATTCAAGTGTGTACATTCCTCAAGATTTTTCGGGACTCCGAAATCTCGAGTCTCGAAAAACTCTCGTCAAAAATCAACAGTCCGAGTACGTTCTTTTGTCTACTATTTTCTGTGAATTTCGCTGAAAATGTGAGTTTCACACGCACGGATTTAGCATATATTTCCATAGGGTTCCCCCGGGATTAGTAAAGTCTCCACGCAAAATCCATTTTTATGTTTCCTCGATAGCTTTGTTTTATGGCGCGTGTTATATCGCCTCAAACCTTTGGTTTTAGTTGTCACTCGCGGCCGCTCGTTCTCATGAAATTGCAATTTAAAGTAAATCACCTCGGATTAAAAATAGATTAATTTTTCGAGGAGTTTCGAACATCGCGATCGCGATCCAGAGCGAGTTTATTTAGTTCAAAGTCACTCAAGCCGCGAATCAATCGCGTTAATTGAGATGAGATAATCGATGCAAAAGTCAAGTTCTCGATCAGACTCGTGAAATAGATCGGTCTATTCGTGTTTTTCTTTGTTTTTTTTTTTTTTTTCTTTATTTTCACCCGCGTGAGTGACGGATTCTGATTAATCGATATTTCGTTGTAACTCGAAGAATTTCAGCGAGAGCTCACAACGGAATTCTCACCGTTACGTTTCCCCACTCCATTTCTTACACATCGGAATTGAAAAAAGACGCGTGTATATATCGGAGCCGATTACCTCCCGACCGCCATTACCCCGGCGCGTTCGTTAGGCCCTCGCGATTGCCAGGCGTCTGGGAGAATTTAGATAGGGATATCGATAACCGCGACGACGCTGCGAGGACGAAAGGAAAAAAGAGAGAATTAAAAGAAATATGGCCGCAGGCCTGGCGCCTTGTTTCGACTCTTTCGTGTGGACGCTCTCTGTCACGCGGGCTCGCTTTCTGTCACGTGGATATTAACGTTCTCCCGCTCCTGTTCCGAATTCGGGCCCGAATCGACGTACCTTCATTCGCGCATGTTCGCCTTAAAATATTATTATTTCAATCAAATGTGAATTGTAATAAAAAATGAAAAATTTATGCAAGTGTGTAAATGAGCAGACGGAGTTGAAGAAATCCGATAATTGAAATCGATTTTTCATCAATTTCGTCTGCTTTTTCGTTTTTCGGTGTGTTTTAAAGGTCCTGCTTAAAAAAATCGCGATCTCGTGAAACTCTGACTCGTTGCTTCTCTGCCGAGCTGCCACTTGAACTATGGAGGTATCGAAAAGCACGATATAAAAAAGAAAAACAGGTCAATGCGCGAGGGATTCTCCGGGCCCTGGGATTTTCAATGCGGGCTGAAAAAGCCGGTTATAAGCGATCGGTAATAATTCGCGGGATTCTAAATCACTCCGAGTTTCATTGGGAGGCCGAGGAAGCGAGAGAGAGAGATATATTAGCATATGAAAACGGACTAAATGGAAAAAACGTTGAGGAGGATCCGTGTGTCTCTTTTCATAATAATTCGCTAGCGAAAATACGAGGATTCGAGTGAATCGTGTATGCATATTTATGTGGAGGGTTACGTATTTACTGCAGGGCGTGGAAATGTCCGGGTATATACACCGCGCGAGAGGCGCGAGGTCTCGAAGAAATATCGATTGCGCCGCAGGATTCATTTGCATGTAAGAAAATTATTTTAACCCGACCCCGTTGCCCCGGACTCCGTGTGAGAGAGAGAGAGAGAGAGGAATCGAGCCACGACGAAAGTGGGGATAAAACACACGTGGACGCCAAGGTACAATGAAAAAACAAATAAATAAATAAATAAATAATACAAGAAAAAATGGTGTCAGGCTCGAGGGAAAAGGAAATAAAAAGAAACGTCGGAGAAAAGGCCCTCGCGCGCAACGGGTCCTGATGCGAGAGCAACCGCACGTGGATATACATCGGCGAGGTATTATTGCATGTGTACTCGCGAGGCCGCACTCTCAAAAGTATGTATTCCCCTATCTGTATTTTTGTTTGACCGTGTGCGTGGCTTGTACTCACGTCGCGTTAACCACCGTGTACCATGGCGAACGAACGAATTTATGTGAGCTCTCTTTCTCTCATTTCCTTCTCGGTGTGCACCGCTCTCCCGCGCGCATTCCCATCCGCAAGAGAACCCTGCAACAAGCAACAACAACGACAACAAAAAATATAAACGAACAAGCGCAAAGAAAAAGTACGTGACAAACAAATGCATATACGTATATATAGAAAAGAAAATAAATAAAATGCTGAGAAAGAGCGAGACGCCGGGAGAGCGAAACGAACACGAAAATCTCTTTACCCCGGCTTCTCCAAAGTGGGGACCGTGACTCAGGAGAAACTTGCGCAATGTGTGCACACACACGTACACTACCAAATCCACTATACAAATATACATATGTTATTTACGCTTATATGCGCGATGTAGAGTGAAAAAAAGCCCGGAGGAGAAGAGGATGCCGGTATAAGTCACTTCATATCTTGTCCTTATAAGGCTCGATCCTTCGAGACTATTGCTCTCCATTTGTATGTTTTTTCAACCTCTTTTTTCACGCGATATTAACCCTCCCACCGCGTGGATTAAAAACTTAATGAAAAAATGATGCAGTCCCTACTCTCGTCGGGCGCAAAACGATCGAATGTAAACGAGAATTTTGTTTAGTACGAAAGACTTTTGTTTGCGCGAATAAAGATTTTCTTCAAATTGTCGACGCTTCTTCGGCAACTCTTTCAACAATATGAAAAGCCCCTGGATATTTTCAAGTCCATCGAGTCGAAACTTCGGTGTGACATTATCACGAAAATGGTTATTTTCTTCGCGCACAACACCGGGATGCACGCGAGCATTCTCACGATCCGATTTTCTTACGACGAAAAGGAGCCGGCTAATAGTCTAATTTCTGCCAACTAGAATCCTATGTGGCGTGCGGAAAGTAGTACAAGTGTAGTACCGGTGCGCTACGGTTTTCGTCGTTACGCGGTTAGTAGCTACGAGCATCCCATGTGGTAGCATCGAGCTCCGCGCGACCCTCTCATTTGCCCAGTGGTTTCTCCAGCAAGACGCAATTGCATTTGCGAACACTTGTGCCCGGTATCTCTCCTTCGGGAGGGCTCTCGTTGATAGAGTCATTTAAATTTCTAATCGTACGCCCATCCGGACTGTGCAAGCTTCTATGCTCGATTTGCTCGAACGTCTCGCATATGTGAGTTCGTGGGAACAAATCTTTATTTAACTCTGTAAACGCAGTGGGAGATTGTAGTTATGATTTTTGTGAATATTTCATAAAATTCCGGTGTGTCATGGGAAAGATGGGACGAAGCTTCATTCCGGCGTATCGTTTTTCACGATTTGGTTATTCTCCCGATCGTCGTGATGCTCGATTCACAAATTTCCATCTCGAATAGCATGGAAAGGAAGCCTCAAAAGGGGCTTCCAACCGCAGCACCGTTTGGATGCGTTTTTTCAGTCTCTCCGTCGCTCGTTCAACGATCACCGTTCCCGATCGTCTTTTTCGACCGGTTTTTCTCGAGACGCGGTTTAAACAGCGATAAAAACTTGCGAGAGAAAAAACGTGGCACGCGGAAAACACACTGCGCAATGATACGCGTTTGCAGCAGCGTCGAATGGACTAACGCGCGTCTTTGGAAAAAGAGAGAAAGATCGAGGCGCGGAGGAGGAAGGTCGCAGACATTTGTCGATCAGTCTGGGCAAACTCTCGCCGTCTTTTTCTTCACCGTCTTATCGCCACACCGCTATCTTCCTTCACTAGCCGCAACGATAAGGAGCCTGCTCTCGCTCGGCGCGTCAGCTATGACGGCTGGGACGACGACGAGTCTGCGGAATGAGAAAAAGTTGCGAGACTGCGAAACTTGAGGTCTATGCACAAATACGCACTTGAACTTTCACGGCAATATCCGCGTCCTCTTATCATTGGCCGAACTATTTTTACTCCGCTCGTTATACTTCGAACCGGCTCTTTTACTTTGCGTCCTTTTTCCCCTCGCTTCACTGCTCTCTCTCTTTCCTCAAATTTTCTCCCCCATTCAACAGACGCCGCACTATTTTCTCCTTTTATTATTATCCTCATCATTTCCTTTTTTCCTATCTCATTGTTATTTTATTTTCTTGTATACCGTTACTTCGGACCGAAGTCATTCCAGTCTCGTCACGCTCTCCGCTCGACCCCCGTGGCGAAGGATAAACGCCTTGCCACCGCCAGAGCCAGCAATACTTCGCGTTACTCGGATTACCGGCTGCATTTTTATTTTACGATTCATACACTTGTGCATGTCGGATTACGCGAATTCTTTTTTTTCGTACCTTCCTCTACGATGGTAAAACTGAAAAAAAGTTACATTTCATTGCAAATAGTACGAAAATATTCGATAGCGAACCGTAATATTTGTGGTAAGAAAAAACCGTATAGTTGAGTCAGCTGTTTGGACGTGTGATTGGATATTTTTCTGTTGCTATTTGATTTCATGTTTTTTGAGATTTATTCGAGGATTGCGAGCTGCCGAATAAAGCAATCGAGCTCGACGAATTCGTCCCGGTAAAAACGACGCGGTTCCGCGCTTTTTTGTTTGCTGAGTAACCCCGCCGGAGTGAGGAGAATTCGATATATTTCTGTTGTTTGCGAAATCTAGTCATTCCGAGCTGGATTATGCGTGCTTGTGGACGCGTTCGTCGCGTGTCGCGATGCTTATGCGCAAATATTTACGTACGCTAATGTAATACGAGAGGTGATGTCATCAGCAGCACAGAGCATCGTGTATGCGGCAGTTTCAAGAGCATATTTGTGCATGTGTGAAATGGGTTGGACCATGTCGCGATTGTGGTCTTGTACTGGAAAATCGATTCGTTCTCTCCTGACTGAAAGATTCCTCATTTTCTGTTGAATGTAACATCCCGCCGTGACTGGATAAACTCCAAGTTTTTAACGTTTATGAGGTCGCAGCGCCACTCCTTTTACGGTGTGTCAAATTGAATCGAGTTTCGCGAGGTTCGTGCGAAGGTTCGAACGCAACTACGCTTCCAGCAATTCGATGACGAAATGCCGACTGGTCGTCTCCCGGTGCCCTTTTCCATCTTCTTCGTCCCGATGTTTGTTCTCCCTAATCCGTCTGCTTGGCCAGACAAAACAAATGAGAAACTATAGCAAGTTTGACAGGGAGTCATAAAGAGATGCTGATGAGCCAAGTGGAGAAAACAAAGTTGTAAAAACACGTTAAAATCGTGTCCGATGATTCTTCATTGTCAAACGGAGCTGGCCCCATTCGAGGCACATCCCCGTTCAGTCGGCGGGTCTGGCCAATCAATCAAAAAGTTTTCAACTATTTTCGGCTTGAGACCGAATATATGTCCATATGGATATACAGCCGTGTACGTCGAGCGGAACACCTGCTACTTTTGCTTGCCTTGTTACATCGCAAATGGGCACATCTACATAGACCAGTCGACCTCTCTCCGGTATATGACAGCAGTTTGGAGACTCGGACATTCGTTGCTCGTTAAACTTTGTGACGAAGAGTGCCACCAGAGAGTTTCTTCCTTCGAAAGCGTCGTCTCGATTCGTGTAACAGGAAAGGAGACATGTATATCGCTATATACGTCATCGTGGTCGCCCACAAGAATTCTCTGCGGAAGCGTCCAAGCGGGAAGTTGCTCGTTTTCATGCTCAATGAAATTCCACATTGAATCACACTCGCTCCTTTTCTCTTTCACTCATTCGCGTCTCCCTCGTCCGGGGCATTCTCACGTTCCATCTAAATTCAGCTTACTCCATCATGATTGATAAATGACTCAGTAGCACGGGCGTCGTTCAACATTCATCCAGTGCCAACTTCTTGCTAATTTTACGTGACGCTCCTTCGCTATATGTGACTTTCGTCGTACAACAGTGCGTTATGCGGTGTATGGAAAGGATGAGGCGATTCATTCCGCGTTGCTGGAGTCATCGCTCTAACGTCAGCTGCACGTGCAGCTCGAAACGCTTCGGTGCACGTCATTCGTTTTCTATCGCATTAAAACATTCGATTATTTCAGTCCTACTTATTTTTTCGCTGTGCAATGCAAATGAATTCAGCCACTTCCTGCAACGATGAAACTTCGATCCTTTTCATCTCGTTCGCGTTGCGAAAAGCTAATTTGAATACTTATGAAAAAGATGTTGCGTTTGAACGCATGTTTCCAGCCTCGTATCCTTACCCATCCAACGACGTTGTTTCGAAATATGTGGCTCGATGCTCAGCAGTCTTAGAGAGCTGGGAAGTTCATGCTATTTTCGTATGTTCGAGACCTTCGTTCGTACCGAGTGTCTCAAACACGCCCGACAACAATGTCCAATTTGAAGATTAACCAATAAATTTTGTAGAAATTTCCGCTGAAATAATCAAGTTATTATGCAAAAATAGTTGTGTCTCGATTTGAAAAATAACTAAAAAACGTCAAAGTGACGGGTGACACGAGGCTCTCAAGATCATTATCGAATGAAATTTGAATTTCCGAGGAATCATATTAAAATTTTCGATCCGGTACGAAGCATTTCCTTTGATTGCATAACCAATTTAGTCGTTTAATAAAATGTGTCAAACGCGGTCTTTCGAGTCGTTTGATGCTGACCCCATCAGCTAATTTGTCGTTGCATTAATGCCTTTCTTTTGTGCTGTCTGTCAATGAAAAGTGTAATTTCTACTGGAATTTTAGCTCGTTAAGGGGGAGTGTGACGGGCTAAAGAACAAGCCATTTTTTAGGATTTTTTTTCGGAAAAAACGGCTCGATCAAATTATTTGAAATTGTGTCTATTAATTATTGAAATAATGAAGTACACGAGGGATTTTTTTTTTTTTTAATTTTTAGTACATTTTATTAAGCAGAAGAGCGGTCGCAAATCGGCGTCTCAAAGACTCCCCGCGACGGTTGACAGCATAAGGGCCACAGCAAGCATATATGAAATCAAACATTCAAAAATATTATTAAATTATAATAGTACAGCCAACGCAACATCGTAGGAAATTTGACAATTTTGATTAGAAAAAAAATGGCGGCCATATAAAAAAAGATCGAATTATACATAAAAATTTTACAATAAATTGTTAATAAAAAAAAGTGAATAATTAAAAAATAAAATTCTACGATGCGACGATAGCGATAAGTTTTCTGAAAAGAATCATTTTTGAATGAAATCGATTGGACCAAATTTGACAGAGTTGTGCCGTCAACCAGGTCAAAAAATATGGTTTCGAGAAAGACGCGTTTAAAGTTTTGAGAGGATAAAATTGAATGATGCAATTTGAATATTAATCTAAAACAAGTTCTTACCGATTGGTTTGCTATCTCTGGACCGTACAGAAACTCTTTTTCTTTTCACACCGATATTTCGCCTTAAACTAAAATTTGAATCGGCCAATAAACAAAATTTTTACACTTGTCTCGACGTTAGAGAGAACCACGGTAATTACGCCGTGAATGCGCGAAAGCGTCATTTCGTTTGGCAATAAATTCACTCTAATACCGAGTGTCGATTCCAAGAATTGTCTTCATTTATCTTCAACTAGAAACTCGCTTGATTAAAGTTTCGCAAGAAAGTGTAGGCACAAATACTAAATATAATTGAACGAAAAAATCTCCGATGCGCTAGAAAGTCCGATCAGCAACGTAACTTGCAATAAATTCAATGCTCTCGAAAGTGCAAAACGAGATGGAGATTAAAAAAAGTGTACGAGAAATAAAAAGGCTCGAGCAGATTGACAAGGAAAGTCAATGGGACGAGAGCGAAAGAGCGGAGCCGGGCGGGGGGGAAATAAAGAAGAAAACGCGTGTTAGCGAAGATTGGCGCGTTCAATAAGAAGCTCCGGACGACCTTGATCGTAAAGTTGGCTCTGGAGCTCAAACGCCCTGGAGGCGCGTGCCGTTTGTCTCGTCGCAGTACTTGCATGTTTATATGACGAGGAGCGTAAATGCAGGGCGCACGCCGCACCCGGAGACGATATCACGCGGTCGGCTCCGCGCTACGGGATTCGTGTGAGTCGAGCAAGGACGCCCAGAATCGCGGGCGTCCGTCTCGACGTCATTGCGCGTTCCTGAGTGGCGATTGATCATTCGAAACTCTTCACAACTCCTCCGAGTACGTTCTTCAGGAATTTTATTAGCTCCACGTACACGCAGGCACATCGACACGGCTGTTATAACTCTCGCAGTAGAAAAACAGATTATCCTTAACATCCTTTCGAGCTCGAGCAAACTCGAAGCTCTTTTATCTCGATTCATGAATGAGAAAAAAGAAACCCATCGACTTGACATTCCTTCCTCCACTGTACTAGTTCTCAATATTCCCGAATGAATCAACCGAACTATTTTCCTCTCTGCTTTCGCGTTTCACAAATCGTTATATCTAAACCCCGCCGCGAGTTGTGGCTCGTACGTTTTTTACACTTTGATTCAGGAATGTCGAAATATAACAGATGTTTAATGGGCTCTGCGAGAGTTTATGTGTGCTTTTGACAAATGGAGTCATCAAAGCGAAGAGAAAACCGAAGGAAAATACGAGAGCTTTAAACGTGTCATTTTAAAACGTGATTTATAAATTCTTCGTCCGATACCACGTGGTTTCTTCAAATGAAAAAAAAACGTCATTTGTACATTGTTTAAAAAAAAAATGTCTTTTTAAATATGCATGACTGGTCATTAATCGCTCATTAATGAAGATAAACTTTGGTGAATAAAAACAGAAAAATGTCGGTTCGTTCGAAACGAAAGAGCAAGTGGATCGCAGAACAAGTGAGCCCAGTGTATGGAATTCTTGTGATATTGAGACATAAAATATAACAGGTTCCCTCGAATATTCGTCACGCATATATACGAGCGGGACATACGATAATTGCGAGCCTCTAATTATATTCCCGAAGCCTCGCTAACAGTTCGGTAAATAAAGAAACGATCGTTTGTACGAAAGAGTGTCGATTTCAAAGGGGCCCACAGTGGACAAGATAGCGGTGAATATAAAACGTCCGTATGGATGAGTCTCAGGTAAAAAGTCTGTTTTCACATACAAAATGAGCGTGTTGCGGTCAGCAGGATGACGCAGACGCCGCAAACATAGAAAAATAAAATTTCCGGATTTACCAGGTCGTATCTGAAAAGAATACAAGCCAATTAGCATAAATAAACTCTCGTGATTTTTCTCTCCCTTTCTCGCCCATGCGTTATTAAAGCACTTCATTTTTTTTCTTTCTCCTATTATTCTTATTATTATTTATTCATTTTTTCGCCTCCTCTCGTCGTCGTGTTTGGTCATGTTCGTGGCGCCAACGCTCCTGAGATCGACGCACCGACGCCTCTCGCTATGAATTTCACACCTCTCGCGCTTGTTTATTCGCGACGATTTTTTATTCTTTCTGCGCCCGAGACGATCGAACACCCGCACGATTTTTTTAACGGCCTGAGAATGGCGCCTCCGCCGAATCCTCTCCGCCCGTTTTTTCACCTCCATTTTTATCGATTTATAAGCCATTTCCCATAAACGGCCAGTCTGCTGTGCTCAATTTTCTAGTCAATTAAAATCAATTCTTCTTACTCTCCTCCTCCTCCTTCTTCTTCTTCTTCTTCTTCTTCTTCTTCTTCTTCTTCTTCTTCTTCTTCTTCTTCTTCTTCTTCTTCTTCTTCTTCTTCTGACCATTGAACCCTTATCGCTCATGGGAAAACGATCGATTCGTTCCACCACACCAGATTGGAATGTTTCCGCGAATTATCTCGCGGGCATTGATTCTATGACGCAATTTCGCGAGATCGCTTCCTCCCTCCAAAGCTTTTTATGTAGGCGGCGTGACTATCGTGTGCAGCATACGTCATTTCGTATACTTCGATGCAAACCATTCATCGCCGAATGAAAAGCGGTATTTGCACGCGATATGCATTCCTAGAGGTTCTTTCAACTCGAATATGTCTCATTTGACGATAAGTAACGTCAACTCCTCGCTACTCGCATCACCGCGACTTCCATACTTCATACTTTAAAAAGATTTTTATTTATGCATCTTTACGCTCGACGCTCGCCCGCTCAACTTAGTTACTTAATTGGCCTCGCGTGAGCCAGCTCCTATTATCAGATTGCAGAAATATCACAAAAATAGAATGAGCCACTCGCTCCATTTTCTTGACATCTGGCAGCTTCCTCTCGGCTCGCATGTAACAAACTTTTTCACTTATTCTCTTGCTGATTATTTTTTAATGGATGAAATAATAACTCATTACGATCTCCAGTTATTAGCAGCGATGTTCAGCTTGCGTGTGACATCTACGACACATATTAAGGCCGAAAAACTAACGAGTAGCAATGAGAAATTTTCTCCCAATGTTTCTAGTTATCTTCTGCTCTGCGAACGGAGAAAAAATTCCAGTGAAAAATACTACGGCACCACGAGCATACATAGTCATTTTTTGTGAAGCGAGAACTCGATGAAAATTGATGTGTGATACCATGGAAAAATTCTAAACACTTTGGCGGATCTTCGATGCTCGTGTTCGAGAGCTCCTCAAATTTTGCTATGTTCAACTGTAAATTTCGACTGTCAAAAAACAGTACTAACCGTAGCAAAACGGCATAATAATTCTACTTTACAGTTCACCATCGAGTCAACATAAATTTTACAATGTTTCTATGATGAACTACCTAAGAAAAACAGTTTAAACCTTTGTCAGAGAAAAATACGCAATTTAAAAGTTTTTATTTGAAATTGACTTGGAAATTACAATGTTTTTGGTAAAAACCTCCAAAATGGGTGATGTAGAACCCTAAAATTATGATGTCGTGATAATTTAAAAAAATTTTTCTCTCGGTGCAGTACTCGCGGATTGAAGTATTTTTGAGTGTTCAATAATGAAAAACCGACGTTCGGGCACAGATGCTTCGTATGCAACGGGGAAACGTATTTCAATTATTATGAAAACATGACAGCAGTAAGTTTACTATTGAAAAGAGACAAAAGCTGTTGCATAAAATGTTATGACGCAGGTTGCATAAAATATATATTGAAATATCGATGTCGCCTCCGCATGAGAATGGAAAACTCGAAGCAACATTGACCTCTTCGAAAGAAAATAGCGAATGAAAGAAACAGAGAGAGAAACAAAACTGTCCACTTTCTCTGTGACCTTAGCCTGGCCTTAACAAGACGTACCTTCATCCAGCATGGTATCGTGTTTGCGTAGGAGCTCGCTTAAACTTCTTCAGTTCTATATCTCTATACGTACATTATAAAGCAACCCACATTCGCGTTACACAGGCCGTATGCATGTTCTAAAAATATCAGGTGCTTGCTTACGAACCGTTATAAATAGATTTGAACATTTATTTCGGTAGCTCAAATTTCCCTCTCCCAGTCGCGTCTATTCACGTTTCGTTGTCGTCGTGTATTAACGGAATAGTTACGAGCCTCATAAATTAAGGGAATGAATTTACAAAAACGAGCGGTCGAAAGAATCAACGAAAATACATTTGATCGAATGCAGGCAAGATAAATTCCGATATTTTCTTTCGATACAAACTTGATCTTGAAATTGAAATTTATTCCTTTTTTTTTCTGGTACGATCGTCGCTTTGATCTTACTCAGATTTATCGACTCCGCGTCGTTCCAATTCGTGAAATTCATGTTTTGCCTCTTCCCAGTGTTTTCGTTCACGCAAACATGCAAATCAGACGCTTCGTCATCACCGTCGTATCGTCATTCGTTTTTTTTCAACGTTTCTCGTTCGAGTTCTTCGTTTCGTGGGAATTGAACTTCGAGCTTTCATTTTTTAAAATTACTATTGACCCCCGGGGGTTGACGCGAACTTTGGCAATTCGATTCCTTATTTTACATTCATGCAAACACCGCTCACAATTTTTTTCTTCTCTTCAATTCTCGGTCCAAGATTTACAGACTGACTTTCTACTCTTTGTTTGACATTTCTCGCACAAAATAACAACAGTTCGGTCTGGCCGCCACCTGAAAAATTGCTAGAAACGTTGCACTTGACACTGTGTGCGCGGTGTGGACACGCCGGTTGAGGATCGATGGTGCTTCTCGTTTCGAGTTTCTCCGCGATAAGAAGTGTGTACACACGAGAGCTACGAAGATCTCTACAACCGAAAGTTTCAGTCCGCAAAACGTCGCGAGCTGTAAGAAACAGGAGCGGTCGAAATAACGAGAAATTAAGACGATAAACACATTCCGTACTCTGATTCTCGACACACCTGGTGTCGGAATGAACACGGCGTAGAAAGGCAAATCGCGAAATACGGAACATTAAGATCGACTTGTATCTCGCTATCGGATCTTCGCTATCGGATTTTAATCTTCAGGATTTCTATCGTTCAATTGTGTTGACAAAAAATTAAGACGAATTGATTCCACTTTGAAAGTTTTATAGATTGATTCACGAAAGCAAAGTATTAATTTACACGAATAAAATTCACTTCAATTCAGTGAAATTTGTTCTTTGTTTCGTCGATAAATGTCTCGCAATTCAATATTTGCGAGCAGTGAAAAATGTTGCAATTCCTGAATCTATTTTGTAAAACTGGTTTAAAAATCTTGTGTTTTTTTTTATCGAACCCCATCAACAAGGCATTCCGTGTGATACTATTTTTACAGCATCAAATGAGTCACGTACAATCACGAGCAGGTGAGACATAGCTGGGAAAAAAATAAACTTGTTTAGACAGAGTAAATACGGGAACAAAATTTGTTCACGTTTTTATACCGCATCGCAGCATGCGAAGGAATTCCGTGTCTCGTTCGAGCTCACACGCGGGGAGGAATAAAACTGAAAATGTTTGAATCGATCATGGGAAAAAGAAAACGGAAAATTCTTCGGAATAAAACTCAACGAGTACGCTCATGTGAAAACGTTATTCGTTCGAGTGTTATGAAAGAAAGCTTTTTAGAAATTCTACAAAAAGAGAATCGGCCTCGTTACATATTTTCGAAACTCGAGAGAAACTATTTTTTCTCTGATTCATATAATCGATTACTGCATTTTGTCACAATTCTACCGCCGCATTTGTACAAATATAAAAAGAAAAACTGCAGGCTGCTGCACGAATGCTGCAACCAATCGAGAAGTTTGCGATCCTTTGAGCCTCGACCCGATTCTCCATCTCTCTTTTTCTTTCTCTTTCTCTTCTCGTTCATGAGGAAGCTCGCGAGACTCTTCTGGGACGAGGCCGCGCGCGCGCGTGTCTGCCTACCATCAGCACACGTCCTGCAAAAGTCGATACTCGGCTGCCGGTGAATCTCGTGTGCCTTTCCGCATTTCAAGATCTTACGAGATTATTGGATAATTTGAGGCTTATTTAATATCAATTTTGTATGATAAATTCGCATCATCCTTCGCTGGAACAATACAACGAGCTCGGAAATCCTATTCGGTTAAGATTTTTCAAATTGTTTGCTCTTTCCGCACGACACGAGTTGCTCAAAAGTGACAAACTTCGCATCACTCTCGAGGGATTTATTCATAACGAAGGTACTGTGAACACAATTCAGTTAATCCATGAACTTTGACACATGTTCGTGACAGTCCTCCAGATATGCAAATTCATTGCTGACCTTCATTGAGATGATCAAACTTTCGCTCTTTCGTAGTTATTGTGTTGGATCGTTTTCTAAAGATAATCGTGGTATCGCTCTGATGGAATGTGGAATTCAGTTTATTTTTCTATCGTTTGATAACGATCTCTAGAGTCTTATCACTTATCAAAGTATTTCGGAGATTACAATTCGTGCACCGTAATACGATCGACTGTTGCGTATTTCCATTTGCCATTGCGCTCTCTCCCTCTTTCTCATGCTTATTTTGATATTGATCAGATTCGTTGGACGTTGTTTAAGAGTTGTCTGAATAATTCCAATTGGAATATTGTCAGAAATGCTTTCGAGGCTTGTAATCACATTTTGATTTTATGACAATAATTATCGAGAAATTCGTAGCTCCGGATATATTTGTAGCCGAAAGAAAAAAGCATTTCGAGAAGTTTTCCTTTAAAGTTTATTTACGCAATTTATATTTGGCACATGCCAAAGAAATAACAATGGGAAACGTTTTTTTTTTTTTCTAGATTGAAGTCTTCGTTTAATAACGAAAGTTCGTTAAGTGTGATTGAGTTAGTTCGTGTGTGCCAACTTTAACGTCTTCGGGCCTTCTGTTGGTGTAACTGCGCGAAGATCTGCATGCTTTTGGCTGCACTTCGCCTCGTCTTGTATCATCCCACACCTTTAACGACCGAGGATCCAAGTGTGTTCGCGTCTCAAAAAGTTTTCACGTGTATGCGAGTGTCTGTTTGTGTCTTACGTGTCTTCGTGTAAGTTCCATTTAATGCAAACGCGAACAATTACGTCTAGCCGAGTGTCTACGCACACAAGTCGCTTTCTCTCGAGCCACCATCATCCTCGACAACCACCAAAACGGTCTTCTTGGCCCTACTCGTTAGGCTTACGACACGAGAGACAACGCGGCGACCAATCTCAAAGCTCCTTCTTCATCTTCTCTCTCTCTCTCTCTCTGGCTCTCCCTCTTTCTCTCTTTTTCTCATTCCTTACCTCGTATTATTCGTCGCCAATGTTCCGCGAGTCCGAGTGCCGCGAGAGTGAAACGTGAGTTTTAAACGGAATAGACGGAGATTGAAAGAAAGAAAGAGGGAGAGAAAGAGGCAAAGAAACTCTATACAGAGGAACGAATCGAGAAGAAGATTTACGAAAGGAATAGACTTAAAAAACGAATACGAGAAGCCACATTCAAGATGAAAACGTTCAGAGTCACCGCGCTTCTTGCTCTGTCGTGTATTATCGGTGAGTCGACGAATTATTATCATTATTTTTAATCATGCTTTAAAATTGATATTGATGTGTTTTTTAAGGTAGTTCATGCACGAAACGATTTTCTTGAAAGTTCGTCTTATTGGTTATTTAGATAAACGTGTTTGAATATGAAGAAAAATACACGGGGTTATAGGGACTGTGCGTAAAAAATCGTTTACCTTTCCACATAACGAATGAACGCTTCTTACGAGCTTTATGAAAAAGTACACAATAACAATGAAGTAGATAACGAAGGTTTGGGAAAAAATGGAGATGATTGTCTCATTAGTAATGAAGATATTATATTGCGTTAAAGATTGAAAAAAATTGGTAACAAGCAATCGTATAACCTCTCGGAATTTTGTTTCTTCATGGCTTGAGCCATTCCTATCACAGCTTTCTGGCTTTTCATTAGTATTTTTTTCTTCATTCAGTTCCCTTTGCGCTCTCTAAAGCGATTTTTTATACATAAAAAACTATAGTATTTTATCCAGCGACGAATAAAATTTGGGATTCAGTCGGTCACTGATCCCCGATCAATTATAATGGCTTATAATTTTATTCGTCATGAGATAAGTTGAAAAAATGTATTTACTATTTCGAATTAATAACTCGGAGATTAATTCAAAGTGATTATATCTTTAATTAGGGAGTAAAAATAGATCGAATTTAGACCCCCTTAAAATACGATCCTTCGGGCATGATCTACCTTAATAGCAAACTTTCGGTCTCCTTTTTTCTCGAAATTTTTATTCTAATGTAGAAATTATACAGGGTGGATATAAATATGAATGCTGGGCTGTTACTACTCGAATTTATTCCTTTTCCATATTCTGCATGATTTAATTGTTACCTTTTAGTTATTTTTTTCAAATAAATTAAGCTTTTTTTCTTTATCGCCAGAGGAATTTGAATATGGAAATGATTGTTTTGTATACACAGACCATATATATTCACGTTCATGATAAATATACAGCCAAGAAATGGGGCGAAGATCTCGAAGCTATGGAACGCGAAGACGTCTGGTTTCGAGGTAAAAAAAAATGTTGTTCAGGTTCATTCGGAGTCGATAATTAACGCCGATGAGTTATGTCGGGATCCCTCGAAGGGACGACGCAACGTAGACGGGTTAAGGACGCAGAGAAAGTCAACGATTTGCGCTCAGTTAGAGACCGACCCAGAGGAGAGGGATTTTAAAAATGGTGAAAAAAATACTCTCCGACGACCAAGGTTACGCATATATGCTGCCAAGGTCTCGGGCCCTTTCAGTTTCGATGCTCACGCATGCAGTTTATTCTGGAAATACTTATCGACACTGGGCGCAAAAATAATACTACGGTAACGCAATCAATAGACTGCTGGGAGCTGTGGAAAAAAAAGTCTTCATATTTTTTCAGTAAAAAATTCCATATTTTCAAACTAGCGTCGACGATTGATCAGAAATCTGAATTTTTTTTTCGAAAGCGGTGCTGGGTTCGAATCGAATCGTAAATGAAATTTCACAATTACCTTCATTGCGACGAAGCAGCGCATTTTAAGTAGACACATTTGTTTTGTTCAAACTAACTTGAGTTGTTGGAAAGTTTTGAAAATTTTTTAACGCCCAGCGTTTTTTTTTTCGATTTTTTCGTGTCATCTGATCGCGATGTCTCTTGTCACATTCTGCCAGTGATTTTTCCTCCTCCCGAGTATCAACTTGTCTCTCCCTTTCTCTTTCCTTCTTTTTAGCTCCTGTCTCGTTACTCTTACCCTATTCTGTGTAATATCCGGTGAAATTTGTCGTCGCGAGTGTTTCGAGGAAAGCTCGTATACGGGAAATACACTGCTGTTGGGATACGTGCAGCCTTTTCTCTCCGTCTCCCTTGCGACATCGCAACGTGTGTATAGTTTTGTGAAAAACCCGCTTCTCTCGTAACTTCACTCGAGAGGGCTACGAGCCACACGAAGTAACTTTCGCACTTTTCGGCGAAACAATCCTCGACTCTCGTGAATCAATTTACGAGCAGAGAAAACGAAAATCCTCTCATATACAGGAGTCAGGAGTGTCAAGGAGACGCCCAAAGGGTGCCTGATAGAGATGAGAGTGAGAGAGAAAGAAGGCGAGAGCAATAGTGGCCGAGGGAAGGAAAAGTCAGAGGAAAATAACTGTACAAGTGCATGGTTACCGTGCCAAGAACGCCAGTCGCGACGCAACTGGTTGGAAGTGCATTACGTCGTTTGACTTTTGTTCCCACTGCCAAAAGCGTCAACGATCTTCAAGATTTGTCAAACTAACTAGAATCGCCAATATCTTGCTCATCTTGACAGATATCGAATCAACATGGCGATAACCATCGGAGCATAACGTCGAGCACGTTCTCATCGCCGCTCAAGCGGAGGAAAATGGGAAACCTAAGAAAATATCGTACATTGCAGGAGAGTTCCTTACTCTCAATAACCGAGAAACGTATTGCCATTTTTTGTAATTTTCTGAAAAAAAAAATGGGACCAAAAATTTGTGGATTTTTAGTTACCACAATTTCGATTCAATGCCCCTCGATTACTTCTTTTAAGGAAGCAGTCGAATAAAAGAAAAAACTGAGTTCTTTTCACATTTCTGCTTTTTTTTTTCTAACGTTATAAAATTTTCGTTTCTTTTTCATTTTTTTATATTTTTGTTATTTGTTATTGTCCTAGAAAAATATGAAACATTGCTAAATATGAAATATGAAAAAGCTACTCAACCGATGATTTTTATCGACGTATTTAGCCTTCCCGACGGACATTTTGTTCAGTATTTTTGACCAATCCGACTGCTTATCGTATGTGTACATCGCCTAATCCCCAAAGTCGGATATATCAACTCGTGTATTTCATGTTCCATCACGAGACAGCTGATCTATCAAACACGTTAGGAACTTTGTACGGCAGAGAAGCATTAGCGATGGATTTATGGACGGGCTTGGCTTCGCTATGTAATTTGTGAATTGTGAATAGAGTGTGCGTGTGCTGTCCGTTTGTTCAAGAGCAGAATGTCGGCAAGCCGAATCGTAAGAATATTAACCGTCCAGTGAAGGCAGTGCGCGATATGGGGAGAAAGAAAAATTGCGGGAGCGTGTATTTGATGATAGAGGGATCGCTGAAGAATAAGTAGAGAGGTGAATTTCAGCGGAGGCTCGAGAATAATGGTCCTTTATATCGCATAGAATTAATACCAGGGTGCTTCGAATGAGCAAATTCTATTATTCGACATAACAATAATAGTGAAAATGATCGTGATCGTAACGCGTTTGAATATTCCGCGATGGAAAAGCGTACAAGACAGAAAAAAAGACGGTACAAATGTTTTCCTCATTGATTTTTCGTGGCGCTAACGTAAACTCCTTTCTTCCAATGAAAAAGTAAAAATGGCGTCGTGGCATTCGCCGATTTACCGGCTTCCCTGTCCGTTAACTCGCGAAACTGGCCATTACCCGGGTTTTTATCTACCCAACTGCCATAAAAAAAAATATTATGCAATAAACTCAAACTTATCGAGAGCCCAGCTTCCTCCCATTCTCGCAGTGTTGTTGCCCCGCACGAGCAGTACATAGTTTCGAATACATTTTCATCCACGTTCAGTAAAGGGAAATGTGAAAATTCTTTGGGTATACCGAGGATATATAAACGAGTGATGCGCATGTTGTCTGGTATGCGAGCACAATTTCAAGGAGTCGTCTACTACAAGCGACATAAACGCGAAATAGTTTTGCCTGTGGAATCTTCGCAAAAGGGGGTCATAGAAAACCTCATAGAGTCCCGCCTCTGGTGGTTATGCCAATGTACACCAAACTCCGACGAGAGAAACGTTACAGTTACCGTCGCGGAATAGATGCAGCTTGTATTATCGTTATTCCTTTCCCATTCGTTCTATTTTCCTTCGTTTTTTCGTTCTTCATGAACCCTCCGGTACACTGGAATATATGAAGGGTCGCATGCCTACCCCGGACTCGAGCTTTGTAGATTACATTCGCGCACAATGTGGATAATGCGAAATTTTCCTGACCGTTGATTATTGGCTCGCATTAGATTTAGGACATAGTTGCCAAGCCTAAAGGAAGAACTATGCAGCTCCTTAATCAAGGCCGTGGAATGCAGCTCTCCCTGCGTCCCGTCCCCGCTCTGACTGTTGGACTCACTATCTTCTCGCTCGCTCGATCTCTATCACCAACGACTTTTTCCTTCCGCCTCCCTCTCGCGCTTCCTTTCAGTACCATTCTTCCCGAGCCGAGTAGCTATTCGTACGTTTTCGTGGCTCTCGTTCCTTTCTACTCGAACTAATTAAAGAGCTACTGTACGAGGCGTCTCCCTTCGTATAGCAACGAGGTTATCGGTACTCTGGATTAAGCTATCCCATTCAAAACTGAGATGTAACAGGGACACAGATTACCATCGTGATTGGAATCTGTGTAATTATCATGAAACTGTTGGTTCTCTCCAGCTTCTCGAATTAGGGAGTGTTAATTCTTCTCAACGTCTCTATCCATTCGTCATTCGTCCCTTATCACACGAACGACGTGAAATTCCGTTACTAGGAGTGTGAACCATTCAGATTCGTTGCTTTATCGTGTTCGCGATATTGTAACATCCTTTTGTTCCATTCGGAAACTTGGGCGACCGCTGTGCTGGCGTTCTTTGACTATTCGTCGCCGAACCTCTTCCTGGCTCCATGAAAAATGATTTTCGATTGACATCGCTCGAGGCGGTCGAGGACCTCGCGTATTGTTATTTGAGCGAGGCAATTTATCCGAGCTTCTGGTGGCGAGGATCCAATGTGGTTGTATTTGTGGGCATATAGTTGCCGGAGCTCGCGAGATCTCCGTGGCCACATTGGATGATCGATTCAACCGACCCTCTCTCTTGGGGCTGGGTCAGTTGGTCAAGTCGATAAATAGTCCGACGGCGTAGAATCTTTCGCTCGTTGGCCCAATTGCATTTGGACTGTTCTATGGTTTCTTCATTGCTTACTATACGGCAGATGTACCGCGAGTATCAAACTCGAATCCAACTCGTGCAGATTTATTTTGCCAGCACTATAACGTCTTTTGCGAAACGGTTCACAGGACTTTGTGACCCAATATCTCTTAGCCAAGTATTTTAATGCTATCGTACACTCATGAACTTTATCAGCGTCATCAAAACTGTTTTAAATTTGAACCACTTGAACTGCGAACAACTGAACTCTTCGCTTCGCCCTACAAAAACTCTAAACAGACGATGAAATCAATTTAACAAGCGAAAGTATCAGCTTCGTCTCGTAGTATCGTGTACTTACTGGAATGTGTACATGGAGATACACGTCAGGTATCAAAACGCTCGTCACGTTTATGTTTTACACACTTTACGTGCCCCCGTCCCTTCCCAACAATTGTATTCGTTTCACTTTATTACGTTTCTGCTCACGGGTCATATGACGCATTAACTCTGCGATACAACAAATACATGTATGCAACGACGCGTATTTATATCGATAGCCCGTTATTGATCCTTCCCGCGAGTGTGATGAGAAAGGAGAAAAACAAAGAAAGAGAGACGGACAACTATTTAGCCATTCTCATTTGTGATATGTTCGTCACGTTCGGTACTCAGCTTTACTGAACATTGCACTGCGGGCAGATGCGCGGCTCACTATAATTTGCATTTATATTCGTATCGCACGATATATAGATTTTAAATTAATTGTCTTTTCTCGTTCTATGCTTCAAATATTCCACGTATATATTGAAGATGAATTAAAACAAATTGAATTTTGGATGGGCTTTTTCGATTGGATATCAATGTGTCTTCGGCATTGAGGTCACTCATCAATAATCCATTAATTAGTGACAATTATGATTGGAAATTATTTTATTATTTCTCCCATGCAAACTCGATGACAGGTTGCCTAGCGGAACGCCCGGAGAGAGAGTGAAGTATCCATACACACTCGTAAATAATAATACGGCCATATAAATATCTTCGTGACGTAAATATGGAATCGAACAATTCTATCTATTCTGTTGAGCGAACGAGAATTTCTCAATTTCGTGCGGACATCACGAGTGACTTGGCGCTTCCGCACACACATTCCATGACCCGAATTCTCTCATATTTTATTACACGCGTCATCGGGAATTCCAGAAAAAGTCATAACCGACAGCTTTCGTCGGGAAGTGACATGACAACTTTTCTGGCTCTCTGCTACCCACGCTTTTCACCTCGTTACTTTTTAATTCGCAACTTGGGTTAATCATTGCTTCCGACGTTTACATCGATTAGGGAGTTTCTACCGGAAACGCGTTGACTTTCGAAGGGATCGTACGTACTAAACGGTGAAATTCGGAAATGCTCAATTAAACCTGCTTTTAGACAAAGAGAATCGATTTTCGTGTCCGAATTTTCATCGCTAATTTGGGGGATCGTGAGCGAACAGGGTTCTCTATACCAATCGACAATTCATGGAACATTCAATCAGTTTTTCAAAGCCGGTATCATCCGCACTGAAGATCCCGTTTTCCATTCATCGTGGACTCTGTACAATCTTCATGGTTTTTCATTCGAATTTCCGCAAGTCTCGTTGCTCTTTCATTCCTTTATCTGTGGAGAATTGCCCGAGTCCTCAAAATCTTAAAACTTCAATACGCAACAATTGTTCTGCTTTTTGATTCACTCGCGATTTTCGCAGTACTAAAGTTACTGTTCTCATTTAACTGTGGAGATTCCTGCTGCAATGCGCGCAGCTGCATGCTTTTAATTCAATCTACGTACAATATCCCGTGAATTGTTACCCTATCGTCTTTCGTCTTTTGTCTTACCTCGTCCTTTTGTTCGGTGCCAGTATTTATTCACTGTTTCATTATTCCACGTAGAATTTTCAACGTTCCAGTTCCCTTTCCGTGCTCCGAGCCTGCCTTTACTTCTGTTTCATCCTTTCTTACACTTCTGTTAATAATTCTGTTCGAAATACATCGAGTGAATGATTATTTTCGGGTGAATATTCTCCCCGAAATACATCGGGGGAGAAGAATTTTCACGGGGAAAATACAGTGCCTTAAATTAATTAACGACGGGTGGAAAATTTTCACGCGAGAGTACGATTTTTTTATCCCTTCATTTTGAAGCGGAACGTTATTTCGTCAACTAATCTTTATCTTCGTGGTTGGTCGCGTGTGTTTCGTGCCGGTGTCTGGTCCTCGCGCGAGTATAAATTCCCAAGAAGATAAGAAATAAAAATATATTTCAACAGGGGCGAAGAAACCGCGGTACTCTTGCACGGTGAGGACGTGAAGCGTAATGTTTCCAAAGGCCTTAAGCGTGCACCAGACACATATAGTTCATTCAGCGCAGATGGAGACGGATAGAGCGCTACGAAATGGAAAGAAAAAAATGCATAAGGGCGTATCCTGCTGGATATAAGCGGCAGGCGGACGTGAACAACGTCTGTTCGTTCGGCAACGGTCAATATGTACATACATGGGTATCTGTATGAAGAGTCGTCTATAGCGAGTAACTTTACTCTTACCAGCTCGCTCTTTCGACTCTCTCGAAAAGTGAACGTCTGCGAAAATCGCTGGCTAGAGAGCTCACGTATGTTCGTAATCCATTCTTTTTTTCTTATCCCCGCGTCTCTGCTTTTCTTTCCTTTTAGTGCAGACGCCCAGGGTCAGAAAAAGTCGAAATGGAAAACCTACTCCGCGCGGCTGTACGGAGCTCGACGACTTCGTCGTCTAGGATCTCGAGGAATTCTCAAACAGATCGTCCGCGCGATGATGTGTGACGAGGGGAAATGGAGCTATCCCATTTATACAAAAATTCTCATACGTCTTCTCCCCCCTCTCCGAGGGGAGTCTCTCTTCTATGCACGCGTCAAAAATCTGCGTTGCATGAACACGACGCTATCCGCATTTTCTTCTATCGAGGATTTCCAGGGTTTGCGCACCGAACAGTTTTTGCAGACTCGGTTTCAGTGATTGAAATTCTTTCCTATGTGCGCGATCTCTCGCGAGGAAACGGATTTCACTTTTCTAAACGATTGATTACGAGTTCAAAGGATCGGGGTAGAGACTCGAATCTGCATGTTTGTAAAGGATTAACGACCGAGAAATAAGGGTCGGTGTGGACACGACGAATTTTTTTATGTCGATTTTTTTGTTAAATCGCAGTGACGAAAGTGAGTGTACAATGCAGTAGAAAAAAACAGGTTTTATGAGCCGCAACACACGAATGTCGCGCGTGAAAAGTTTGGGAAGTTGTATCACAAAGTTTGACAAATCTTCCAACTTTTCGTCCCTTCCAAAATCGGCAAGTGATAGCGATCGCGAGAGCTAGGAAAAGTCTTTTTTTATATCATTATGTTTGCACTCGGAGCGTATTATCGTAAGGGATACGACAAAGGCTTGGGTATCTTTTCGGCGACGAGTATAATGGAAGATAATGTTTGAACGACGGGGCGGTCCACTTCTGGGACTTTATTTCGCTCCAGGGAGACGTGTCCTTCATTTTTGCGAATGACGAGTCTTTCGAGTTAGGGTCGCTTCTTCCTGAGCGTATCTACTGCCGAGATATAAACGGGATATCCGAAGTTCCGTCGTTTCGTTCTCCTCCTCTCTCCCTTCTTGTCCTTCCGGTTGCTTCTCTTCTGGAAAATCTTCTGTCTTTCCTCTGATCTCCGAAAGGCCAGAACACACATTTGCCATCGCACGAGGATACCCACATAAAAAATGTGCCCCGAGGTATTCTTCGAAACAAATTTTCATCCGGTAGATTGTTTCGTCCCAATGAAACGTAACACCGCGACCGAAGAAATGCACCGTTTGTTTTTCTTTTATTCAAAGGTGCTGATAAACCGTGTCATTCCCGTTGATTACCTTTTTTTCCTGGAGTTTACACCGAGGAAAATTTCTAGCGATATAAATTTCCAGCTGCGTCATCAAGCTTGTATATTAAGCGCGCGCATTAAGTTGATTCGTATTATAATACCTCGACACCCAATTGTGTGCTCGAAGGAAACGTGAGAAGCGAAAAATGTAATGTGACTGAAAAAAACGCAGTGACGACAAAAAAAATAAACGAATTCGAGAGCGGGAAAATCCAGGCGCGTTTTGTGTTCTAGCTTTGGTGTATAATGCTGAATGTGCTGGCAAAGAACAGCGAGGGAATGAAAGAAAAGCTGGGAAACACGGAAAAGGTTGGTACGTGAAAGAAGATGTCTTCAGTCACTCTTTTAAATCCCCGAAGCGGACGTAACAAATAATAGCCACAATGCGTGTATACGAGCGGAGATGCGAACTACCAATTGTTGAACTTTTTAATTGGTCGACGAGAGGTTAGATCGCATTTTCTCTCTCTCGATGGTGTAACAAAGTAAAACGAATGATATCTCAAACAAGTACTTGCCAACGTTGCGGTTTCAAGTGCAAAGTTACGATATTTCCGTGTCGTAATTTCGCCAGCAGAACAATAAAAGTTTATTGGAGAATAAGGCCGAGAAGATTTCTTTTTTCATAGCACCTCAAATTAAAGGTGGTTTCATAAGTTAAGAGTTACGTTCTGCAGTTGCACAATTGAAGCTGCATATGAAATATCAAAACAGAGTATGTCGGACCATCGAAATATACGATTCGTAAAAGAATTGAATTTTCTTTGAGTCTTAAATATTTATTTCTACACTCATACCGTGGCTGGGCAGTGCTAAATTCGTTGTGAACATTCAAAACTTTTGTTAAATCTTGTCGACAATAAAAATGCTTTTTCCTTGGGCATTATTAAAGTGGAATTTATTATGACGAATGATTAAACTTTGAAATCTCGATGACTGCTTTATTCTCCCTCGCGTCCAAGTGACCTTCAGCTTTTCTGACGTATTATTCACTTCGTCGTTGCTGTTTCTCCCGATCGTCGTACATCCTAGTCTTTTACCAGGCATATATAAACATATGTCAACATGTGCGATATCTTTTTGAGCTATGTAGGGGAATACCGTTCGATTCCCTTCGGGGATGAAAGGACGGTTAGAAGAAAAGGGTGGGATAGAGAGAAGAGCGGTTTCTAGGGAAAAGATATGATCTGGGTGTGCTGAGAGATAGTCAGTCAACGAGATCCGGGCAGTAAATTCGCGCAACAAACTGCCTGCTCTCTCTCTCTCGTCTCTCGATTTCTAGACGAAGATAAGAGCTTCGACGTAAGCGTAAGGATGAGAAGGGATTGAGCGGAAAGGAGAAAAGGAAGAAGCTTCAAGAATCGGTCCTTCGTCTCTCTTCCACTTTCCTTCATATTGACTTGTTTTTTCTTCTTATTTATTCTTGAAACAGTTCTCCTTCTTTTTGCCTTGTTCCATCTTTCGCATCTTTTGCCTAGTCTAGCTCGGCTGGTATAGCCTCGAAGTGCGGACTAGCTTGAATAGCCCCTTCGTCTTTCCCTCCTTCTGTGTCATTCTACCATTTCTTCCTCTTTCCCGCATCTTTACCTCGTGAGAAAGTGCTATCGACTCTTTCGTACATCGTTCTCTCGGCTCCGCAAGAGTATTTCAACTTTGGGACCCTTCCTCATTCTCCTTCGTAGAACTCTCTTCTGTCTTCTCCGTATATTTATCCAAACCTCGTAGACGTCCTATTGTTAGCAAAGATTCTTCGGTCTCTTCAGACATCAATACCGAGGGACCTCGATGCTTCACTTTTACGGCAAAAGGCCTTAAGCTTACCTCCATTGTCTAGTTTTTCTAGCACGGTGCTTCTCTTTAGGACAATATCGCCCGGTGGGTTCTGATATCTCACTCGAATATCCTCTTCCCCGGATATTTCAGCTTCCTAACAAGTTTACCGTCCAACCGAGTCTTCTTGTATACCTGCGGTCTTACTCGCTTGGAATAATACTTCCGTGGAAACATTAGATGGAGCTCATTCCTCTCGAAGGTACTTCAGATTCTCTCCAGTTTGTATTTGCCCTAGTATTGATTCGGTGGAAGCAAAGTAACGTGAAAATCGAGTACCAAGGATTCCTATTTTTCTACAATCGCCAATTATCACTCTATGTTCTCTCGCGCGACAAGGAAACATTAAACTCTTCAGGGAAAGCTCTCTCGTTCCCTGTTCCGACGAGCACTATCAATCTCTGCTGTTCATAGTCGATAAGGGATTCCAAACAGAAAAAAGAGCTCATCTCGATTCTCGACAAATTGACAAGGATCGTTCGCTGCTTTTTATCGTCAGTGTAAATCTCCTCCTTCGCACATACACGCGTGTAGATCGCAGGCATATAAACATCGCGGGTGATACGACTAGTATACATCAGTGACGAGAGACGGTGGCGTAATATTTTCCATTCGTATCCGGATGTACGCCGAGGTGGATACGTCTCTGGATAAATATATACATTGAGTAGAGCAAAAAATGGCGGTAGGACGTTTTACGCATACTACGTATATATCCACGAAACGTTTTCATTTTGATCTCGCTCTTGCGCTTTCTGCTATTCTGTATGTTTCGCTATAGATAACGCGAGACTTTATGAATATGAATGAAGGTTTATGCCAGCGCCCGATGCCAAGATCCGGTGTGTGTAGGCCCGTGTATGCGAGTATGCATGTGCAATGCCGTATTGAATTGTACACGTGGAGAGCAGCGTCAGCGGCGTGGACAGCGACGAAAGGGGTTGGCAGGCAGAAAGGGGAGTGTACATGTCGTGGAGATTCAAAGCTGGCCATCCTCTTCATAAACTTTTCTCTATCTATACCTTGTCGTATAAGCTTCAAATATCCACGTGTCGGATAAATATACGTATACGCAGCGTATTCCTGAGTATATATATAGGGCTGAAAGGGATGTGGACCAGAATCGAAGATTTTTCCGATTCGAGATTGTACGAACGTGCATTTCCTTCAGGACTACGTTATAATATATATTATGAATCAAGGATTATGGAAGCGTTGCAAAAAAAGTGACGGCGAAAAAGAAGCTCTTCGGCTACGAAGATTATCCCCGAGCGGAGGCATAATACCTGGTAAATACTCAACTCGGCTTCCAAATAAATTTCCATCCTTATGTGTGTACGGATTTAGCGTAATGTGCATTGAATTATGCGCGACAGCTGCAAGAATTCCATACGATTTTTTGCTTAATTCAACCGTTGTGATTGAAATGAATGATTCATTGGTTTATTCAACTATGACGATCACAGCCAGACAAGATGACAAATGAGCAAAATAAGCTGGAAACTATGCTGCCAGACAATGCTTCAAGTCTATTGAATATTTGAATCTGCCAAATTAGTTGCGGAGGTTCAAATTACCAGTTCTTCCTTTGTTCCGCATATATACGTGCTCAAATATTCGTACATCGAAGTGTATTGTAGCGTATATTACTCATTCGCGTTTCTCCAGGATTATGCTTTCCCTACACAAATCCCGGGATATCCTGTTGTTCTATACTGCATTCCGTAACCCTGCCCCCTCCCTATCTCAACTGCCGAATCATCCGGACTGTGCAACGAGACGATGAATCGGCGAACGAGGAATCGCTTTCACGTAAAATGCGTTGTGGCCTGCTGGACGAGCTCAAATTAATCCGAAAATCGGATTGAACCCCAGATGTGTATGTATAGCGCTGAGGAAGTCCGGTTTTAAAATACACGAAAGTAAAACGAGAGGAAAAGGAACGAAGGAAAAAACTGCTCCCAATTCCAATGGCACTCTCGATCGAATGTTCTACCGTTGCATCGAATCCACGTGTGTGCATGTGCCATCGAAAATGCACCATTCTTTCGGACGTTTCAAATATTACCTCATTTTCCAAATGAACGTTCTGCCACTGAATCATTAAATTATCTATTTTTGTCAACGAATAATATATTTACTCATTATCGAATGACAGTTGATATAATGGAATATAATGGAATATACGATAATCAATAGGGCTTTGAATGCTTTGGCCTTGATGGAAATTATCGAGGATTTCGACTAATGGCTCGGGGCAACATAGTATTTGGAGCTTTCCCCACACTATGCAGAACAATGAAAAGCTGTACATTGGAAAATATCCTCTCGTTAAAATTTGTCTCCTATTGATCATGAGAATTATTAGTATCGCCGCTCGAATGAATATTTCTTTGCTACATTCCTGTGAATCGTCTCTCGATACTGAAAGAATTAAAGAGATTACATGTTCATTGGTGTCGAATCCACTGCTTTGCGCGTTATTTGACTTTAAACCTTTTCGATGAGATGCAAACCAAGTACCGAGCAATGTTTCTGTATATTGAGGCCATGACGTTGTTCTCCCCTTGCGAAGCAAAAGGTATACAATTGGACGAAGTAAGCCTGAACATTACGTCCTGCATTCGCTTCGTGCGCGTGGGCGGAGCCAAAAATCTAATATTACTGGACTATTCATTATATTAGTGTATTCATGCATACTGCCAGCGCCACCATGAAGGGGGCTCCGGCGTTTTTGGAGGCATACAGAACTATACGTATACACGACACACGCTCACTTTTAAGGTAGTACGTGTAAGCGCACACAGCGAATACGTGTTAAATGGAGATGTCAGTCCGGTCTTTCCCGGTACCCCCTTTACGAACGAGGCAGTTTTCGCTGCGACGAACGATTGCTCGGCGAGCGTTGGTCGGTACCGTTTAACCGTACAGGATCGAGGTGAAGGCAGAAACAATAATTCCGATTCTCTGATCAAAGGTCAATTTTCGACGGTATAGGTCATCGCCAATAATATCAAATAGCAATCCTTCAGGTTTTTTCTTCGTGTCTTTGTTTATGAACGGCTCCAGTACCAAATTTAATTCAGAGGGCTCTAGCGCTTTCGGCACAAATTGGGGCTGATCAGGGTATCGTGATTTTATCTGGATGAGCTTCCATGGCCTTTCCCCATGCCAGTTATTTTGGGACCGAAGAGTTCTGATAACTCCCTAGACCCATAAAAATGCTGTGAAAAGCAAACTGAAAGTGCTCTTCTCGTGGAAAACCTGCTCGCGCTCGTTCAGAGATGAATCCTTGTTGACGAGCCAGTTTCAAACGGAAGCGTGTACGTGCGTTCAACATAGAGAATGTGACTCGCGTTTACCTTCAACACTCGGACCTTGTCAGTTGCCAGTTGCAGAAATGGTGATACGTTCCAACACCCAAAGCTTACATTCCCTTTGGAATGAAGGATAGTTCATCAGCCATAGTTGAAAGTAACCCTTAGCACGGTTAGCGCATGTCAAAGGTGGAAGCGTACTGCTCTAATAAGCGGCCGCAGTCAGATTGGCAAGTAAATCGTGCTCGGGAGTATACGGGCTACTAGTAAGTACGCCGCTATGTGTCACTGCGCGCATCTCTCGTATCGTGATGGATACGGATATGAGGAATACAGCATCAAATGCAATATCGGAGCTCTGGCTGATTATGTGGATCGGTGGGTCGTAGCACTGGGTAAGGGTCCATTCGGAGATCCTGAAATTCGGGTTATCCACATCTTCTCGTCGCTCGTATAACACGAAGCACATACCAATCCACCAGCAGACGCACATATCCAGCAACTAAATCGGCCACTCCTTCTCCAAAGCTCTCACGAGGAATAGCGTTCCGAGGATGATACGCCGTGGGCAACGAGGGCTGAAACTGCGAGGCGTTTCTCAACCCTCGAGCTCCCGAGGACAACACTAGACTCGAGATATCCTCACTTCTTCCACACCCCCTGCCGCCCCTTCCCCTCGTTTTCTCGGTTCTCGATATAAAGCCAGTTTCCTACCGCAACCTCGAGTGTCGTCTACGCTCCGAGATGTGGGAGTGCGTTTCGGTCCAGGTCTCTCTACTCGGTACCGGCAACACCTCGCGCGGATTACCTTGGTGGTCTGCAACACACTCACCCTCCTATTCCGTTATACGTGCGTATACGCTCCTCGCCACTCTCCACGTAATAACTAGTGGCGTTGCGGTGTCTCGTCTCTCCCATTACCATTTTACTGATTCATGCTGTACTCCTTCCGCAAGCTCCGTATGGCTTTTCGTATAATAACGGGATTTGTTATATGAGCCGTGGGCTGCACACTCTGCGTGGAGATGTAACTCGTACGGGTTTATTTTCCTCCTTGTTTCGGATCCTCATTAATGCATGCGGGGCTACATCAAAACGAATTGGAAAAGATCGAGAACGAAGTTTAACGAAAAATAAACATTAAACAATGCTTCATCCTCTCCTGGGCAGAACAAGTTTTATGCTAAAATCCAGAGTGGAATATTATGGCGGGCTCGTACTCGGAACGTGATTTTGAAGAAGCTGTTGATTCTTTACGTCTCAGAAATCCTCTACAATTTCACCCGCTAACAGCGCGCTGCGCAAGAAAAAATGCTTGTAACTTTGACAGGAAACTATAAAAAGGAGAATTGAGGTGTTGTCACCGAGGCAGTCGAGAAGAAAAAAACGAAGAAAATATGACGATCGTACTTCGCGAAAGGTATAAAAGATACGCGCGAAACAGAGAGTATACCACAAGTGCAAGGGCTTGGATCTTGGAGTTTTATACTCTCGTAGCTGAAATATATCGGTGCCTGTTTTATGTATAACCGATAATACAACGTCTCAAGGCAAACAAGTACACAAAGAACTCGTACGATGAAATATTATTTTTCCTCAAACGAGTTTTCTCCGTGAGGCCCTTTTTCATTTTACTCTTTTGAATTTTCGATTGGCCCGGAGGTTACTATTGAAGCGATATCTCGAGTATCAACTTCGCCAGTGAAGCCATCGCTCCTGTAAAACTATACGAATCCAAACTTTTTTTTTATTCGATATTTTTTTTGCCCTTCACCAGCTCTAATCTGGTCAGAAACTCTGGCACAAAAAAAGCCGGTTCTACCCTTCGCGTTGTTGGCCAGGGATGCATCTGAAGCTTTGAGTTTCAACCGTCTTATATGTACACTCACTCCGCGAGTTTTGTTTAAAAGCTTGGCTCTTAGCTGCGATGAGAGCCGCCGCCCAAGTAACGACCTCAGGGGGAGAGAGAGAGAGAGAGAGAGATCCGCGGATTAAAGTTTTCGCCGCAAATCCCCGAACGGGATTGCCCAGGGAGTTCCTCCAGGGAAAAAAGGAACGAGTTGAAAATACGTGGCCCGCTCGCGCGGTCCTCTTTTTCCGTGTTTCGTTACTCCAGCTTTATTCACTTTTCTTCAATGAAGATGTAGCAGTGTTATGATTCACTGTCAACCCAATTAAATGATCGATTGACTCGATGGCTGCGAACAGTAATTTGATCGATGATTATTTTTCGTGTGCATTTAAACGTGATGAAAAATATATGCAAATTAAAAACGTTATCAACTTCAACTTCAACGAAAAACAGAAAGAGCAAAGCTCCGAAAAATTTTTCATTTTTTTACCGTCCCTGAAAAGGAAATAGATTTTCGAGAAAAACGAAAACTATTTTATCTGCTTCAATCTACTTTAAACGTCGGTTTGGGAAATCGCTGTGTGTACCACACATTTCGACAATATCATTGTAGAAAGATAGAAAATTACTGGGTGGAATACGACGACGGAATTTAAATAAGGCAGTGCTTCGTATACCTGTGCAAGGTGAACACTTTCGATATTTTTCATTCACCCTCCGCCCTCTGTCATTATCTTCTTTCGCGCGGTAACAGTCGAGAAGAATGAAGATTTTAATTTGATAACGGAGTTATCGCGTCTGTTCATAAACGTAGCGGCAATCTATGCATGTATAGGCGAGTATCTTTAGTCAAGAAATAACGTGGATCGTAGTGACCTATTAAGGGGACGCATCGTCAGCATTTTCCCTCGAATATTCTTTCCAATCTTGATTATTTGCTCGATGGCGTTATCGAAAATGGTATTTATAATTTTTACATTACCAGAGGCGTGACAAAAATTCCTCAGATTTCCAGTGACTATCTCATAAAAAATATTTTTCTTTCATCGATTCAGTGCAAACGAAAATTTCCGAAATTTCCTCGATTACTTGCTCCCCCCGATCGATCTTCCCCTCTCTGCATGATCGAACCCCTTTTACTTCCTTTTTCTCACAATCACTCCCGGAATTCAGAGTCGTAGAAAAAAAGTCGTGGGGTCAAAAAGGAAGCCAGGGCTTTGACGGGGGAGGAAATAGGGACAGCCGAAGACGTATGAACAAACACCATGAGGCTGACGTAAGAAGCGAGCTAAATATACGAGTGCGTGTCGAGATTAACGTCACAACGTTGATCACTAATGTCAAAACGTAATTCTAATATAAATGCTTTTCATCCCGAGGTTAATTAATAAATGAGGGTTGACCGATCCCAGTCTCGGAACTTCATTTTCTCTCAAGATTTAAATAAATCTCTTGTGAGTTTATTCTCATAAACTAATAATGAAACATCCAACTTTTCGTTCGATAAAATCTATATAAAATTTTATTAAATCAACACACGTCCTTGTTTCGCGTCATTGAACAAAATTTTTTGAGTGAACGGACTCTCGATCGTCGGTCTCGAAGCGTCGTCCAGGCTCGACGCCGTCGGTTCGGACTCTTTGATGCATGAACAAGCTACGTTTCTCGTGCTCATTCGTCCGTGCAGTATAGTGAAGCAGCAAAGTTTAGCCTGCGCAAGGAGGAAGAGTAAGTTCTGTGTGAGTTATGGAAATGTATTCTCGTGGATTCGTACCGGGGTCAGTTGGCCACAGACAGTTTAAACTATTCATGTTAGCCTGAAAATATATGTATACAGTAAATGGAAATATAGTTACATCGCATAAGGGAACCAAGCACGTCATCCCACTGTCATATTCTTCTTCTATTATTTCTCGCTTTCTTGCTCTTCCCTAGCCTCTCTCTCTCTCTCTCTCTCTCTCTCTCTCTCTCTCTCTCTCTCTCTCTCTCTCTCTCTCTCTCTCTGTCGCATCAATATCAAAACATTTTTGAGTTGTGAATGAACGATTTGGTACGGTTTCATTCGGCACACTTTGTAAGCGAATAATGAATGAATAGTAAACAATGAAGAATTGCGTAGAAAAATAGTAATTTCTTTTTTTCCTTTGTGGATTTGGATCGATACCATCGTCTAGAGTGAAATAGAATTTTCCTCGAATGGGAGCTTGTCATGGATGCGCCGAAGATTTGATCCTGTCTTCTATTATTGGTCTATTGATCTTCCCGATCATTACAGATATCTATATACACAAACGCAAGTTCCATTGGCCATTGCTATCGTGAATTGCCATTCAAGATTTCCAATTTCAGGCTCATGAATATAGACGCCTGTGCCAACTGGGATTTCTCGTACACCTGGTCATAGATATGGCTCGGAAGTGTGTGATTGAGCATTCTAAGCAACATTAGAGAAGTCACACGTGAGGGGCTCGGAAATGAAAATACGAGAATCGTGATAGAACGGAGTGCCATATTTTGCTGAATAATAGTTATCACTTTTAATTCTTTTTAATATATACAGCTTTGTTATTTTTTTTCGGTACTGTAATTTTTATATATTTGAGTAATGTGAGTCATGTGTATATATATTTTGTGCGAGGACGACGGTGGGCGCTTTGCAGCACAAACGCCATATCAGGTGCGCTCTGCAGCATCGCTCTCTCCCTCTCTCACTCTCTCTCCCTTTCTCTATTGCGCTTTCAGGCAACACTGAGCAAGTGCATCAGCCATGAGACCTTGGAAACGTGGTGTAATTGGGTCAAGATTAAATACATAAACGAGGTAGTGCCGCAGCTTTTGCATAATACGCTTAGACTTGTGGTTTCTGTTCTCTCTCTCTCTCTCGGTCTCTATCTGTCTTTCTATCACTCTCCGGCTCCTTTCTTCATCTTTTTCTTCCTCTTCTGTCCTTTATCTCCTAGTTTATATGCCGTATTGTTTCTCATCGTTGAAAACAATTCACAAATTCTTCATCTTGTCGAGCTAGTTTGTACAAACATCAGTTATTCAAATTATCCAGCGAATCGAAAGTATTCGTAAAAATGAATTTTGTCAAACGGTGTAAACGATTTTGTTGATATAGTAGTGAAATTTGTTAAGGGGGAGTCCTGCTTTAGAATGTTTAATAAATCGAAAAGCTTATTAAAAAATTACGAAATTCTATGTTTACAGCACGTTTAAGTCATGTTCTTCTTTTTTAAAAGCGTTTTTTTTTTCAAACTCGCTAAAAATATGGAACTTTGCAATTCTTTTGGGGTTTTTGTAGGATCATATGGAAGAATGATATATGAAAATAGAAAAAAATTGGAATTTTTGTTGCAAACAATAATTACGATCTCCACATTGTACGCAATTGAGAAACTTCGACGATTGGATTTGACGCATAAACCATGCACAAATGAGTATTTCTCACGTGAAAAAAATGTTTTTATACGTTTGAAATATCCTTGGAACTATATACCGAAAAGTTGGCGATGGTGAGTTATTTCCGTCTATCCTAAAAACATTGTCGAAAACAATCGACTTTTCTTGATTTTCTAAAGCAGGATTCCCCTTAATAGTCGCCGGAATTTCAGGTCGTTCGCTCTTCATAGTTTTGGGAAGAATTATACTTTGTAATTCAACTCCAACTAAATGTTCATATTTTTTTCGCTCTTCATTTCTCTCACTGTTTTCAGTATCATTGAATTACTCTGTTTCTTGCAGCAGTGACGCGTTGCGCGGTCGAATATTTAACGGGCCATGGTTACTTAAAAATTGAACCGGAGCAATCTTTCCGTCACGCTTTCAAGCTCCGTGTCATTCTTTTTTTCTCTCTTTCTCTTTCTCCCATTTTTGCGTTTTTCTTTCTTTCTTCGTTCTCACTGGCTACCGTTCAGGGTCGCGAAAATTTTGCCCCTCGAAGGCCTTAACGCTTCTGCGAATCCACGCTTCGTTACTTTCCAATTTGATTTGGAACGCGTGACCGGTGCCGAACGTTACGGAGCATTGTACGATACGCTCCATACGTATGAGCCAACATATACCTACGTAGCATAACGTATTTGAGATGTTCGTTGGTTATCGGGACAGCCGAACTCGGTGAACAAAAATTTTTCAACGCTTTTTTAACCTCGTCCATCCGCCGATATTTCCCTCGATTTTATCAAACGGAATAAAAAGATTCCGCGCTCGTCGTGCGTACTCACGCTCTTGATTGCAATCGTGAAGCGGCCAGAGTAATAAAAGTTTATGGAAAGTCGTTCAACTTGGGTTCAACCTAACGATTACAATCGTTAACTTTTCACGGAACAGAGATTTTAGGCTTCAATAATAAAACGGGCCGAAAGATATCGATAAGGTGCTCGATTAAATTTTTTAACGTGGTCCAGAGTATCGTTTGAAAAGCGTTTTTCCCCATTAACTTAACTTAACTTAACTTTTTGCTTGGCTCCAGCTTGATGATTCTAATGCATAGCTTCGAAAGAACGATTTAAGAGCTCTTCAGTGCTTATAAAAAAATATTCGAAGCTCTATCTTTTGTCAGCAAAACCTACAGCTGTGTGGGAATCCGATCAAGTTAGCATCTACACATCGTGTAAGAAAATTCACGGCGTAAAAAAAAAGCACGTTGATGCGAACAGTTAAAAGATCTTCCTTACAAGAAGCAAACGGGTTTGTTTATCGCTAAGCAGGTAGAAAAAAATGTAAAAAAGAAATGAAAATCGATCGATACGGAGAGGCGAGCCGAAAAGTACGCTCGTTTCTACGAGAGTGGATGGAAATTGCTCGAGAAGAGGGTGAACCTTCTGGGCTTGCTCCCGGAAACACTCTCAGCTTTTCACCGCATACGTAATAACACTTTCCCCTTCCATCTCGTTTCTGCTAACACCCTTTTCCGTATGTTTCCGCTTTGGATATTCGGAAATTCAGTGAACACGGTACACTGGTCCTTGAGGAACTTAAACCGCGCTTGTGAGTAGAGAAAAGGGCAAGTGGGCTTAAAAAATTTCGTTGGGTAGATATTTTAAGTCCCGAATGGAGGCAAAAAAGCCGTTTCACACTAATTAAGCACACGTGCTTAGAAAAGGCGTTACGGAGCTTGTAGAGGTGGGAAAAAACGGTTTTAGAATTTGCTTTTGCTCTTGCACAAATGAAATTAAGAAATTTATTCGTTTTAGCCAATCGTTGTTGTCAAAATTGAGTAACGGTACTTCTCATTCTCGTGTACACGTAGAAGAATTAAGGAGGGCGGGTCCTGCTTTAGAAAGTCAAGAAAAATCGATTTTTTTCGAGAAGGTTTCTATGATGGACGGAAATAACTCAGGATCGCCAACTTTTCGGTATAGTTTCAAGGATATTTAAAAAGTTTCATGTGAGAAATACTCATCTGTGCATCCTGGTTTATGCGTCAAGTCCAATCGTCGAAGTTTCTCACTTGAGTATAATGTGGAGATCTTAATTACAGTCTGCAACAAAAATTCCAATTTTTTTCTATTTTTACACATTTTCCTTTCATACGAACCTATACAAACCCGAAAAAATTGAAAAATTCTGTATTTTCAGGGAGTTTGAAAAAAAACGCATCCAAAGAGGAAGAATGTCGCTTTCACGTGCTGTAAATATAGAATTTCGCAATTTTTTCGGCTTTTTATAGGTTCGTATGGAAGAAAAATGTACGAAAATAGAAAAATGGAATTTTTGTTGCAGACAATAATTGCGATCTCCACATTGTACGCAGCTGAGAAATTTCAACGATCAGACTTCGCGCTTAAACCATGTACAAATTAGTATTTCTCAACTCCTCGAAACTGTACCGAAAAGTTCGCTATGGTGAGTTATTTCCGTCAATCCAAAAACATTCTCGAAAAAAGTGGATTTTTGGACCTTTCAAAGCAGGACTCCCCCTCAAGTATTTTTTGTATCCACGGTATTTCGTTCGATCCTCGCACCCGATATAAACACTCGTCGTTTCGAAGTAGAAACAGAGAATTTAAATGTCTTATTTTGCTCGAAACGAAGAGGCGAGTTAATACGGTGAATAAACGGCTAGAATTAAGGGTATAGTGAAAAGATGAGAGTAAGCGTGCCTAAAATATGGTAAGCGATCCTCTCGCGTGGCAAACAAAGGCTCGTCGAGAATGGCCATGTATGTCTGTGCACATATAGAAATAAGTGAGTGAACTGAAAGGACTCGCTGACCCATATGGGTCGTCTAACGGATTTTGTTCCTGGTACCATCCATTATAAGCTTCCACAAGAGTCTATTAAGACGGGTTTGTGTAGTCAAAGTAAAAGAAGAAAAAAAATATTATTGGAAGATCGAATATACACACGACGTCGGTTGAATCCGTAAAGAGGCTTCTTCATTCGAAAATATTGAAATTCAAGACTATGAGGAAGTTTACCAGCGAATTTAAGACTATGAAAATTCAATGGTGGGAATGATTAGTAGTTGGACAAAAAAACGTCGCCAAAAATGGTATTATTCGTGGTCTGATATTCCCTATTTGAATTCAAAGTGCGTCGACTAAATGTGTTCACGTTCGTAAAACTATAGGTCACGGAATGTATTCTCATCTGAAATTCAACACAGTTGTAATGGGAAATATTGTCTGTTACTATTATTATCACAGAAATGTCAACTTAGCCAAGAATTCAATGGAATGGTGGATGGAAGAGGAGAGCCGGCGGCATCCGCATGTCTCTGCTTCTTCCTCCTCAATTTCTATCCTTCCTTCCAACTTCCTCTCTCGCTCTCGTGTTCTCTTCTCTTCGGTTCCCTCTCCGTACATTCGGTTTACATACGAGTCCCTTGAAACCGTTGGAACCGAGAGTGGACGAACGGTCGAACGACCAAAGCGCTGGGCTTACACAAGTTATTTGTTTAGAGAGAGAAACTCGCCTGCCAAAGCATTCTCGACGGTTTCATGGAATCACGAGCATCGAGTAACTCGATAGTACCGTCTTGTGTATTATAATAATTACAGCAAATTTCAACACCACGTTTTATGTAAATTCACAACGAAAATTCTCGTCTCCTCGAACGTTTCTATTCTTGACGCGGTTGCATATTACACGTGGAACATACAATTCGATTGGAGTTGCGAATTACTGGTTGTGACAGACGAGTGAAGGAAGAAAAACGCTGCTCACTTCCTTTATAATATTATACAATAATGCTATAAAAGTTTTTGAAATCTGAGTGCAAAATTTTATGAATCTTTTAATATTTGATCAAATACCGAGTTTGTCAGCAGGTGGCATTGTAGAAAGAGCATTTCTTCTCATGAACGAATTCGGTTTTGAACCAAGTTGCTGAAAAATCGATTTTTCGTTTTTTTTCTTAATTAACCTTTAAAGCAACATTCATGAGCATCGAAATTTTGATGAAACGCACTATGATCGCAGGAGCAAACGTTCCATTTCTCGACGTTTTATTTCTCGTTGGTCTCGGGGGCGAAGGAGATTCACGAAGAGAAGAGCAATTAGCGCGTCACAATCAATTTGAAAGTATCTCGTTATCGCGCTCCAGGGCACCGGCGCACTCCCGCGCGATGGAACTTTTGGCCACTTTGCGTAATTACCCGGCTAGCTGACTCTCTCTCATTCTCTTACTCTTCCTCTCTCATCCAACTTTTTCTCTCGTTTTGAAGGTTGGTGAAGAATTGTATGCGCGTTTAGCAAAAGCGAGTAAAACCCCGGAACTTTCCTCTCTGAAAGGGCCAAAGAATTCACTTTTTGTTAACGGACAACTGCAGATTTATTATCCATGTCATGATAAGATTCCTTTTTCGATACCAATCCGTGATCTGATTGGGCCTTTAAACCGGGATGATGCTCGATGATTTCAAAAAATTCGCGAATAATGTCGCGCAAATAATAATCAAAATACACTCGAAAGTATCATATTTTTTCCGAGAATCTGTCGAATCGAAATTGCATTTTTTTTCAAAAACTATATTCCTGTTTGATAAGTTCAAGTCGCGGTAGATTGTCGTTGAAAATGTTATCGTGAAATTCGATATTTCCAATTAACGGCCTATCAGACTCTTATCACTTGGATCAGATTTCGTTTTTTATCGCCTGAAAAGCTTTCACGGATCGGCATAAAAAACGTTTTCTAAAATAAAAAAAGTGATGACATAATTTGGGATCGAAATTGCAACGAGTGTATATCGATCCGAGCTTCACAGGACCGAATTTTTATCAGCATGTTCGTTTTTGACACGCTTTAGTCACTTTTAATACCATTTCGATAGGAATAAAACGCTTTCGGGCACGTGCTGATGCGTTGCTTTTTCCTGTCGCTTTTTATTGCAGCTATCGAATGCGTTATCGTAACACGAAAAAAAATGTGTAAGTGCAAACATACACGGATCGTGATTGAGCGAACGGGGAAAAATTTCTGGAACTTCTCGTGTTTGATAACCGAAAAATACCAATTCCGAACTGGACCGTTTGCGCCTTTTTCTTATTTTTATTCTGCAAATAATAATAGTAAATTGAAAAAATTCGCGTACAGAAAATAATCTGGCTAAAGCAAACAATATTCGTAAATGGAATTTTTTTATGCATATAATCTTGAGTATTACGACACCGAATTCTTTGAGGGAGAGTCCCGCTTTAGAAACTCAAAAGAATTGATTGCTTTTGGGATTTTTTTTAGGATAGAAAGAAATAACTTGTCATAGCGAACTTTTCGGTATAGTTTCAAGGATATTTCAAGTATGCAAAAACATTTTTTTTATGTGAAAAATATTAAGACCTTATATACACTTATAGCGGGCGAAAAAACGCGATTTTCTTGATTTTTTTTCGACAAGAAAATATCTGTTTATTGACAAACTGTTCATGTACTACTCGTATGAATTTTTTTCATTAAAAAATTTCTCAAAATGGCGGAACTCCAGCTGCATTCCAGTAGCAACTTGATGAGCAACGTAATAATTTTTGTGTAAAGGAGGACCCCCCTTAAAATTATGAGCAAGTTGAAAAGCTCAAGCTCAACAAGTTGAAAAAAAAAAATAAAATAAAATCCCATTCAACGTTCCAGCTTCGTGTCATATACACAGCTAAAAACATGACGACTATTCGAATTAATTAATAATTACGCGAGTACGTCATCAACAGAAGGAGAGAGGAGATTATCTATATCCGTTATGAGAGAGAGAGACAGTCGATGGATCGTTCCCGTGTGATACGAAACATCGATGCTGCTACATCGAAATATTGTTTGAAATTTAAATATTCCATGCAGATATTAAAAAAGACCATATGGAATTTGAATCAAAACAATTTTACTCAGACACAAATGAAATCGCTGCAAATATTGCGTTATCGCTTTACCCCCTCTCCTGTATATGGCTATGCCATTTCCTCGCCTACCTTTCGACCCAAAACGATTAAGCACTCGATCGAATGGATATCTCTGCCAACGCTTCTTCACCAAAATCCCAATAGTTATTCCCCATTAATGCCTCGTAACTCGATGGCATTCCGTTATCATTTGATTTTCGACAGTTTCCTACTGCCTCGCTCATGTTATCATTAATCGATCAAACATATGCACATTTATATGATGAATATTATATATACGCATACTAATTCTCTCGCATCTTTGCTTCGCTAATTATTGATTATTCCGGATTAATTTCTCGAGCTCGCATCCAATGTGAATTCAGGTATGAAGTCGTCATGCAGTACACTTTCTAAATTTGCACATCATCGCCACGCTCTATTTATTTCAAATATCCAATTACTAGGAATTTTATGCAGAAACGAATGAACGTAATTTCCTCGTCGATGATGATGCATGATGAATAAATAGATTTGAAATCAGCTTGGGATGAACTCGATTGGGTTCTTTGGAAATTATTTTAAGTTAGTTCAGGCACGAAACGATTTTCTTACAAAAGTCTTGAAATTTACAGAGAGTTTAAACGGATAGTGGACTGACATGCATATCAAATTTTAAAGGGTTTGTCTAATTGGTTATCTAGATAAACGTGCTTAAATATGAAGAAAAATACACAGGGGTATTGGGACTATGCGTAAAAAATCGTATATTTTTCCATATAACGAGAGAAGACTTCTTACGAAGTTTGTGAAAAAGTACACAATAACAATGAAATATATAATGAAGGTCTGGGAAAAAATTCGAGACGATTGTCTTACTAGTTTTGGTAAAATTAGCAGACGTAGCCTGACATTTGCTTATTTCAGGATTTTGTTTCTTCTTGGCTTGAGCCATTCCTGTCATAGCTTTCTGACTTTTTATTAGTACTTTTTTCTTGATCTATTTTCCTTTGTGTTTTCCCTTTGCGCTCTCTAAAGCGATTTTTTACATAAAAAACTATAGTATTTTAGTCAGGGATGAATGAAATTTTGGGTTGAGTCCCGTTCCATTAATGTCTTGGAATTTCATTCGCCAAAAGATAAGTTGAAAAAATTTATTTACAATTTTGAATTAATAACTCTGATATTGATTCAAAGTAATTATACCTGTAATTAGGAAGTAGAAATCGACCCAATTTAGACACCCATAAAATACGATCCTACGGGCATGATCTACCTCAAAAAGTTGGAATTCGCATGATTTTTTATGCGATCTGATTAAAGCGTATTAGTGTTTGTTGTTTCCTGTAGGATCGTCAAAATTCTCATGAAATCGAGCTGATTTTCCAATTTTGATTTAGCGACATGGTGCCTGGCAAATAACGAATAAATAGACTAATTTTCCGCAGGGTTTTCAACGTTGAAATTCGTCAAAAATTAAAAATAAATCACACAAAGATGAATCGGCGAAATCGATCAACGTACTAAAATCACAAGTACGATTGCAAGGGTTTTATTCATTATGATAGAACAGAAAATCGAAAATGGATTTGCTGCTGGCTCGGAGTTTGTAGCTCAGCTTCCATATTCACACACACACACTAATGTCCATATGCAAATGCACATATCAATATTTAAGTATGAATATGAATAAGCGAACAAATAGCCGTTATTAAAATTTGATATTATTCGATTATTCATCAAAGTAGAGTATATTTTGAAAAATATTTTGAAACCTGGGCAAACACGCTTGTACGAACGATTTATTTACAGGATCATTTTGTAATGTGTATGCCTCGGCGTTGAGTCAAGCTCCAACCATCTTCATAGTCACTGCAATAAATATAATTTAATTCTCAAGGAAAAAAATATTCACATATACGTCTTATAAGAACGAAAATAATGAGTTTGCTGCTGATTTCGAGTGCACACTTTTAACGACGAATAAGAAAAGAGTCGGCGAGTCATGGGGTAATGAAAAAGATTCGAATGGGATCATCTTCGAAAAACCTGAATCGAGAGAGTCACGCTCTAGAAGAATTTCTATACAGCACTTGCATTATAAGTGAATTATTACACCTGTGCATGTGTCCATGCGTCTTTGTGCTTGTAAAGGTGGGTGCGTGTCCATTATGTGTGCTCGCCGGGATTATTCGTCTGTAGAATCGTGGTGCGAGCTTTCGCTGGCGTGCATCAACGTCGTAAAATGAGAAATATAGTGCAAGAGCAGGAAAAAAGTAAAGGGTAGGAGAGAACAGAGAAAGAGGGAAAAAATGCGGACTACGACGTCTGAGCACGTCATCGGGGGATTATTATCGTTGAAAAGTCCTCGTGAGCGAGAATTATATGTTTGCCGGTTGCAAAACCTTCTATATCTGTAAGCAAACAAATGAATTTAATTCAGAACGGCACATGTGGTTCTATTCAGCATGAAAATCTACGGAGTTTTGGCTTTTTCTAAACAAACGTACGTACGAAGCCAGTCAATTATTATGGCTTAACAGATAAAAGTTTTCGGATTGATATTATGCCCTCCAATCATTATCGAACACTGATTTTCCCGAAAATCTCTTCTGCTGCACATTACCACTAATGGCTCGAATTCTAAACTTGACGTTTAACCATTCATTTTTGGGCTCCTTTCGATTAAAGTTTATAAAAAAATAAAAAATAAGGGAGACCGGACTAGAAAAGGGGTACTTGAAAAATATTGTAAATTTAACTAAATTCCTTGTAACCAAGAATTTTGTGACTCATGACATCATTTTTTGGAATTTAAAAAAAAAAAATTTTTAGGCTACAACTGGGTATCTCCTGAAACCCTGTAATTTTTCTTAATGCTATTTTAATTTATTTATAAAATATTGATGATTATCTCTATGGTTTTCAAATGATTAATAGAAAACCTGCGGTAACTAATTATAACGAAACATAGTGGAGTCGAAGATTAGCTTCGTCTACTTCAAAGTGCATCGAGGTTTTTTCTCGATTTAGAAAATAATGTTGAAAAATTGAAAATATTAAAGAAAATTAGTAATTTTCTTCTTCCCACTTTTATTCAAAATTACTTTAAACGAGTATATTCATCAACAGAAATTAAAACGATTTAGGCTAGACTTTTTTTATTAAAAGTATTTGAAGTTTTTTTTTACACGTTTTTTGTTTAGAAGCAGTAAAAAATTTATACCATTCTAATGGAAGATTTAGACTTGGCTGACCTGATAGACAAGCATCAAAATTCTTCACTGTGTGTATATAGAAATATAAATACTACCGGTCTATATTAATGGTAGAAGCTGATGATTAAAACGGTTGGCTACACGAACGTAGAGTCGACCGGAATAGAAGCGAAGCAAAACATGCATCAGTGACGGATTTTGCTCTTCCGAATACCGCAGCATGGATCCGCACGCTGGGATGAGGCTTGGGAAAAACATCGAGAGATTATCGTAATTGGAGAAATGTCGCTGAGCAATTTATTGATCGGGGCCTACAAGGACCTGTCACTCGAGTTAAACTTTCACATCTTACGATATTCGATTTTTAACCTCTATTTCCATAACCTCCAGTCTATTATTGATGTTTTATTTAATTTACCATTATTTGTCCAAAAATGTCAAACGAGCCAGGTACTCGAATTATTCTTATCATCGCGTTTCGTGTCATCCGGATTTCCTAGCGACACGTAGAAGAAAAATGGGTTGCGGAATTCGCGGAGCGAATTTGCAAACTTGATCAATTTGATCATTCAATTAACAATGATCAACGATTATTTATTAATTGACTATCGGAGTTCCAATATAAGTTCTTCAAAAAGTGTGTTTAAATACTTTGTCAATGGATTTCTTCAACGTTTCCACTGTGGTCGATTCGAAGAATACAAAATTACGTTGTCCGAGTTTATATAGTCGATAATCGAAATCGTGTTAGCTCCTTCCGTTGGAGGATTTCATTAAAATCTCGCTGATACGAAACGTCACGTATCGCGGCTTATAAAATCGAAACGGTGTTCCACATTCGCTGTACCAACCTCGTTACGACATTGCTTTTTATCATTTATTCTCAAGTTTTCACAAACGATTTATTATTTATAAATATTCGAATGAAACCGGATTATTCATGATGAAAAATGCATCAAGTTGTCTCGAAGGAAATTGCACGGTCAAACACTGCTCTCATTGCGAAGAGACTCTAAGAACTTTGAAACAGGGCTGAAGCGTTTTCGATATCTAACCACGGTCACAGCTAATGGCTTTTGGTCCATTACGTAGCAGACTGGAACCATTTACGCGGTTACATCAACGATCTTCCGAGGGTCGAGAAATTGAGCCTCTGTGCCGTGAGTAACTTCTCTGAACTGCGATTCACGTAAGTGCATGACGTTTCAGTCGAAAATATCTAATTCAAATACGCCGTGTCATCAACCCTCAAAAGAAATATTTCCGGTGTAATTACTGCCCATTCATACACGATGATGCGAGGGATTATTATCTCTCGTATACAAAGTGAATGATCTTTTTTCGTGAAGAGATTGTCAGACATCTAACTCATGATCGATCAATCACAATCAAAGTCAACCATCCAATGAAATTGTGAGACTGCGTTCATTCTGCTGTAATTGATTTGAATTTTGATCAAATTTTTTGAAATTCCTTTTGTATTTCTGTACACTATTTCATTCTTCTTGAAATCTTCTTGCAATGTCATTGACTGGATTAAGGGATGAAACCACTGTAAAACACCTTACGTTTTTTCGACTTTTTTTTTTTGGCTGGGAAACCAGGTATTAGAATAATAACATTCGGTTGAGTCATTGATCATGTATTTAGTCGTGAAACAAAAATTATTATCGAATATTATCCAAAAATTGCGAGACTGGGGCCATTCCCACGTTGCGGCTCGTTGAATTCGTGGCGCTCTGGGGTACGCAGTATAAAACTGCTGCTTGGGAAAAAAACGAAAAATTAAATCTATGTATGTATGTAGAGGATTTTGGAAAAATATTCGTTTTGCTATCACTGGTGAATGTTTAACTGGAAAGGTTCTATTTTCGACAGAAAAAAGGGACAACTATTTGCTAATAAAAAGGGTTGTAAACAACATGTTGGAAAATCCATTGGTATATCACTTCGAATTGTTATTTTTATATGATATTATCGAAAATTCGAATGACAAAAATGAAAACAGTTGGAGTCGTGTTCTACGTGTCGTTTTGGAAAATCGTTTTTCGAGGAAAACGCGTTTTACGTTGCGAAACGTGATCGGCGGAGACCGACGACGCTCCCGACAAGAGCCCGAAATTCCAATGAAACTTTTTCATAAGTTCATGCACACCTTCTTGTTTCATATTCTAGAGGGACCGAAGGATATTTCGAGTCAATAAAAAAATCGAGTTTTCGATAACTTCTCAGTGTTTTTAGCCCTTAATGAAGCTACAACAGTGCAGGATCGTTTGAAAGTAGTAAAAATGCAGTTTGTTCGTTTTCCTTGTACTATTTTGAGTTCTCAAATCGATACATACGTGATTTATTTAACACACAAGACTGATTACCGTTTGGCGTGCTCGTCCTGGAATTGCGTCAAGGGGAAAGAGAAAAGCTCCGCCTCCTTCGCGTTGCCTTGACATTCTCCAGTTGAACGCGCGGCGGCAAAGTTCGAACGCCGTCGATCAATGAGGACCTAATTAGTTCTGGTCGTAGTGTCACGTTGCTATACATGGTCTCCGAAGAGATCAACAGTAGCAGAGTGGAAACGAGAAACTCGGAAAGCGGAATGGCCATCCGGAGTATTAGTCTTGTCGTCACGTTGGGCTGCAATAACGTTGCGCCGTTGATTTTACAACTCGATAAAATTCCCTTGGGATTCACCGATCGAATGACAATCCGAGAAGTCACGGTTTAACGCCCTCCGATGCTATTCCAGGCTCTTAAAATCACAAATTTACCTTTAAAACATTTCAGTGCGTTTGTTATTCCGCAGTGTCCTGGAAAATCGAAGGAAACATGAGAAACCAACTCTTGATTAAGTTTAGTTTTCACTATTTTTTTCAACGTTTTTTTTACAACGTTTCAACTCATCGTCGACGTTGATTTGTGGATTATTTTGATATTAGTATTCGATGTGATTAAAAATAAACTCCGAATGGAGAATTTGCTCGAACGATTCTATAAATGCAAAATGTTTCACATTCCTGTCTCTCGGGCGGATGATTCCTCTCTCATCTGCACTACTTTTATTACTCTGTTCTAATTGATTTCCGGTTATTACCCCGAGGGCGTGTAGACTTTTAATTTAATTGGGCGTTGCTGATTGAATTTTTCCATTCAATTTTTATCTCTTTTTTCTGTCTCTTTAGAGCCAACGCTCCGCTTTTTTTGTCTCGAGACACTCATTTCGCTGGTGTATAGTTGGCGAAAAATATATCGCCTCATAAATTTCTCCGGGTTGCGCATTTTTGTGATAATTAAAACGAAAGGCGATGTGAATATTGTAAAACGAGGACGAAAAATTCCGCACGAAAATTCGTCGAAATAGTCGGAGATTCGTTCCAGTTTCTCCCAGCATTTCTATATACTCATCATATTTAAGGACCAATCCATTTTCAATTCTCAGAGATGGAAAAAAAATTGAAAATATTAATGCGAATTGAAATCGGTCGTGAAAACGGATGGTCATGCATCCGATATTTCGTAGCGTTTGTATACGTATTGCAACAACGATCGAAGGGGATAGGCGCCAGAGATGCCATTCTCCCACGGCGTAGTTTGGCAAAGTGCCATTTCATCTTTCTCGTTGTGGAAAAATAGAGAAAGCAGGAGGGGAAAATAAAAAAATGTTGCTGCCCGCATTGCGTCCACGGAACTCGTGATGACGTGTTGCTGTTGCTTTTGCTAGTGGCGTTGATGTTTCCACGCTCCGAGGGCGGACTGGGGGGGGGGGAATCTCTTTGCTCTGTGTGATCTCATAACGCGCCCCCGCAATTTCCTCACCAGCCTAAACACACATCGTTGCGATAATCGCTCTGCTGTTAAATCCACGAATGGAACGTACGAATATTGTATATACAAATTCAAATGAGAAAACAAATTTAGCAAAAAGAAACTAATTTATTCTATGGAAGCGTGTTTTCATTAATTCAAGTAGATCAAAGTGCTTTTGGAATTCACTGGTTCTCAATGATTTAGAATCCATCGTTATTGCAACGACAGGGGAAGTTTCATCGGAGGCGTTTCGAGAGGTCTTCAGTCATTCTGAACTGTCACGAGTGTACTCCCTCGCGGTGTTTCGAAGCCTTTTCGAAGCGCGGACTAAGAGACAAGAAGCTCGGAGGTTTCAATACCTCGCTGGAAGTAAATACGGAAAAGAAAAAAAAAACGAAAAAACGATTCTTCACCGTTGCCAAAATGTTCTGCTCTACATTCTTCTCTCTTCACACGCCTTCACCGCGGTTGAGTAACACGAAAAGGTTGTCAGAATCGGACAAGTTTCGCTCCAGACAAAATGCTCTTTCTAATTTTCTCCCTTCACATACTACCAAGGCCCAGAAAAATGTAGTCATAGTGTGCTCGGTCAGAACATATTACGCATTCACGCTGGCGTAAAAAGTTAATTAAACGGGGATCAAAGAGTAGAAATGGAAATTCACAGAGGAAAATTGCGGTTCGGGGAGCACTGCAAATACACAGTCTTACGGATGGAGCCCGACCTTGATTATGTGCGTATAATTTCACATTCAGGCAACGCCGCATCCAAAGGTTTGATACTGGTCTCCGGAGGGGAGAATAGAAGAGCAGTAAAGAATAGCACACACTTTGAAACGAGCTTTTAGTTTCAGGTTCCGGTTTGACGGCCAGGGCGGAAGCGGAAAAACTATTCCCTGATGGGATCGTTAATGAAAATAGAAATGAAGTAATGGTGGTGGATTATTTAATGGAAATAATAATCCTGTATAATAACGTCTTTACTTGAAATTCAGGCGATTTAAAAAACAAGCTGATATTCGTTTACATCACCTGATGACCGCGAACGATGAATCCGAAGACATGGAAGTTCTCACCTAACGTCACGAGAAAACAATTAATTAACGTTATTCGTAAAAAATTCATACGTTTCTAATGATGAATCGAATCACAAGAAATCCGCGGCCATCACCGGCACTTGATGAAGAATTATTTACCAAATCGTCGACGTTCACGATCAAGACTCTTCTTTGCCAATTGGGTTTGTTTGGGTTTCTATCCGCGGCCATCACGAGCCATTAAAATGTGCATTCGATCATACCTAAATCGTATTACGAGACCATTTAACGAATTGAGAAGAAGAGAACAATTTGGAAAAAAATTGATATTTTCGGGATCATGAATCAGTCCAACATTCTCGTTGATTTCGAACTCGAGAAATCGATCACGACACAATTACTTTGATTTTTATCATTTCGTATTTGATCACAAGTTAGTCGATGGCTACATCCAATTTCAAGCAAATCGATGTGTTAACTGACTGTTTTTTATTATCAGTTCTATGTTCGTGACAACGGAAAGGGACGAAAGAAAAACGAGCGCGAGCGATTTTACCAAATTCACGTAGTAATGATTCAAATAATTGTTTTTTTTTTTTTTTTTTTTTTTTTTTTTTTTTAATTGAATACAACCAATTACATATAATTTTATTTACAGATATTAAATTTGTGCTTTTTTGTCATTTGATCTTGCTGAATTTGTCTGAAAAATATATCGACGATCGCGAGTTTTACGTGTTTTTTAGAAGTAGGTAAAAGCAGCCTATCATTGATAAAACGATAATCTCGTTACCAATTGATCTTCCCGTCGAACTGTAATAAGAATGGGAAAAGAGTATTCCGTTTAAGGAAACGTGAACTTCGACTACGTGCTAGATCGCTCACCCATTCCCCGTTTTCGAAAATCAAGGTAAGAGTAAAACAGAGAAAGAGCGCGTGCGAGAGCGAGAGAAAGAGAAAGAATTTACGAATGAGGGATATTGAAGATCTCGAGGGAGAGGAGCACGCCTCGTTGAAGATACCCAAGAAAATATAGGTTCCCTTGGGTTAATTGGAAATAAGAAAAAGAATGATCCACGTAGAAGACTAATGGAGGAAGGAGAGGAAACGTTCGTCTAACTGCGATTACGAGAAAGCACGCCGAACTTGGCAAGAAATTACTAATGAAAGGGAAGAAGGGCCAAAAAATAGGAGATAAAGTTAAAAACACGCTCCTTAATAACTCATAACGGAATTTCTGAGCTCCGCGATCGAGGCACGCAGCTGGATCTCATCATGATAACTGAATCCGTGAATAACGAATGCTCCGCGTAATGCAATCCTGGTCCCATTTTTTTCCATTCTCATTGCGCTCTTTCCACCGCGCGGAAGTATATTTCCGAAGAATATTTATATTTTCCATAACTCGGTTTTATTTTAGATACAAACCTGTTTTGAGTATTTTTTTTATCGATCAACAAAATCTACTGAACCGTTGAACTTTGTTAATCCACGCTCTTTACAAATTCCATTTGCAAATACAATTGAATAAAAAGCGAGGCCCATTTTAATCAACTCCTTATTTCTATGTTCCAGGTAAGGATGCCGCAGTTTTTTCCAACAAACTAATCTCAAGTAAGAGTCTCTCATCGGTGTATCCAGAGAGTAAGCATGAAAGCAGTTTTCCATTTATCCGATGAATCCCCCGTGCATCCAAAACTGACAAAAACAGGATACGATACTGCGAGCTCATCCCCAGCTTTTTCCTTTATTCCGTGCACAAGCGTTCTTCGCGTTTTTTAATTTCAGTCCTCACTATCTTCATTCGCTCGTAATCTTACACGCGAAAATGTTGTTTACAATCGAGGGGTTGAGACACCTTCGAATTCGCCACCAGTTAAATATGCTCCACAGAAAATACGTTTTGCGACTTTGTATCAATTTCTTTAAGTGGAAACCATATCGGCGCGTTTGAACGGTCATGAAAACAGCTCTGAGACGTTTTATACGAACGTATGCACTCGAGAAGCTCTCGCGGGCGTCAATGAATTTGCGTTTAGAGTATCTGCGTTCGCACTTATGTTTGTTTACTCGGTATAGCGATATGTACTGCTGTGTATGCCTAATCAATGATACAGCGCGGTCATACCCAGATATATACTCGTACACAATCGATAGTAGTATTGTACTATCGCAGCAGTTAAGTATATGATGAAAATCACGCTTGTGCGCCTAATCGCCGGTTTCTCTTGGCCCTTGGCAAGATAGCAATATAATTTTACGAACGATCATTTCTCCTCGGACCTCCGATAGTGCTGCGTGCGCCATTGAGATACATACGAGGCAGGTGAATGTACCAGAGTTAATATCAGTCTTTTAAATCTTTCCATTCGAATATTACGCAGCTATATGTATCGACGATAAACATAACGTACGTGCGAATTCATTGATCCTTGTAGGCTTGCCAAACGTGTTCTGAATTTTAATTCTCGTCGCTGGCAACATTGTTGTTTGTATTGATGCATGTACGAGTGCTCTCGGCATCGTCTCGTTCGATTAAAGGAGTTACCATTCTGATTTAATCGTCGAAGTACGTCGGAACGAGGTGCTAAAAATATGAAAAATCCAATAAGTCGATGATATAAATATAAATCATGAAAATGACCTTTTTTATTTGTTATCGAGTCTCGATCGATTCGGTTTATTACTGTCATTTTTGACAATTAGTCTCTTAATTGTCATCCAATTTTCAGTCCCCGATAGACTCTGTTGCAGATTTTTTTCAATTACTCGTCGCACTTCGATTTTTCGGTTGTCAATTTTCCCTGGCACTTTACAACCAGAACCACTCGAGCCATCGACGTATTTCTGATATTTTTTCCAATATACCAAAAAGCTCTGAAATTTTGAACACAAAAAAATTGACGTTTTGACTGAGTTCGGTATATTGTATAAATGTATGGAGAGAAAATGTAATGGGAGAATAAGTCGGAGCTCTATATGCAAGTGACGAATATGCCGGATTCTTAAGAAGCCGAACCCCTTCACTTCGCTCGAGCTTATCGCACCCAGCGCATTTTTCCTAGCCTACGTGTGTCCGGGATGTCGCGAATGAGCTCAGCCATGTCGTACACTTGTTTGTGTGTATGTATGTGACGTCAGTACGGAATAAATGCACACCCAGGCCCAGGCTGGAGCGGCGTCGCATTTCCCGGTTCTCTCCTGAGCCACAGAATACCGCACTGAGATTTTTTTTCGCGTTCTTTGATGCATTCATTCATTGTTCGGAAAGTCGAATTTCCATATCATTCTCATTCCGTTGGAATCCCGCTTCTTTACCGCAGGCATTTTTCTTTGCCGAGGACAAGGAGAGAGAGAGAGAGAGACGCGTAGAATTTATTCAAATTTTCTGCGTTAGAGCTACTTTTTTCAGCATCTTTTCCATTTTTTAAATTCATTCCATATTCATGTGGCTTTGACACGGTTCTCATTTGCTCGAAAATCAGCACACCGGATATCGGTCGTTGAGCAGCTAGCCTTTCACCGGATCAACGCCATTTTCCGTTTTTTGTTAAAATCATGTACTCGGACGGTGATTGCGGATGAAAAATTAACTGCACCGCGTCAATCTTCATGGTGCATTTAAACGAAATAACTTTTAAGATTATTTTTACACAGCGAATCGTTACAAAGCCAGTGAACGGACGGCCGATCGAGAAAAAGTAGTTTTCTTCGATGACTTGTTTCCTGGATCGGTGACCGGTCAAGTGTAAGTTGCTCAATCAACGTATGGACACGCGCCCAGTCATATATGGTCCGGATAGCCCCCGCAATGTCTGACAACGAGTCTGTGTGCCACTCTGTGTGGTTTATTGCTCGTGAGAGACTTATTGCAAAAGCGACGTCGATTATTAAATCACACGTTGAAATTTTCACTCGATCGCGGTAGGAGCAACAAAGTCTGTGGGGATACACGGAGGCTCATTCTTTTCTAGTCAACAACACGCCCGGCTTTTTCTACTCCACAAACTCTTTTGCTATTTAATCTTCTTCTTTTTGCAAAGTCCCATGTCAAATTGGAATATCTGTGCGTTTGATCTTTACGATATCCGAGATTAATTGGAGCGTTGATAATGTGAATAATGATACATGCCTAGAGTACGGTTTCCTCTACGAATCGCTTGAAACACTTGGTTGTCTGTTATGCAGCGATCTGGAATAATCGCAAGATCCAAAACTGCACGCGAATTAGTCTCTACCCGTTTGACGGAGCTCTCTCTCTCTCTCTCTCTCTTCTCCTTCTCTCGCTTTTTCTCCGGTGCTCTCTCCTATTCGGCATCTACATATATATCTATGAATCTTTCTATCCCTCCGTCCGTCCCGCTCGCTCCGGCTTGCTCGGAGCAGAATCGTGATTACACATGTGGTTGCAAAGCACACTGCGAATATTTCCACCTACGATGAACGAACGAGGTCACTCCAACCGTAATGTTAACCATTTATCCGTTTAGCCATCACGAATTTCCCGGAAATTCCACTTCGAATAGTGGCACTGACGAGAGAACGTTTTTAATGTTTTCGACGCCTTGGTTTTCCTCGCGAGCAATAACCGGTATTATAAACTTCGGGAGCCGCGTCCACGAACCATTTTCGATCATGAACGACAGCAACAACATCAACGTAATCTGAGCCTGTTGAAAGAAACATCGTTTGCTACCGAGCGTGCAATTTTCAATCGAATTATTGTTTGCGAGACAACAAAATTTATCGACTGGAGCTAGATTCATTTTGGTTCGTCGCACAAATTCCTTGAGATTCCGGCTTTATCATGTGGCCCGTAACATTTCGGAGGGACAGGAATGTGAAAAGAAATGGAGCCTTCGTGCCTCGTTCCCTTTAATTCCCTTAGTGCCATGAAAGAAAATGGAAGAAAATAGTGTGAAAGGGACCGGACAGAAAGAAGAGTGGGGGCGAGGAAAGAGAGTCAAGGATTGAACAATCTTCGCGAATCTCTGCGATTCTAAGGGAATCCCCTTGATCGTTTAATTAAAGCAACGAGAGTTGAGATTCCATAGAGCCTCCTTCTATGTACGAGGTTCGTTCATCCACGCACACAGATAGCTGAAATGCTCTACTAAACTTTGATAACTTCAGCTTGTTCTCAAAGTACGCAGCTATAACTCCCACGCGTACAATTCCACAAAGTCTCCGGTAGCATCAAAATATAGTTTTTAATTATTTCATACTCGCGTTAATTGCTAATCACCGCACTGTCTCACTCCTAATGAAATTTTAAGAGAACGATAACGAATAAAAACAGTTGATGACGTACAAATAACTGGGGATGTACAGAGCAAAGTGGATTTGGGTAAACAACGTATAACGAGAAAACATAATAAAGGGGATGAAATGGCGAGAAGGGCTGATAAAGAGTTGAAATGAGGAAAAATAAAAGGGAGGAGGGCCTTCTCGCCGATTCTCCAGCCACCTAACCAAACAGTTCTACTTTTAAGACTTTTTTCCATCAACGTGCCAAACTCAGCGAACGAAAAATGTGAATCATCAAAATTATCATTGATCTTCTGGTCCGAGAGACAGGTGAAAAAAATTGTTCTCTTGTTCGTTTCCTAGAGCCAGAATATTTCGTTTGACAGTTAATGAGAAGTAGAACGGATGAATAAGAACGACAGGGGAATAAGAGCAAAAGGAGAAGAGCCAGAGATAGATAAAAAGTGATGTTATGCGAAGCTAAAGGGAAGAAAGGAGCAGGGGATGGGGAAAAAGCGTTCTTGTCTCGATGAATCTGCAGCCGAGGACAATGCCAGAAGGATACCTGTTGAGTGATCATCTGTGTCCATCGACTCGTGCTCGTCGGTTGCACCTATTTCTATCCCTCCTTGCGCTCGACTCTCCCTCCGGAGCAATTTGCTTCTTTTTTCTTTTCCCCCTGCCTAACTGTCGTAACCTATCTTGCCTTAATGCCTACGTAATTTATTCGAGACGCGTACCTTTGAAGCACGTCTCATTTTTTTTCGATGAATGAGCGACCGTGGTGAAACATAACGACCAAGTGAAAGAAAAGTTACTCCTTTCCACTATAAAGAGGGACTTCTGATGTTCTTTTTTGTGCAAATCTCCTTAAAATGAAATGATTTCCGAGATAAAGTGAACTCCTATTCAGTCATTACGAAATACTGAAGTACTCATAACTTTGCAATTAGTTTTGTTAATAAAGTATTTAACGAAAATGATTTTATTGGTTCTTACCTGAAAAAGCGAAAATATTAATATTCGCAATGTCAAAGGTTACGAGCACAAACTTTATTAGCCGTTCAATCGGATTCATTGACCATCATTTTTTCTGCAACAAAGATGAATTTTTGTTTTTAAGATTATCAATGTTCATGTTTTACCGAGGAAAAAAATGCTCTATTTAATAACGAATGAATAAAATGAAAATTTTTTCTTCATTGTCCGTTAGTTTTGAAGGTATTTTCCGCCTCGTACTCCAAGTAATGACCGGGTCGAGTTTGCGGGATTTGTTCTCTGAAAAGAGCACGTAGATCGAAAAACCGAGGAGCCTTGAGAACGAAATCATGACTGAGGAAACGAGGCAAGATTGAAAAGAACGGAGAAAAAACGCCGCACGATTGTTGAATTCTCATTTTTTATTTCTTCAATTATATTTTTATTCAAAGCCCAACGACGCGGTACAAGTTGACGACTGCTCTTCAGTTTACCATCAATTATATTGTCATCGGTTGCATGAGCAACGGAAAACGGCGCACTGTAAAATCGTTTGTTCTTTTTCATAAATGAATTGAGGTAATGCATGAAAACGTAGCTGTTCTTTCAAGATAAAAGATACAACAATGGTACTGCAAAATCCACGGGGACGTAAGAAAACAATACGTTCAAAACAGTCATTTATAGAGCTGAGCAATTTTTAGTGATATCGAGTAGAGCAGGGGTCGTAAATTATTCTTATTTCGAGCTGCCCCGTATTTAAAAGGTATTTTTAAAAAATTTATTCTCTTACTAAATGATTTTAGTAACTCATAGAAATTCATCCGGATTTGGATTAAAGCTGTATGATTTTTAATGCTCTAAAAAAACCGAGTTTTGCGACGTTCTTCATTCAACAGTTGAGTGAACATGAAAATTCATCGGTACGTGAAATGTTGAAAATTTTTGTCTGAATTCAAATATCCACTGCCCTGAAAGAAGTCGTTCAAACGAATTCACAACGATTTGTGTTAACGCATCCAGACGTTTGTCAATATGCGGGGTAAAGCCGACGCATGAAAAACCTCTCCGACGAAGCTTCCACGTAAAATAATGGCGATGAGAGTGTCTCAACAATGTGATACTAATGCCAATTACTGTTAATCAAGAACTGCTATCTTCCAGTCCGCTCTGTATAACTGTGTGTGTTCATTGACAATCGTTAAATCAGTTGCCGCGCGTGCTCAATTCGCTGGGCATTGCGAATGTACGCGCAAACGATGCACGACCTCGTATAATGTTCCCCATTACTCGTATGAGCTCGTACATGCCGCGTACGCCACCATATTGACAGCACTATTAATATGACCGTGAAAATCGCGCCGCAACAATTATTCGCCTATGTCATCGATCTAATAACCTCCTCCGATGCGCGCAAGTTCATATTCGGTATACGGCCGCACATAAACCACTACGATCAAATGAAACGTCTACTACCTTAAACCTTAATGGTACCAGATACGAAAGATATGAAACAACAATTATCTACTACCAATAATGCTTTCAATTGGACTTGTTCGCTCAAAAACAACGTATCTCGATAGCGGATTATGTGAACTTGATCTATTTCTGACAAACTCATATCTTGTTACGATCTTGATTCATTTTACTGGAACTTGAGTCTCGAAATTTGATAAAATTTTTAAACATCAATACGGTGTACCGGCTCAAGTGCAATTTGATATTTTCAATCGTGTTTTATCGATTCCTAGTGCAATATTCTCATTCAGCGTAAAGGAGGGTGAACAAAGTTTTAAGAATCATGGGTGAGTTTTTATTGAAATCGTGACAAATAAATTTCGTAATGAGCAGCGAATTGATGGGAATCCGGCTCTGGTCTCTTCGGTTACTTATATGTGTGCAATTTGTGTTAAAATAATCTTTGTGACCGGTGCAAAAGGTGTCATGGCGTACGCAAGCTTCTTCGTATTTTCATTTATTCATTGCATTGATGAAGAAAATCTGCTCTCCGAAAACAGACCACAGCTGGGATCGGCTAATTAAATCTCACTTTTAAATGTTCTTTATTATATTTGGGTAATCGTTATATTTGCGACGAAATCCGGTACGAGCAGATTTTAGTTTGATTTTTTGATACTTGGCGCTGCGTATGCTATCGGTCGATGACTCTTAATAAACCTTAAGATATTCCTTTCACAAAGCCCAATGTTCTACGAATAATTGATTTTAAATTACAGTAAAGGAAAAGTACATGCGAATAAATTGGTGAAATTTCAGGTCAGGTTACCGAACATTCAATAAAGAAGGAAAACTTGGAAAATCGTAAAATTTATACGGGAGCTTATGGAGGTTCCATAATCGCCGAATTTCTGTCTAAATTCCTCATTCAAACTGCCTCACAGATAGAAAAAAAATGAAGGAATCAATAGCAACGATTTAAATAAAAGGTTACCGAATGTTTAAACGAGATATTAACTATAGGAGTTGGAAAAATGGCAGAAAAGGGCCACCAAAAAATACACTCATGCGAAAGGAATACCTTAATACGGGCTAACCACGTATTTCTGTCGCTGCTCTTCCGAACGGCAACCTTCTCCATACCTTAATTATCTTATTTTGAAACTCAATATCCTAGTCTCCGTTCGAATTGACAGTTGTAACATCCATTGATGAATGAAAAGTTGCATAAAATATGAAATACGCAGACAAGAAGTTTTGACGCAATTCGGTCTCCCAGATCCGGTCTGGTGGGTTCAGAGTTCAGAGTAAACAGTTTCTTCGCATGATTTCCAGCATATGATGAAGAATCTTGGAGTGAACGTAACTCAATCTACGTTGAGAAGTCCCCTATACTGTGGCCTACATCGCAACTGTAGTATTGACTGAGGACGCCTGGTGACAATTGAACTCGGGTATAATTACGCCTCCGGCTAGCCTTCATTATGCTCTCGCTTCAGTTGCGTACATATACAAGATATATGTGTATATAGAATGGATGATTCAAGCGGCTGAGAAACGGAAGGGCGAGTCGTACCCGGATTAAGGGGTTAAGCTTGCGCGGATGGGCCTTTTGGATCGTCGAACGTCAACGTCCGTATGTACGTACGTGTTTAGTGCAGGATATTATATATGTGAGTTGCGGCTAACGTGCACTAAAGCGCAATCGGAAGCTCCTTGCTCCCGGCGTAAACCAGAGTTCGCTGTTTCCAGATGAGAAGCCACGATATCCGCCCTAAGCAAACTTCAGTAAATGAATCTGTAGATCAACGTACGAGAATCGATGGATTCTTCGACAGAGAAAGGTCGCTCAATACCTTCGTCTCCGTTGAACCGTGTTTTCCTTGTCCGCTGTTGGTAGAAATTCTCTAATGTTTCTCTCATTACAAATCCATATAGGCTCATTGTACATTGACGCTCGACAGGGCTTGCCGTACGGGCAAATGGACAAAGTCAATTTTGGGCTCGCGTTCACTCGAAAAACTGGCCCTATTGGGCTGTGCAATGACAAATACCCAAATTGTCATCCACTTCTGATTCCATCATTTTTATCGTTCAGGTTGTTTTGTAGAGTCTAAACATGCATACGATTGTCCAAGATGGAAAGGTCTTGTGTTCAAGCCCATTGGGGCATTGGAATTTCCACTATTCTCATAAATTCCATTCCCCTCGACGTATATTCGTTGCAACTGTTCCTGACGACAAAACGTCGAGCGTGAAAGTTTGCGGTGCGATATCCGTGGACGTGATCGTAAATTTATTGGCGTACAGCATTAAATATGGGATAAAGAGGAGAATTCATCATTTCGTCGATCGCAGAGTGTCATTTATAATACACGCATGTGTAGTAATGTTTGAAAAGAAATAAGGCGAGAGCTAGTGGATATCACGCGCTCGGTTGAACGGCAGTCAACAAAGCTTGGTCGACGGCAAGTGGGGTGGTTAACTGGTGCTCGTAAATTAAGTGGAAACGGGCGCGTCCTTAACCGAGGTTGCTGGCAATAGTGGTTGGTTGTATGGTTGGCAGGTTTTCGTCTATACCGTATACACGTCGTATTATAGACTGGCGTGGGCGGGAAGTGTGATATGCAGTTCGCTGCAGCCCATATTTATCGAAAACAGCGTTCATATCGATTGGTCAATCCGAAATTAGTGGATCCGAAACTCCTGGGCGTAGAATCAACGCTCCGTTCAGTTTATTCATGAATACGCTTATAGCTATTGGTTCATAGGCATAAATTGGCTCGATCATTAGCAGGCGAGCAGAGTATTTCGCAACCCTAATTATTCCTGATCTTGCATGGCACATGAATTTGTAGTGAGTTGTTTGAAAGTCATCAAAATTCAATTTCGTTCGACCCAATACAACTTTCATGGACGAAACTATTCCTTTGAACTTCCAGAATTCAATATTCATTCGTTATAATTACGGAATTTGGGGGGCAGAAATCGAGTGGAGACTTTTCAAGTTTCCTTTGAATTACTCTCCACTAAATCACCGCGTTGTTAACTAAACAAAAGGTGAAAAGTTGCTCGATCAATAAATATTCTCAGTCGAACTGCAATATCTCACACACGCGGGGCGAGTGTATCGCCGAATTGAGAGCACGAACGTTGGCTCGTGAAACTGTGGTCCAGGCAGATAGGAAATTTATCGGTGCGTGCTACGCGGACCTTACTATTCGCCCGCGCATCCAACGTTCATTCGCTAAAACGCGTTCCACCCTCTCTAACTATTAATAGTTATGACCGATACGAGAACGGATCGCGGATCCGTCGATAACTGCTGACTGGTCATAGGAATGCGTGTGTGTTAGCGAAATGCGTTCATGACTGAATTGGGCAATGGAGAGAGAGAATCAAGTAGCAATTTTGCATTCGAATGATGTTTGATTGATTGTTTTACAAATTTATGTATAAAACTAGTTTGTGTATACTGAATCATCTGTCAAGTGTAATAAAGAAGTTGGATTGATGCTTCAAATAAAAAAAAAAAAAAATGATACAAATTGGTGATTCTGATTCCCGTTAAAACCAAAACGTTTTATAACTTATGAATCATAAATTTTCGTCACAAATCGCAATGACAAACACGTTTTCGTCATCTGGAAAGATGAATGGATTTCGGTGGGATTCACATTTTCACAAAATTTGCTGGTTACGTTTATAGGTCAGTGTTAATTAATCGTTTCGATCTCTCGAAACTGTAATGAGCTGCGGGAGTCTATTAATAATGAAACAACAGGTTAGACAGATTTGCTTTGATATTTTTATTCCTATCGTGTTTTTCTACCGTTATACCGAATTCCTATGAATATTTATACGCACATGTGTCGTTCGCCTTTGCCATATGCTCTGTGAATTAGCATTGATTATCATAATTGAGCACGTAAATTATAATATCGTTCGTGAGAAAGCTCAATGGGCATCCGTCAGCAGTGATAATTTCCAATTCGGTGTATAAAAAAGTCACTAAAATCGACGATTACATATTTCGATTATTCGAATTTTTTATTTTATTTCTCCTTTTCCCTTTAGTACAAACTGATCGGTGCATTGAAATTTCCAAAAAATTCCTTCCCCAAAAAATTATCACCAAACAATCAAAATTCAATTGCTGACGAAATACAAAGATTTTACATTTCGATTGTCAATCGAAGCTCGGACGATGAAAGACTAAACGATGAGACCTCGTTGTAAAATGGTGTTTTCTATTAAACGTATGCTGTGAGAATCAAACGCAAGCGATTGTCGACCGTGAACCTTAATTAGCCCGGGATCAATCGATGCCGCGTTCGCAACTGTTCGACGGAACGTCACGAATCTCGGCAATCTTTTATGCTCACCGACCTATATATACTTTTCCTATCACGTTGGCCTCGAGCGCACATGTTTTTTTTTTCTTTTTTTTTACTTTTTATTTTTTTATTCCATTTATCATTCCACTTTCTCTCATTCCGAATCCACCGCAATTCATATTCCATTAAACATTTCTATTTTCTACTCTATTTTTGTTCTCAGCTTTTTTTCTTTTTATTTATTTTTTTCTCCAAGCGACCTATTATTTCTAGCGTTCCCATTAAATTGCATTTATCCTTATCACCTTTGATCATTTATCATCACTCGATCGAGTTGACAAACTACATTTCCGGTGACCTGCTTACAGTCGCCCGAAGAACAAATGTTGAAAAGCAATTAACGACAATAAAATAGCTAGTGCTGTTATCTCTAACGCAACCCTTCGTAATTTCACATCCCCCCATTTATTGCTTTTTCTTAGCGTGTCCGGTACACTGGGAATAAAAAGGGAGACAGGGGGAGGTATAATAATAAATAGATAAAGAGAGCGAGAGAGATAGATATTGCTGCTCTATCGTGAGTGAATGTCCATCTCATTAACATATCACTTTTCGTTCCTATACGTCATATCCCCCACGGAGGATCGCACACATATAATCACACTTTGAATTCAGCAACTTGCTTTTTAAGGCTTTTATATACACTTGTGGTGGGGGGAAAAATGAAACGGTGGGAAATCATTTCAAGGGTAAAATGTCGTCTAATACTTGAATCTTTAAACGCGATTATCTCGGAATTGTCGTTTTTTTTGAAAAATACCTTTGCGGTGGGCACGATTGCTAAAAAACTATTAATCCGATCTATACCAACTTATACCACTTATTTATTATAAAACAATAGCCAGGGCCTGGACGAAGGATTTCGTATTGCGTTGGAAAAAAGAAATTGTACATTTTCAAAATTTTCATTCTCGTTTCCTCTTAATCGAGAAAAAAATAATAATGGGGACTGAAATAATACAGCTCTGGGAGGGAATTCTATAAATAATTTTGCAACCTTGGCAAAAGCAGTTTCCCATGTCTAAGGAACAAAACCAAGAGAAATAAGATTTTTCACCATTGTGTCGTCCTTATTAAAATATCGAATGAAATGAATTGAATGAAAAGTGTAGGAGTTAAACAGCAATTGCTTTTTTATTAAAGGACGTAAAAATCGTTAATGGAAAAGCTGCGTGACAGAGTAGCACGACTGCATTTGCAAATGCATGAAGTTTCGAACGGTTCATACTCCCGAGGCAATTAACCGATGTAAACAGCCATAGAAGTCTCTATCGTATCGCAATTCCATAGCACCCTCGTGACGCCACCAACCGTGCATGGTTGGATCCTCTTATTGCCGGAAATATCGATAATCACACCGTGTAATCGGATCCAGATAGAGTTCAGCAGTTATGGCAAACTCCTGTCGTGCAAAAACGTACTCAATGCACCGAGGTGGATTCAATAGCCCACGTGTAACGAACGGAGATACAAATCATCGAGAGCACTGGATTCTCTCGTTTAATCAATCGGCGTTCAGTCTTCAAACACCGCTCCATATATTTTTCATTGAGCAAATTGAAGAATTTTCAAACATTAACGAGTTCACCCACTCACGCATTAGCCGCACGCACACACGCGGATTTTGTTATAAATAATGTATTATAATTGAAGCACGAAAACGAGGATGTGTGACGAAGAAGTCAAGGTTGAAAAGCAATCGGCCTGTACGAGGATTTTCCCCTTAAGCCCATCCGCAGCTCTGTGGTCGTGACCGCTCGCCGCGTAATTAAAATGAATGTAATTAGTCGACCGCTCGCACCCTGCCCATGCCGCCGCCGCCCCCCCCCCCCCTCTTTGCGCTTTTGCATTACGCAAGACTCGGATATCAACGCGGTTCCATTCTACTGTGCTTGCGTCGACCGTATGCACGGGTATTTCCGTACATTGCGAATACGCCATCCGGATTCCACTATTCGGAGTCGTCCGTGTTATCAGATTTTTCTTTCGAATCCGAATTTTCACGTATCCCAATGATACGAATTCTAAATTCAAATCTATCGAAAACGTAACTTTTCCTCTGTGCATCGAGCGAAACTTCGCGTAAATTCATACGGATATACTGAGGCGGAACGCGATAATACTTTTACTCCGGCGAAGTGCGAAAACGTCGGTTGCTCTTTTTTGGAGCGCGGTTTCTTTGTGGCTTTCGTGAAGGATGCTTTGTCCTTCTGCGGCTGAACTTGCTCTTACGTGTACACGTACTTTCTCATGAAAAGTGGTGGCAGATTTGTACGCAGGAGTAGTTGAGATGTATAAACCGGATCAAGAGCAGCGAGATCGTCGTGGATACTCGTTTTCATTTCTACGGTGAAAAAAGCTGACGCTTTGCCCCTAACTCTTCTCGGTGAGCCGCATGCCTCTCATCTTTTTCCTTTGCAGCTCACCATCCTTTCTCCTTTCCGTTTCCTTCATCTCGGAGTCACCAAATCTTTCAACTATGAAGATCTTCCGCTCTTTTGCATTCCCCAAAAATGCATATAGCTCATTCCGCTGCAAAACCTTGACGTACACTTTCTCGCTCGCTTGCTCCACTCGAACGTCTGACACATGGGGCATTCCGACCGAGAGAAAAAGCTTGCTGGCAGCTGTATATCTGAGGTTGCTCCAATTCGACAATGAGCTGAGCCTAAAAATGTTTAAAAAAAGGAAGTGAAGAAAGTTGCATCCGTTGTATTGAATTCAAGTGCTTAAACATTTTCATAATTTTCGACGATCCGTCACCGGACGAGACCACTCCTTTTAATGATTCGGAGCCTACGAAGTCGTCGCGTTTAATATTTGCAAAAAAGTTCGTTCTAAGCATAGCTAAAGGTTGTTCAATTACGAGAGTTGATACCCCATTTATACTGTATTTTAATGGAGGTACTCTAAAAGCTGGAAAAAAAAACTCGACCCCTCAATGGTTCGTGGTAGAAGAAGAAAAAAAGAAGTAACAACGGCGCCCACCAAGGATTATGTAGATGAGAGAAAAATCGTTTAACGATAAAACATCATGGTGGGATGAGCTCTTTAAGAGACCGGATACACATACCCTCCCAAGCTCGAGCGTGCTGTTCTATTATACAAGATATTCGCTCCTTCGTTGGGGACGCTTTTCTCACGAATGAGGCCTCGTTTGCTCAGACTTGATGAGATGGCTAGACATCGAGCGTTTTCTCGACAATTTCACGAGGCTTACAAGATACAGGAATGAAGCTCGTGGGGAGAAGTGCTTGTTGACTCTCGTGCGGTACACGCGTATCTCTTCAGTGCAAATCTCCAGTAAAAACCGAGTAAAAACACTCCTTAATGAGTCATCTTTTTGAATTTTCTCACCATGTTTTTCCCCGAATGGGTTCGAGACACGTAAACTCTGTTTTCGTACTGTAAGACGTTCTCACTCTTAGCAGACCTTTTCCATTGAGTGCGTAAGTTGTCCCGCATGACCCGAGGACACAGGCATGGCGTCAAGTCCAGATTGCAAAGTCCAGCCCGTGAGGCCACCTTCAAAAACGAATTAATTGGGACAACTTTCCACTGAACGATTGGAAAAATACTTACTGCAAACGAGGATTCTAATTGTGTATAACGCAGACGGGAAATTCAGTGAAAGTAAATTCAATCAGGCAATATTATTCGTACTGATATTGATATGTTACGGGTCCGTCTTTTGTCAGATCAAAAATGGTATACTTTTGATGATACTGTGACAGGAGAATTAAATTCCCTTGACATCGACGCTCGACTTGAACTCGTCAACTGTAGCAAAGTTGTGTCGTCACATTTAGGTTTAGTATTAGGCAAAACTTTATTTATTATAATCTCATGAAATCTCACGTTCGTCGAGCCGGTCATGCTACCATTACCTCGGCCCTAATTTCTGTACTTTGGTCGCGAATTCCGGTCAACGTTGGCATTGTGAAATTCGGTGTTCTTTCCGTCTGTTCAACGAAGATCGAACAATTATAGATTTTAGACGAAAAGGTATGTCGTATGGCGTATCTATTAATCAGGTAAATTGTGAACTCGCATCGAAAAAGAGTTAGGCAACCGCTGTCTGGTGGAATCTTGTCAACACTCGAGGGGTTTCAGTATAACGACAAATCCCAAGGAGGAATATTGTGGAAGAAATAGGGTATTTTACACGATATGTAAAAAAATATATAAAAATGCATGATTATGATAGATTTCGTAAAAAGTAAACGAGAAACGTCAATATTTATTCATAAAAATGCAATGTAAATTTTATAATTTAATTTTAAAAATCGTCTTTTTTCATCTGTTTTTCAAATGTCGAAAACACCATCCGCCATATTGGATTCCAACGTGACGTCACTCCGATAGTAAACGATTGTTTAGATTCTTATTGTGCGCTCTATATTATTTTGAAATTTTACAAGTTATTATGCACGTTTGTGAACTTTTATCATTCATTTGATTAAAATCGCATTATGGAAAACGGTTTTGTGAAAGCAGATAGTACAAATCTACCAATGGTAAATATCAATGATGGTGGCGATGAATCCACTATTTTTGTGGCATTTTTACACTTGTATTATTGCATTCAGGCACGAGACACCAATGATATACTACGATAACTCATTATTTTTACAAATCTTATTACTTGGTCTTTCGCAATTGTATTGTTTACTAACGGAGTGACGTCACAAACCGAAAAAACATGGCGGCTAGCGTTTCCGCGCGAAAATTGAAAATCATAAATAAAAAATAGTTTTCAAGACAGTTTTCGGTCTTATAAAATTGAAATAAAAATTCTACTGGTTTATTACGATCGCAGGATTATTTTAAAACAGTTTTCAAAAAAAGGTGTAATACCCTATTGTCAAATATCATCGTCGAGAAGTATTTTATTTCCGTGTCATCAACAAGATGTCAGTCAATAAATAAAATTTTATAATTTATTCAGAATTTTCAATCTTTTTGCGCACTCTTGCACGATTTGTCAGCCTCAGATGACCCGCCCTGATTTGTCAGTCTCGATAATTCAATTATCGGGGTCACTCCGTGTGGCAGCCGGATTTTTTGAGATAATTTCTCGATTTTCTGCAGCGAGGAAAAGAATAATAGACTTAAGAAATTTGAAAGTTTCATTTATTGGTTTTTCCACTCTATAATAGAATTTTTTAACTCTGAGATCAAAATACAAAAAAAAAATTTAAGGATTTTCGCGCTTTGAAAGAAAAGATTTAAATTTCCCGTGGAATAGTTTCACCCCGGATTAACCCGAAATATCGGAGTTAAAAAATTCTATCACGGAGTTGAAATACCAATAAAGAAACCGTTCAAATTTTAAGTCTGTGTTTTTTTCCTCACCGCAAAAACAAACGCAAAAAAATCCCAAAAAATCCGGCTCTTTTCAAGAACTTTCAAATGACAAAGGATCTCAGGCTATGTTGCGGTTTCACGTTTAACGTTTTTTCTATCGATTATAAATTTTTGGAAAAATTGAAACTATTTGAAAGTTGAAACAACTGAAATTATACAAAAAATTTGTTTATGTATTTCGTATCTATTTTTTATTCAAATTCTTGTTGTACAGAACGATCTTACAGTAAAACAAAAATATTTTTCTCGGTTGTTGAATGATTTTTATGGAAGCGTAACAGATTTCGAATTATTCAATCGAAAAATTCAATCGATAATCATCACTGTTTCAACTGCCTAGATTTCGGTTAGCTTTGCGATCTAGTTTCCCTTGTGTGATTTCATCTTTATTGGTCAATTTATTTGAGTCTCTCTCGTAACACTCATTATTAGGAATGGTACACACACTTATGAGTTCTGCTGACAACGCTTGTTCCGCGATGATAGAAACGATGGTACTCAACCAATAAGATTGAATCCAATAGATCGGATGGGGTAATATTTTCGTCCGGGAGATTCGCCGTCTGCTTACAGACATCACTATGGATGTCCTCCAAAATCTGAATAATCGGGAAAAAAACAAAAACCCGATTAAGACTCCCATGCTGAAGCCGTAGTTGGGTGAGGATGCAGGGTGACTGCGTTTAGCAAAAACCCATTTCATTTCAGAGACACAAGTGATACTCACATTTTCCCAATTGCTTCCCGAACACGTGTTGTTTGAAAATTTAAGAACGAGCACTTTTTCCACAGCCGAATTGATTGATTTCATTATTTTCTCAAGTTTTTCGACCTCCCCGCTCAGTGCACGGTTGACAATGGCATCCCCGTTGCTCTTCACATCTCGCTCTTTTGTTTCAAAATCTTTCAAGTATCTCATGCACCGCCGTTTATTATAACGGCCCTTCGGGTAACTGTCTACTTCGTTCTTTGCCAACCGTTGAATCTTCGTAGAAGAATTGATAAAAACACAATTATAATTATATAGAGACACCGAAAATTATCGTGCAACGATTTTTCAAGCATTTTACCCATTCGAAGCGAGTCGCCATTTTTTGTTTGAACTGTTCAATTTTCTCAGAGTTATTTGTGCCGTTCAACGAATTTACCACTGAGTACAATTTGCTCACGGTGTCGAGCTGATTTGCGATTACTTCTGCTGCGGTATTCATCATTGTGTTGCATAATTGTTCCGACGTTTCGATACTGGCGGACTTTGCCTGTTGAATATTTATTATAAATTTGTTTATAATTCGAATATTTGATGAAGGACAATTTGAGAGATCATTTGAAAAAATAATTCATAATTGGATGAGATAATTCAATTGAATTACTCTAATATCTGAGTTTAAGGTAGTGCATGAACGAAACGATTTTCTTAAAAAGGTTTTGAAATTTACTCAGAGTTTAAATGGATACTCGACTGACATTACGTTAAAAATTGAACGAAATTGATAATAAGCACTCGTATAACCTCACATTTGGTTATGTCGGAATTTTGTTTCTTCTTGGCTTGGCCCATTCTCGTCATAGTCTTCTGACTTTTTATTAATACTTTTTTCTTGATCCATTTCCCTTTGAGCTCTCTAATGCGATTTTTTACATAAAAAACTATAATATTTTCGTCAGGGACAAATAAAATTTCGGGTTCGGTCAATGATGGATCTTCGATTAATTAATGGTTTGTAATTTCATTCGCCAAATATAAGTTGAACAAATTTATATGCAATTTTGAATTGATAACTCTGACATTAATTTAAAGTGATTATATCTTCAATTAGGGAGTAAAAATCGATCCAATTTATAGACACCCATAAAATACAATCCTTCGGGCATCATCTACCTTAAGTTTTTCAATCTAGTTGTATTATATATACGAGTTAGATATATTTATACGATTTAATCAAGTTCAATTACCGAGGCAACAAAAGCGGTCGCAGCAAGAACAATTGCGAGCTTCAGCATCTTGACGATGTTCCTTTTCTCGTAGCTGGGAAAATTATGATTCACCAGTAGAATCTTTCGTTTTATATAGTTTTTGGATCTATAGAATGTTAAACGTGCTCTTTTTTTTTATCTTTAAAATTTGATAACGAATTCATCGCTTTTGAGAACAGTCAAATATAAAATTTTTCCTGCTGATAAGAAATTATGTTTGAATATTGATTGATCAAGATCATTTTTTATTCGTAATATTTCAAAAGCTGACACGGATCCACCGATCGAATGTCTTTGCTCCATTGTTCAAGATTTTTCAATAGTTCGCTCCCGAGTGAGTGTTTGCATTTCAAACGAAACATCCATACCGAATGCTAACAAGATGTTAACGAATGCATATGTTTGCGATACAACATTTTAAAAAAAGTATAAACCCGTTGCCTAAATGAACACTGGACTAGTACCAGCGAAAGATAAGAATTTTGGTATCGTCGCTCGATCGTTCGATCGATGAAATAATATTGATCTATCTAACGTCACTTTTCCCCCTCGCTTTATCTAAATTTTCCAAGACCTCGTTCTCCTTTGCTCTGCCGATCAATGTCGCCACCGTCTTCGGATGTCTCCCGAATGTCGAATTTCCTCATAAATCAATCTTACATATATTAATTCAGTAACCGCCTCGAAGCATTTCCAAATGGATGCTTTTAAAAATCCGAAAACTCGTTCAGGGCACTATTACCGAATTATTTGAAAGAATTTAAAAAAGATCCACTGTTTCGTTATTGAAATAATGGAAAACTAAAATTGCGGTTCTACGTGTTTTCTCATGTTACGGAAAACGGTGAAAGAATTGGCATTTCACGCCGGAATTCGGCAACTATGAATTTACCTCGTTGTCATCAGTTAAAATAATAAAATCGATTTTTTGAAAATTCTGATCAGGGTAGACCCCTTAATTTCATATACATTTAACAGTATTTTTCATATATTTTTGACATTCAAATTGGCAATTATTTTCGGAAACTATTTCTGTCTATACATTTTTTATGGGATTCCTTTTTTCCCCTGCTTCATTTTCCGCTCAAGTTTGCTCTTTTTCCCTTCCTCCTCCTTCATTCCGTCTGCATCATGATTATTTGCAATAGTTCGGTTTGTCAGACGGCTCGCTGTCTTCATTTTGAAACTTATAATTTAATTCTTTAATTCAATCAGAAAAGTAACCCCACAGTAAGTAACTTCTTCAATATTGTATTCGAGGCTTTCCGTGTAATTACTTCGGTAAGAAGAGCAGAGAGAGACTACCAACGAAGTCCATGAATTTCGGATGAAGTACTTAGCGAGCTTTTTTCTTCATCCACATAATATACTTCTCCATCGTGGTCACGAACCCGCCAAATGTTTCAGACGAAATTGTTTTCCAACCTTTCGTTTGAATTTTTTTCTCATTTTTCTTCTTTTTCTCTATCTTATAAAAAAACAATTGTACAAAGTTTTTATTTAACAAACAGTTTTTTGTGAAGTTTAAACTGTACTTTCGACCAATCGATGAGTACTTTTTTACAACCTCTTCAAAAACTTTTAATGGGAGTTTTGTAATAGTAAGGCGATTTGTTACCGATGCACTACCAATCAGGCAAAGTAAATGTATTTGGTTCAACTTTTTTCATAATATTAATGCTGTTATTTCAAGTTAGATATAGCGTATGATTTGTTACAAAGCACATAGTAAACCCGTTTCCTAATCTCAACCGAAATCTCACAACGATCAGGGGGCCCTGAACGCAGGCACACAATTGTGAAATAGAATTCTCTCGATGGCATATCTATAGAACGGGAAGTCCGTTGTTCCGCAAAGTTAGTTTCTAATTGAATACGCGCAAAATCACGCTGGAATGACTTTTCGTTTGCTTGCGCGTACAGGGAGACTCTCGAATCTCGAACGTGACTCGACGGTTTGTACACACACACACACACACGCACACACACACACACACACACACACACACACGCGCGCGCTCTGTATGAAATACACACAGTTCTTGTACGAGAAACTTATGTGCCGGCGTCTACTGATACAATGAGAAATACTATAAACTAATCTTAGATTCCAACCGCAATTCCCTCCTCAACGACGACAAATATATTCGAGAGTCGCCTTCTAAGCGAAAATTCTCGTTGGGCTAGACCTGAAAACGAAACGAGCAAACCGGAAAACAATGCTTTGGAAAAAAACAAAATATTTGCACGATCGATTCGCTCGGTCGTAGGCTTGCCTTCCGGAAATGAAGTAGCTCGTCGTTTGTATTAGAATCGATCCTTCGAAATATACTCCTGTTGGACGGAGAAAACACGCCAGCCATTAAATCCAAACCGTTTTCTCCGCTCTACGAGTTCAGTTGGAAATAAAGCACAATTTTTCGTCGTCGAAAGATTTTGTTGTTAAAACAGCTCTGATATCGGTGTGAAAAAACCAGATCGTGATATCGGCGAAAGAGGACGTTTACAGCTGTATATTTTGTTAAAACGTAACAGAGTAAATATAATAATAATCCGCATATGTATGTATAGTGAACGTCTCAGGGGATTGGTGAAGATACGAGCCAAGTGGCATTGACGAATGTAGCTATTAACTGAGAACTGATGCCAGCTCATTTTTCCAAGCAGCACAGCACCGCTGCGAACTAGACTTTATTCCCCAGACTACGGGCTGCTTACTGCCTCGGAGACCACTGAAAAAAAAGAGAGGAAAAAGTACTAGATGGAGCGACGCAACCAGTGGACCAGGAAGAATCAGAAATGGAGGAAAAGAGATGTTTCAACCCATTAAGGCTCGAGTGAACTGAATTCAAACGTTAGCTTTTTTGATTCTTTAGCATGCTCACAAAAATGAACATCTTTATAGGCAAATAGTAATTTCTTAGGTCTTCAGGGTCGCTCATTCGAACGCCGCTGAGAAAATTTTAGAAAAAATACATCTTATCGTACTTTTTTAAGGAAACGTGAAAAAAAAACAGAATTTTCCACTGTTTTTTTTTCGATTTCTTCACTTTTCGTCGGGAAAACATTTTTTTATCACTTTCAAACTTATTGGGAAAGCAGTTTCGATACTCTGACAAGAAAATCCTGCTTTAGGAAAAAAAAATTTTCACGATAGCGTTGTCAAAATAGCAACTCGAGCAATGAGTTTTCATTCCAATGGATGATTACGAATGTTTATCGGTTCGGTTTCATGTTTTCGAAGACAAAGTAATATTTATTCGTGTTTCGGGGTCGCCGATCCCAATTTCGATATCGAAATGGTGAAATTCAAGATGGCGGCTATCCAAACTCGATGTTTTCTATTCAACCGGCTTGAAATTATACTTATGGGGGTTTCTGGGTCACTGATCACTTTCCTAATGTTTTCCTATCGAAAAATGAAGAAATCGAAAAAAAGCGGTGAAAAATACTGTTTTTATTCACGTTTTCTTAAAAAAGTATTACAAGATGTCTTTTTTCCAAAATTTTCTCAGCGGCATTCAAAAGAGCGACACCCTGAAAACATAAAAAATGACCATGCGCCTATAAAAATATTCATTTTGTGAGTATGCTAAAGAATCAAAGTTAACGTTTGAATTTAGTTCATTCGGACTTCAACAGGTTAAGTACTGTCACCAGGAAAAAAGTTATTACGAAAAAATCGGTCGAAGGATGAAGATAAAAAATGATTATAAAATAGTATTGACGTTGCGAAGATAGTCGGTCGTCATGATAAGTAAGTTGTACTCTTGCTTAGATACAAAAGTGTATTTATCCGTATAAAAACATGATCGAAAAAGTCATTCGCGAGGTTCAGTGCTTCAATGAAATTCATGAGAAGACAACACGATGGATAAGGACAACGTGAAACGGATATAGAAAACTTCACCGTTTACAGGAAGGGGCAAAAAGCACACAATCTAAATATTCAGCGAGGTATGAGATTGAAGATAGGGAGTAAACTTTCAGGAACTGAGGACAGAACGAAAGTATCAACCGTCGAGATTTGCCTGTTTATTCAAGCTGCCGCCTCCCTCCATAAGTCCATCGATCCGCCTATCGAGTCTTTCTATACCTTGCTGTTGTTCCTTCCAATGACAATACTTGAGGGAATCGGAATGTTCGTTTTTCACGGTGAGCAGTATCCCTGTATGTAAGTAACGTGTGTGGCTGACATGGCATAGTTCGGAAGGGTAAAAGAGGAAAATAAAGTCAAAAAAACCCATTTCGATTTTCGTTTCCCCTGGTGAGAAATACTCGACAAACTCACTATTCGAAATATTCCGAACGGAAGAAACTTTTTTTTTTTACTTCTGAACATCAATTCCTGAAACCCGTTTCAGATTTGAAGTATCGACCGATTGTTTCGATCACCATACAATTGGTAGGTATTTCGAATGTGCAAAATCGTAAGAAAATGAGAATCAATGCCCTGCCCATATGCGGCATGTTAGAAAAAGTGCTTAATAAGATTCGCAAAACCGAGACAAATTGAGAAGGCGAATAAGTGTTGAAAATAAAGTAAATAAACCGATGGACTAATCTGTCGTTGGTTTGTTTTACCGTTGTGTCTGAGTTTGCTAAGCGTTTGGTGAACGAGGGAACGACGAGAAATTACGAGGAAAAAAGAAGAACGAGTGGAAGAAAGATGGTTGACTTTAACGAAGACAAACGTGGCGTGTTGGATAGGGCCACATTCTCTCGTTCGCTAACTGAGCCAAGGTTTGATCGGTAAGCCATGTATACACTTTCTGTGACTACGTTTACGTACCAAGCAAACCACAGAAAGGCAGGTATGTGTGTATGCACACGCGTCCTTGGAGAACAAAAATCGTGGCCCTCTGAAAGGGAAAAGCGGTGGCGAGGTTGGGGATGCTTGCATTTCCATATATGCTATATAAACTACGGAGGGATTCGTTGGTCCGCGAGCCTGGGATAAGTTGGCAAAACGCCAGGAACACGGTATGGGCCGACGAAGCGAACCCTTGGGGCGCCGTAGTCCTTTCTCTCTTTTTAGTTGGAGGGTGATCAAGACGCCATCTCTTTCTCTCTTTGACCAGGGGGTGCGCGGTGGCATACGCTGCTTTTCCCCTTTTCTCGAGCCTTTAAAGCGGGAGTCAGCAATTTAGCTACATCGAGCTTTCGTCCTCCGGTGTTCCATCCTTCTTTGCAACTCGATCCCACAGGCCTGCCTATTCATACATATGTAAACTATCCGCCAAGTGTGAATTCTTCTGCGTCCGAAACGCCGCTGGAAAATGTACTTGTTTTCATTTTTATCCCCACACGTTTATTTGCGCTACACAATGCGCCCCGGATATGCGCGCTTTAAAGAATCAAATATGCTCTCACGCTCGTACGACCGAGCTCAATGTGTTTATCCAATTTTCCGAACTTTTTGTATCGTCCATTATCGGATATCAAATCCCCGTTGCGGCGGCGGAGTCGAGGTCTGTGTACGTTTGACTTTAACAAAAAAAAAAAAAGAAAAACGAGAACGCGCGCGTTTATTCTGGGCTCAGGTGCTGTGATCGGTGATCGATCGGGACGTGTGTACTAAAATTTCGTTGAGCGATGAAATTTATAACAATCTGGAGTTTCATTTTTTGACCAATATTAAAACCAACTTAAAATTTTATTACAATGAACTCAAACAAATGAATGAGAACTTCCACTTATTTTTTCTTCCTTCTTAGAATTTTCTCATTAATTTTTCGATTATAATTATTTCACCGGATCTATAATGCTCCAAGTGAAAAGATGTTGAACATTGCACAAACTTCTGACGACCGTAATAACGCAAGTTCCTTGTACACTCGCGCTTCGCTTTCTCATCTTAGGCACGGAGAAACGTATAATTATCAGAACAATTAAGCTCAGTCTCGCGACGTACAAAGTCTAGTACAGTGATTATTAGTTTAATTATAAACATCGCTTTGTGCCACTCACGTACACAGACCGTGCAGCGTATGGATACATGTACAAAGTGTGAGTAAGCAGCGACTTGTTCACGCAATACGGAGGGATAAGAAAAGATGACAGACTTGCTTGATACTACCTCAGCGCAAGTGCGTAGTATTCGTAGCAAGAAGCATAGTGGCTGAAGCAAATGACTTCAGAAGGCAGACTGCCACGAGCAAAAATACCTTTCGGTGGTCGAAAAACAAAGCTGGCTTTCGTTTACATCGACAATACTATAGCTCAACCTTCGCAATTGCTTTGAAGCACGTAACAGAGAACATCAGGCACTGTAATCGTTGTAATTTAAATGATAATCGCTCTACGTGATTACTTTGGGTCTACTATTTATTCAGGTTTATATGACAACAACGAGGACATTAGAGATTTCGAGGTATATGGAAATAGAGCAAGGTGGTCTTGTTAAGTAAGTGTGGCTTTCCAGTTTGGCAAGTGTCTGTCTTGCTCCCTGCTCGTTTCGCTTGTGTGTCGCGTTAGCGTCACCGCAAACCACATGAGATGATGCGTGCTCGATAACGTTTACGAGTACGTAGTTCAACGAAATAGCTATACACCATAATTTCTACACTAGTGCACGTGAAACGGATCGTACGGTGTGATTGTACAGGAGCCATAGATATAAGCGCGCTGTACAATACGTATTAAGTTTGTATAGACCCAACGCATACAAATGCGAGCTCGAATTTACATCCGCATAGACTTATCGATCTTTACGTTGGACTTGTGTCCCCAAAACCGCAAAGATTGATCAGCAACGAGGGCACATACCGCTATTAAATCGGCGTGTATTTCGTCTTCCGTTAGCAAGTTAGTACAACAATATGGCATGTTGGTTTGGGGTTGTCAGAGCAAACAAAAACCCGTAATCATATTCATCCTGATTATTTTGATTCTCTGCTGCAATCCACTCGCGTTCTCCAGTCTGCTGTTCTTTCGGAGCTCTGCGCATACTCGTCGAAATATATGCGTAATTTCTGTTCATCAGGTTATTGAAGGATTTATCGTTTTACGGTAGAATAATTTAATTCAAATGTCGAAAAGACTATGGGAATGGACGACCGATAAAATGCTAACGAACTTTTGAATAAATTTGGTAACCACACGAATAATTGGACCATCGATTGATTCTTTGGGGAATTTTATGAATTCTACTGTTAATTGTAGGCTCAGAAGAAGTCGGCAACCCAGAATCATGCGTCGATGTTTATTTTAGCATTAACAATAGCAAAGACATTTAGTTTAAGTTTAATATCCATTGAAAAAGTCAGTCATTGAAGTCTGAACAGCTGTTCTATAACTATATCGTAGTAATTTTAGTTGATATCCCCCAATCTTAATAATTCGGGGATCAAAGCATTCCGAGATCAAGTCACTGAATAATTTATGGATAATATCCGAGGCCAAACCCGAGGAAGATGAAATGAGAACAAGGGAGTGGATTTCAAACCCAAGAATGGGGAGGAACGGAAGATGAGTCTCAGAAAGAAAAGAAGTAGGGAAATGAGAAACTCAGGGCAAGGATGGGAAGGAACTCCACCCCTCGATTTATCTCGCAGTATGGCTTGGTGGGCGAAATAAAGAGAGTCACGAGTTTTGTACGACAGAGAAAGACATCCTGACGCAAGAAAAGAGGTTTCCCTCGTCTCTGATCGTCCTCTTTCATCCTTCCACATCTTACAATACCTTTTCTATAGGCGTTTCAAAACGTCACCGGAAATAAGCGAGACAGAGAAAAAATGAGTTGAAAACTGAGAGAGGGAAAATTGAGCCTCACTATAGGGGCCTCAAGAGAAAAAATGTATAACGAGGCAAATGAGGGAGCACGCTTAAAACTGTGTCTGGTACAATTATGTCGACCATTGTGCATAGAAATGAATTAATCTTTCTTCTCCAGTGTCATCACGAGTATTCATCCAACGAGACGAGACCGGGAAAAAAATCTATTCAAATATACAAGAATCATGTATTCTTTTTTTACTTTAAGTCAACAAAATTTCTATTTTTCTCAACTCAGAAGCTCTATTTGAATAAAAAATCAGTGATGCCATTTTGGCATCACTCGGAGTTGCAAACCCATGCAAATATCATCTAACAGTTTGGAATTTTTTTCAAATTCCAAATCGGAAAAATGGTTTTGTCATTAATTACGAATATTAAATTATTCAAATGGAAAAAAATATTTCCTAAAAGTTAAATAAAATTTTATTAGGCCGTACGACACGAAAAAAAAAATCGTTTGATTCAAATGGATCATAATTGGATCAGCTAGGTGTTTTTTTTTCTGGATGAAGTCATTTGACGATTTCATGCATGAGTGTTGAAAATTTTCTTCATTTTTGCGGAACAGAAAGTGAAAAAATGTTCTTCCCTGACTCTCGAATTTTCAATCATCTCTCCGGTTGAATCTGAAGTAGACCAATTTATTTTGAAATATATTTATAAAGCTTACATTTCGTCTGGGATAGCGAGGAATCAGTTTGCGTAGAAAAAACTCTCGCGAGTGGTAACTGAGGGACTCATCCGTGGCAGCGGAGAAGATTCGCGCATTCCAGCTCCTGAATTCCTTATTCCTAATACTTTCGAAGTAGCTGCTTTTACTTTTCTTTCCCTTATCTAGGTTCTCGTGGAAAAGACGTTGCTTCAAATGAAAAATCGGATTGAAATGAAATCGTGAAACAGCATAAGCTCGCAGATATTACGCATTTGGTTTACGGATTATTTTCTATTATTCACCAATCGCCCTTGCTTACACAGAGAGCTCATTTCCGTTGTGACTTTTCGGGAGTTCAAGCCTTATTGAGAAGCTTGGAAACTGTTTGGAATGATTCCACTGCATTCTCTGGTCCAGAGCTTATCAATTAATTAATAATCCTTTTCTTCCTATATTCCCATCAAAATCAATTCCTCCAAATGTCATCTAAAATATGAAAATAGTTAGAGCACTCGAAAGTATTAAAATACGTGAAGCTCCCTTAATATGCTAATCACCAGGTGGTCATAATCCTCCCGAGCGGGGAACCAATTAATTTGGAAAATAAGGGATTGAGGATTCCACACCTGGTGTTTCGCGTTACTCTGCATAAAACCGCACTCAAGATCCTCGCAATAATAATCCTATCTTCCCACAAGCATGTTGTGATAGCTATGGAAAATTCGATCCTTCGTAATGGGACTTGACCGTAATCAATAATTTCGTTCATGAAATCAAACCTTATCAATTCGTATATTTGGAAAATGTTCCATGGGCATGTTCAATGTATGTGTTCATCATCGATTCATAGAAATGCGGACACACTTATTGCAAGTGCAAAAGTACTTGATACTGACCGAAATTTGATGGTTTCTGCAATTTCCCAAGCCTATCGCAAGGTGCCAGTACTTGGATCGGTGAGCGTTCAACCATGTATTGACTTGCCCATCGATAACTGGACGCAAGGCAATTTTTCTGAGTTTCTGGTTGCCCGAGCCAGCCGGAACTGAGTAAATATGTAGCCGCCTGTATCGACCGAGTTTTTCACAGTTTCCCTTGAGTTTCACAGATCCTTCTGCAAATGTGGTACAGCAGTGCATTAAGAAGTAGCTGTGGGCAACACTCTTGAGAAGTCTCACAGGAGCAAAAACAGGAACGGTGAATTTAGGGAAAAAGTGGGCTTGAAGTGATGGTATGACGTCGTAAAAACCCTTAAGGCAGTAAGAATGAGAAATTGAGACAAATAAATAAACAATATTTTGTTAGAAGGTTCGGCAAAACTGTTGACGATATTTAGTAGAGAATATTCATTCATCACTCCCATCTAAAACTAAACAACGAGATTTCTCTTTTCAATTTCTCAATAGATTTATATACCTGGAGGATGCAAATGAAAATACTAACACTGTCCCTTATCCTTAAGCTTGCTTATTTCTCACACAGTGAAACTTTGACATCCATTTGAAGTTCTGTAGGAGGACATTCTTGCTAATTAATCAGAGGTTAATTCCAAAGCGGATCAAGTATCTCTTCCTCGTTGTGTATTTCTCGTTAACTATATACGGATGTCTAAGCTCATCTGAGTGATGCTTTCCAAGGGATTGAGTGAGCGCGAGTGCAATGGGAAAAGCAGAGGAAAACTATAGTGGGAGTACTCAACGTAGATTTAGAGAGATGAGGATATGCATCACCACCCCTAGGTTTGTCTTACGTTCTCCACCGATTGCCCCTAGCTACCCCTTTAAATCAACGGCTGCCTCCGCCTCTGGGTTATTGCTCGCGCTTCAACGAACCTCCAATGACGTTTCGTAAGACGCCTTGGGGGCATATGAAACGATCTCATCTCATGATTTCACGGTCTCTTCGTGCTCCTTCTCGCCCCATACCTGTCCCCGGATGACTACAATTTCACAAGGTAAAAATTATGTTTGGAAAACATCTCTTGAAAATCGTAGAAATGGGTTGTTATCCTTTTGATTTTTAATTTAGGGTATAATTAAATAAAAAGACTCGAAACTCATTCGAATCTTTGAAAATTAACGATTCCATTATTAATTTCGTAACAAAGCCAATCAATCGGAATATTTCTGATGGAGAATTATGAAATTACGCTGAAGAATATTGATGATGGTCGACGATTTTTTTACAGCATTGATAGTAGATTGATCGGCCTCGTTGAAGTGGATGAAAAATGGAAAAATCCCGGTATACGAGGCTGACCAGACCTGACGACAAATCGATATTAAATGTAGTTCTTAACGGCGCATGTAACATGGTAAAAATGATAGAATTTTTATTGAAACGCGGTGGAGATTCGTGAGTTGCCGAGCTCGGCTAGTCCATCTACATCAACGTTTCGCCTGGATCGGCGGATAAGAAGAAAAGAAAAAATGTGAATAGGGTGATAAAATAATATAAAACTGGATTCTCGCCGGATAAGGTGCAAGCCTTTGGGGCGTAAAACTGTTATTAAAATTGACGATGATCGTGGTCCATTATTATACGATATTCTGGGTAAGCTGGTTTGGTATATCGCTATATATTTACCTGCGCATATATCCAATGGAAATAATTCTTGGTATAATAGCAGAGTAAAAATGGATTCAACCCCTCGAAGCAATTAATTAGAATTCATCTATCAAGAGAAGAGCTGTCGCTATTGAAATATTCCTTTTTTTAAGTGCAATATTTCATGGATGTTAAAACGCACTTCGCGTAAGATCGCGCGACCCGCATAGAATATTATCGGCTCCGTGATCGTAAAGTATTAACCTGAATCGCCTTTCCATCTTCCTCTTCAATCACCCTTTTCCTCTCTCTCTCGCTCTCCCTCGCTCCTTCCCTCGATTATTAATTCGCAGAAGGAAGCAGATATTTTAAGATTATCCCTAATTAAATGCATTTTCGTGATTTTTAATTTCCTGAAAAGAATCACGTGTCCCTGAACGTCACTGCACTCAGGGAGACGATGACTGATAAATGGAAGGGTGAAAGTCTGCATGTGATCTACGTGGAATCATCGCGCATTTACGTCCTCCTGTTTATCAGCTTCAATATGCTTATAGCAACACGCGTTAAACTTATTTTCTCTTTTGATCGTTTCCCCACGATAATCTACATGGTCGTCGAGATACAACGGGCGTCATACTACCGACAATAATTTATGTTAATCGCTGTACGGACACGGCGTAACGCGCGGTGTGTAAGTAAGATTATACAGCCCGGAGCGAATCTCTATGCGAAACGTATACGAGTCGAGCATTAAAAGTGACCGCGATTTAGATCGAATGGTCGTTATATATTTATAATCGTTAATGATACATCATATTCCGGAGTTTAAAAGAAAAAAAAACTTCTGAGAAAAAGTTTCGCTTGTTTTTTTAATATTCTCTTCGAGCAGCCGAAAGGTTAACGATGCTAGAACTTCACCACGAGTATATATCTTTTTACGTCCAATTCATGGCCAGAGAGTTTTCGTACGAGTGCGAATTGACAAATGTGGTTTATGGGAGATGTTGCGAGAGGAGTTCGCGGTGCCTCGATAAAAGCAACTTTCTACTTCATCGCACTCGTCTTATTAGATACACCAGAGGGTGTAATAAAACGAAAAGATGGTGAGAAGAAGAAGAAGAAGAAGAAGGTGGAAGGAGACAACGGAGACGAAGAACTTTTTGCATATATCGCGGAGGCGTAGAGAGACAATTTCAAGTAGGTAATATATATCAGAACTAATGCGTCTCTCGACAGTGATTCCACCGAAGCGCTTATCTATCTCACACGCGAGTCGCCTTCCGTCGTATTTGAGCTTGGTTATAGTCCTCGGTGTCGCCGAGCTCTCTTTCACCAACGTACCGACAGGTTACCTCGCAGCCCGTATCCTCAAACTCTCTCAATATACAAGTAGATGTCTGTCGACGATAAAACCATACACATCCACATATACGTCTGTATTTATAAAGCCGCGGTGGTCGTCTTTTAGTTGAACGTTGAAACACGGAATAGATGAGACTGCCTGACACAGTTAAACCCTTGTTAGGAAGAGATTAACGGCGAGGAAGGAAGGCTTAGAGATGCCTGTGAAATAGAAAGACCTATATACACAGATGTAACACTCTCTCACTCACGCTCTCTCATCTTCCTCCTTTTAGTAGTTCAATCTGTATATCTTCGGTATGAGTTTCTGAGCTTTCAACCGGTGTAGGGCAGAGAGGCCAAGGGACTAAGAAGGCACAACGATTGTAGTATAACAGAGGGCTGGTTAGTTGGGTGATAATTAACACAGGATAAACCGAATGAGAGAATATCACATCGAGATCCAACTCACGTACCATCAAACATCGTCTTATGTACTGGATATATGTCTATACATGTGCCATTACACATAATTAAAATCACACAGCGTGCATAAGCCATCGTCGTCATGTCTTCGTGGCAACAGACAACGCAAGATCTCTTGAGGTACTTTGTACCGTCGTCTCTAAATTCTACGTCAATTTGTTTGTCTTCTCCATCGGGTGATCCTCTGCTCATGAACATATTTGTGAACAAGAATTTTCTAGTATTTCAAAAAACGTTTTATTATTTTCTTAACTACTGCATGACAAATTTGGAGAAAAGTCACAATTTTTCTTTTTCATAACAAACAAAATCAGGGTCAAGCTTTTCCTCTGTTGGTCAAGAATATTCTCTGGATTATTTTGAGATCACGATGACCTCGTTTCCTCACTATATATCCCTCGCACGAGAAACTTCGTTATGTGGAACAGGCACAGCTGATTGATTTTAAATTACTGACTTATTCATGTATTATGGGTGACGCACCTGTCATTAATGGCTACTTGCTCCGATTAATCGTCAGCTCGAATATAGGTGTGGATTATTAGATAGATAGTATAATTCGTTACCGAAGCAGTCGATCGCTATCAAGACCAACATGTATTTTGATTTGATTGGAACTGTTTACCGTGAAATAGCAAATTAACTGTTGATTCTCTACTAAATTTCTAGTTTTCTACTTTTCTTGTATGTCACAACATCGCCAGTCCCTCAAACCGGTTTTCCTGGAAATCCAATGCGTTTTCCAGGATTTTCAAGTTGAAATAAAGATCTTGCTCGAAAATGTCTTTTTTCGATGCGAGCAGTTCATTCGTTGGAGGTATTCTGACCGTTTAGTTTGCTTTTCTAAAAACAAAGCTCGTTTTTTCGAATATAATCTTCAAACGATCTCATATCGATTTTTTCGTACGAGAAAAAGATGCTCGAGAAGGTTTTTGAAATTTTAATTGACCCTCTCAAAGTAACATCATCTTCGAGTTATATACTTCAGCACCAATGTTTATATGTTTGTTTCGCTGCAGCTGACGTATAATAATTAATTAAAGCGATACTAAATATCTGTTCTTCTATGTCTATGAACCGGAAGTTAGAAATATCCCTCGCGAACGGGAAATCCAGCAAGATAGTTGACCGCGTTACGTACTGTTGGCAACTATCAATTGCGCGTATGTTAAATTGAATCACACAATCTCGTGTATATCCCCCCCTATAAAAAAGGTCCTTTGCCTCCTCAAAAAAGTGGTTTTTTTTATCAATGAAATGGAATGTTTTTTTTTTTTTTTTATCAAAATAATCGATAGAAACATTACACTTATGGAAATCATGGATGTTCAATCCAAATTTGACAATTGTACTATTTTATATCGTTCACAAGTTCCATGACCCACAATTGTATTTCGCCCAAAATAGATTATCTTGAAATTAACGGAATGTGCAAGAGAAAAAATGAACGTCTCACGAACGTAGGAACCATACGAACAAGCACTAACGAACAAGAACAACGAAGTCGTTTAAAATTAACCACAACACACGCTCAACTTGCACGAATAGTAGATAACGAAACCGAAACTCGTTTGCAGGTGTTATTTAAAAAATGTGATGCAATTTTCAAGCTCAACAAATGACTTGTCTTTACAAACCACCATGTTTTTGACGCATATCCCAAATCGAATTGTGAACTACGGTAAACAACGTTATCTGCAAAAACTCCACTTTGTTTTAGCTGTCCCGGGCCCTCCATTATGAATATATATTTACCAGAATCAAAACCTACGCTAACTGCGTGTTTTCGTCGACTGCTTGTTGACAATTTTATTCGGGAAATGAAAGCAAAGTTAGAGATTCGTATATTGAAAGAAAATAAATTTAAGGACCTCTGTTCATAAGTTTCTAACTTATACACTAATAATCATTGCCATGACAAACCTCGTCAAAATCTCCGTCAATTTACGTAGTCGAGAGACTACGTACTCTGTTATTTGATAGGAAATCTCAACTTTTGAGCAATGCTGTGCAGCATAACGCCTGATTAAGTAGTACAAGCACACGACTCGTCAGACCACCGATGAAATAAATAACTATACAACGCATAATTCGATACGATTTGATATATGACAAATTTTAAATGAATTTCGTATTAAATCACTGAAATTTGTGTTATGCATTTATTGGAAAAAATGTCTATCATCATTTCCATAAGTGTCGAACTTTCACAGGAGCAGGTTCTAGCATTGAAAAACTTTACTGCGAGGTTATTCCTGAACGCGGAATACTCTTCTCGATATTTCTCATATCAATCACTGATAGAAGCTTTTTTTTAATAGAGGGCAGATAGTTATTACGAATATGGAATTGGACCCACAAAAAAGTCAATCGAAACGTGGAAAATTGATGTAAGCAAATGAGTTTTCATCCCCTATCGAGTATTTATGGTTTGGACGGTCGTGTTATCCGGCTCCATTTTCCGTTCCACCTCTGCCATTTCCTCCTTTTCCTTTTAATGGAATGACTCTGGAGTGGTACGTTTTTGACATGAAAATCGATGCAACTGGGGAAGCAAGAAGGCCGATTGAACGTCTCCTTCAATGCTAAACTAATAAGCCTGCATTCATTGGATTCTTAACACTTTTATAAAACATTTTTCATCGTCGATGAATTCTCATTGCGTAACTAATCGTATTTGTAACTTATTTACTTCAATATTCCATTCGAACTGATGAATTCCCGTCGAAAAGAAGCATTTTTTCTGTCATCAAAAGTGCAGCAAGCTGAATATTGATTTCACCACGATATTCGAACTCCCGAAAAAACTGTTGAAATTCCTCATCCTTTAAAAAGGAACATTTTCCGACGAACGTGCAAAAATTCACGTATGAAATACAAAGAGAAAGTGAGAATGAGGCGAGGAGATGGAAGACCTCGATCGTGAAGAACACCTCGACTCTAGAAAACTAGAAGACGAAATGCAAGCGCGCGAGGCGGAGACAAGCTGTCGACTTCGAACAGTGAAATATATCAAATCAGGTCGGGCGAAGACATCCTCTGTAAATTCAACCGCGGCACACGTTCTGCGTGTATCTCGCGCGTCACATTGACAGCCGGATATGAGACGAAGCGTGCATTAGACGTCCTCCACGCTTGGATAAAAACGGTGAATCTTGAGATGGAAGCGAATGGACATGAGCATTGTTCACGTGCATACGTATCAAGATTATCCGGGGACGGAAGCTACACAGCTATCTGCACACGGTTACGAATCTTATGGGAAATCTGTCCATCATCTCATGTGGCATGGCTATTCAACGAAGCTCTCCAAAAATTTGTATCGATCAATATTCTGAGTGAGTTAAACTCCGAGTCGAATATGCCACAGATATACTGGCCTGCGTTGGGCTGACGCGGACGATGGTACTTGCTATTTCTTGCACGCTCCTGTCTCTCGATATTTTTCCAAACGTGTCGATGGGTGAGAGAAAAATGGATTTGGAAAACGTCGTGCATCATGTGTTTCAGTTCAGCGACGTTACTTGCAAGACAGATGGGGCTTTTGTAATACAACTTTTGACAGTTTCTCCGTGATAAAGAGTAAACGATTTTTGTATCCGAGGCAAAGCTCGATAATGACTGTGCGGTCATTGTTCGTAGTTGTTCACTATTTTCTCGGTGTCACCGAACCAACTATTGTTGCTCGATCGCGCTGGGTTATTTCGAGCAACACTTTGGGAATTCGTTAGGAATCCGATGCGAGTGAATCACAATTTTATTTACTCTCATTCTCGAACTTTTTTCTCTCGCACTCTCTCGTGAAACGTGATTCGAGGATACGAGGATGAAGTTAAAACGAAATAACGAATGGCGAGCACTGAGATATCATTGTACCAGGAGAAAGAAGCGAGGACGCTCTCGCACCTTCGTGTGTTGATGTAAGAGGTGATGATTTCCCAAGTGACACCAACAACAGCATTGCCACACTTCACTCGTTGGGCTGCTCCACTTAAACCACCGAGAGGATAGCTTCCTAGCCAGGCTTGCTGATTATACGTAGCAGAAGCTTTTCTTTCATGTTCGCGCGAACGTTTTGCATGCACGTGTGGGGGTCTTTGTATCTTTGGGGCTTTCTGCATTCTTTTTTATTTTAATATTCTAGTCACAACAATAAATGATTTTTGTCAGATTTTATCTGCACTATTTCGAGCTTACTAACGCTCGTTCTGAAAATAATGAGTATTGTGCCAATTCAGCATTTACTGGTTAAACAGATTTACATACTAGTAATTTACATAAATTCATTAAAGTTTCTATTGTATGAAAACAACATTGAATATAAATTGAAGATTACGTTCCAATGCGATTGGATGCCCATATATTCGCCGAGTACTCGATTAACAAAATCGAACAAAAACACCGATTCGATAAAAAAACATTTATTTATAAAAAAATTCTGTGTGCTCGAGTCCGAAAAGAATATTTTTTCCTCTATGATTTCGTGGTATAATAATTCATAATTTTGCAAGACTCTTAACTTTGATACTTTGCTCGTTTTTTTTCAAGATTATATGAGAAAACCTCAGGAAAAATGACGAAGAGAGTGAAAAGGAGCCGTGAAAATAGAAAAGAGCTCTTCCGGTAAAGTGAACTTTATTAACTTCTATCGGAAGTACTGGCTCGAATTTCATTCCCGAAATTGGGTCAATCCTGACTTAAATTCCATAGCCCCCTTGTGGAATCTTATATTCCGCAAGCCTCCGACGATCGTTGTGTGCATTTACACAAACACGTTGCTCGTGTAATCATTGAATATTGAATCAAATGCGTTATTGTAATAAATTGTACATAAATATCGGAATATTCGCTTGAGGGAAATAAAAATAGTTATTCTAATTGAAAAACATGAAAGCTGGGGCTTATATTTCTAGCTTGAAATTACTTGCGGAATAAACACGTTTTAATCTGGAATGCAACTATAACAGAAGGGTGGTTTAAGAACGAAAGTACATTAGTAACGAGGAAGAGACTCTGTGAACAGGAGTGGCACACTGAATGATCCGGAAGGAAGAAGGAAAGAGGGAGAATCTGAAGGAAGAGAGAATAGGGGGTCTCTGCATGATGTATATATATATATACGACATAGATAATGGATAAAGCGAGAGATGAAACTCCGGAAGTGAGGAGGATAATAGTGGAAAACCAAGAGCGATAGAGGACACACCTCTGACAAGTCGCGCATCTCAGTTCTGTGAACTAGACATTCTCAACATTTTCGAGTGATAAGACAACGACGTTTCCTTTCCCAGTAGGTGTGCATTTATATGAGATCTGTTATAAGCATTCACTCGACTCGCAGTCAGATCGCATTATCCTCAATCTCATTCACTGCACCCAAAGAATTCAATATTTTTAAAATGCCATTTAATGTCAAAGAAACCCGAAAATAAAATACGGAATTTCGGGTCTCATATAAGTGAGCTAAAATTTTCATAAATTTGAAGACGACTGTAAAAGATTTTGTCTATTTTAATACGAAAAGTTTTTGCCACGTCAGTGATTCAAATTTGATCATAAAGTATTTCATGAGTTCGGAAATGGTCTTGTACCAGGGGAATTATACTCCGGAATATTAGTAAGTTGATAATAAAATGGGAGTGTTGGTAAAACGAGGTCAGAAGCAGCCATTTTTCAAAATTCATTATCAAGATAAATTTTGAATTATTGCCACTTCGTGATCTCCCGATTAATCAAAACTTTAAGTTCTACTAGGTTTCAAAGTTCAGTGGAAATTAACAAAAAACAAACTCGTAATAAGTATCGGAAATAAGTGGGAGAGTTGATGCTACGTACAAAAACAAATAGCAATAAAAGCTTTACTATGATTTTAAATATTTGCAAAGCTCGAAGATGGTGGTAATGCCTCTCAGATAGTTTAGGCAGTAGTTGAGGGAAATATCACACTGCGTGGTGTGTGGCTTGTGTGAAGGTACACGGGTCGATAATACCCACGCGTTATAGTGTCAGTACTTTGGGCTTTGCTCGTAATGCCCTGGCTAATCGAACTTTCAGCCATTAACACAGATAAGCCTTCAGAGCCAACTTGCTTGGCGAATATTGACCGGCGCCGAATCCTTCATCTATTAATACGTAGGCTACTGCTGATCATTAGAACTTTAAATATAATTTGCAATACTCTGAAAATGTCATTTCGTCAATGAACTTTTTTGCACTAACATTCTGCGGAATTTTCAAATTTTATTGACGAAAATATTTATCGATGTACAAATTGGGAGAGCGACAGCGACGCGTGTCCGGTCTGTCAAGTTCAGCGGTCCCCCGGCGAGGCCAATACTTGGATGGCGACCGCTCAGCCATGAACTGGGGCATTAATCACTGACCATGAAATGGAGACCGATTTTTTAGGTTCCGACGGCTTGAACCAACTGTAATTCAGTGAAAATGAAGCCGCCTGAATCGGCTGGGTTTTTTAATTTTCCTGGACCCTTGTGCAAATACGATGCAGTAGTGAATCAGAAATAAGTTACGCTCAACACTCCGGAGGCAATCTTTTAGAAGCAAAAGGCAAAAGTGAAGTGAAAATGAAGTGAAGATCGGTTTGAAACAAGCTTAAAGAACATAAGCGGAAACGATTAAAACAAAAAATTCAATAACAGATAAATTTGAATATAAATTTACGTTTATTTCGAACCAGTTGAGAATATTTCCTTCGCAAAAGTTTACTGACCAACGTAAGGGCTTTGTTGGAAGTTCGTATAACTTTGTTATTGTGCTGACAATTTTGAGTGTAATGCACGTTATTTAATCATGAACCCTTGTAACTCGTCTCTTTGTCTTAACCCAGACCATTTTGCCTCTGCTTTAACGTTTAATGACCGTACTATCAAATGCGCTTAATATTCAATCGAATTCCCATTACATCTATCTTTATTCGTTTTATATAATATCTGGTATATCATATTACATTTACACGACGGGAAGCTTTGTTTCGTGAACCATATCCGTATAGTAAAGCTCTCTACCCAACCTTCTGACTCTCTCTCGCTTTGTCCCTGCTGTCCCTTTATTCCCTGTCGATCTTATGAGTTCTCTTGCAAGTGACGCTTTGCATAATTAAATAACAAACCTCATACAGTTCCTGTGGCTCTGAGAGTTCGTCGTCGAAATTCGATAACACACCCTACGAATGACTTCCGGTATCGTAAGTGGTTTGTGTCTGTTATCACAAATTAGTATTGGAATACATTTCCAATATTCCCGATTTCCCGGCCATTCGGTAAATGTTCAACATGAAGAAGCAATCAGGATATTTAATATTCACAACGCGCGTAAAAACTTGATAATTTCTATGACAAGCTAGATAAGACTCGGCAAACTCACTAAAATTTTGTTCGCTCGTTTCATGCAAGCTTCACACGAAGTCGTAGCTTTTACGTCAAATTTACGAAAATGATCCAAGTCGTGTATGCCGGGGGGGTGTTTCAATATACACTTTTTCTATCATTTGAATTTATTACCTACGTTGAATTTCAGTTTTTAATAATGTCACGTTAATGTACCGAGAATCGACGTTATTTATCTTCGTGTATATTATTCGATGATGATCGTGATTATCCTAATTATTCCTACTGATGTTGAAAATGTGCTTGAAATTCATCGAACTATGTCAGCGTCGCGGTTCACCAACTTCGTTTGCGCTCCAACAGTGCGTATTTAAACGAAAATCATATTGCACAGAAATTCGTTGTAATCCCTCCGATATTTCATAACCATTTATACTGCTCTGAATAACATTCTTTTTCACTCACCAAATGAAAAGCTTGAAACAATTTTTCTTTCAGCTTGTTTTAAAATATATCGTTGCGACCGTGCGTATGATTGTAGCAAAGTTCCATTTTTTCCGTCACCATTCTTCAATTCTCGTTATTAAAATATTATTCCCTATGAATTTATAGTTTTATCCTTTTTCCACATATTCCGAAGCATCGCTGAGTGCAACTTTTTTTTGTGAGTGAAAGATTAAGTCACTCGAAATTGATCCGAGGGAGAACGGGCTGATACGACGAGTCCCAGGAGTGCAGTCTCGTGAAATATATTGAATTCGCGATATCGTTGATATGATGGAGTCCGTGAAAGAATCGGTGGTGATTTTCGGTGGATGTTTTTCTTAGATCCCTTCCCAATAAATGTGTTCACGCTTACCAACTTTCAATTTCTGATCGAACAACCCTCAGGAAAATACTGTCCGAGTCCCCTGTGAGTCAAAGACTGTTTCCTCACTTTTGTCCCAACCGACGTTATATTTATATTATTGTATTTTTCCACTTGCAACTTAACTAAAACGATCTCGAACTAATAAGTGCACATATCACTTAATCAAGACACCGAATGTAACCTATAGCCATCTCATCATACCTAAGACACATGCCCTGACGAATGTTATGTACGCAAGTGTTCTGGTTTCTACGAAACTCCCATCCGAGCACTACTGCCCTAAATTTCGGGGATTCATCGATTGATAACACAGATATTTTTTCCTTATAAGTGTTGAAAAATAAAACCCAGAACACTCTAGCCCTATAAAAAGGCCAAGATTTTTGGCACAACTTGCATTCCGTTCCGTACCTAGAGTCACGTTTATACTGTTCGCAGTAGTTCGGTTGTCGTTCGGTTAGCCGTCTTATACCTTAAACTCTGGACGAACTTCAGGTATTTTGTAGAAGAGAGCGAGTCGACTCCAGCAACGAAGGTGTTAAGGTATTTTACTCCGATACGAGACATTGAACATTTTCCAATCATCTCGAATTCTGAGAATATTTACAATCGATCACGAAATTCAATAACGGCCGCGCATCGACGAGAACGAGGTCTCTCAGCGTGTACGCCCACGATACTCAAACAAGTATATCTATATATAAAAGCACTGGGTATAATAGCTGCGTATGGAAAAGTCTATGGGACATAGCGTTTGCCGCTCGCCGCTCAAACACCCGAACCTTTCCTTCAGGCCCCTCCGGACGTGACACTTTCAAAAAGGTTTTTTCACGAAGCTCGTCCCAGCCTGTAGAAAGCGTTGCACATACGACAGTCAAACTACTTTTATGAGCGAGACACTCAACGAATCCTTCGACATTTTCAGAAGATTATCGTCGCAGACCTGCTTGATCAGACTGCACAAAGTGAGAAAGTTTGAAAGTACTCGACCTTATAATTACACGCGGTTTAACTCTTCCCCGAAGTCTGGCCGCAGAACTCAAAAGATCGGCATTTTGATGAAGGCCCAAACGTCGATTTTATCGTCCGATGATAACAAAGTGGAAGGTAAAGTTCGTTGGGATCCAAGCAGAGAGATATTACACAGTGTCAAGCTTCTTAACCTCCGAGTCACGAAGTCAACTTATCCTCCCCCGTTCTACGTCTCTCAAGTTATCCTTTTCTTTTCTTCTCTTGCAAGCTCTTGGCTCATACTTTTACCCGTGGGCTTAAGCAAAAGACTTGAAAACCTACATCCTCTCGAACACGCCTGGCCACGATCGACCTTCAAAACTTTTCTTCCATATGACGGGCGTGACCTATTTAGCAAATAACGAAACATTTTTTTAATAAATCGCTATCCGTGCCACGAAAGACGTAGCGAATGGGTTTCGACCTTAAAACGAACCGAGATTTTCTCGTGCTGGTATTAATTCAATGAATAAATCCTTGGAAAACGTCAAATTTCATGGACCACAAAAAAAGTCATGCATTTTCGAATTTCCTCAACACCCTTCCATCCATCACGATTTTTCATTTCGTCCGAACGTGCAACTCAAAGCAGTATTTTTAACTTTTACACTTCTTCTCACCTTGCTATTTTATTATCGGATTTTTTTGAGTCGATTCCTCCTCATTCACTGCTTCCTTTTCGTAGGACAGCGTTTATATGTATCGAATATAATATATAGAGTAAAACTTACTATACTCTTCTCCCTTGCTTTCTTGATAGCTCGTTTATCCTTGTACAAGCTGTCGAGCTGAGAGAAATGAGGCTGAGAAAGGCTCCGGTTCATTCCGTAACTTTTTCATCGAAGAGTGAGAACCCCACGATTTTGAATTCTCCAGGCATTTTGACGGTAACCACGACAGGAGCTACATGGAAATAAGGGAATACGAAAATCATCGAATACGCGTTCTCGTCTACTTTCATTTCCGATGCATTCAACCTCTGAAATTCTCTTGAAAACATTCTTCTCGTGTATCACATGTGCACCGTTTGATGGATTGCATAATAATAGCTTTTCGATCATTGCAAATATGGATTAGAAAAATTTGTAATTATAAACAATCTGTAGTTTATTTACAATTTATTGCATAGCAAATTATTTATTTTTAGTTTACAATCGACGTATATTCGGTGCTTATATTTTATAGAAATTACTGCATTATAATGATTTTATGCATTCAATAGATCAGTCATTCTTTGTTTCGCTGACACAGGTTCGTTAATACGAATTTGTTGGTATAGAAATACACAATTGTTTAACTTATCTTTGTGTCCTATTTTACTGACGCTCTCGGGCTCTTTGACTCGGTCCGGGACCTCGCGATATCCTTCCAAAGATCAAATATTTCCGCACAGAAGATAATAGAAGACAAGTAATATGTTGAATCCACGCGCACAGATTGAGGTTTTATATTTTGGAGGGGAGATTTGGAGCAACGAATATTGTGATTATTATGAAACGACTCGATAGTATTTCTGGTAACGTTCCAATCTCACATAATATTTGTCGAAGAGGTTTTAAAAATGAGCGAATGAACATTCAAAAAGTTGATTCAATCAGATAAATTAAGAATTCAAATGGACAATAATCCATTTTTACCCACTAAAGAAGTTTTCATTTCTATCGAGACGAGAAAATAGTTCAATTTAATTGTGCTTAATAAAAAATTTCGAATCGAGGCTCAGGACACGATTGTAAAATGTTTTTCAGAGTAGATAAGCTGGCTAAATTTAGCCATTCCAAAACGATGAATTTTTATCAAAATCCATGTAGCGCTCGGAATGAAGTAAATGGAATAGAGAGTTCATTCGACAGCCGGCTACGCTTTCATCATTAAGAAGCATATTAGCTTTGTGCATGTGAACGTGAGAGTGCTCCAACCGAGGGATTAAACCAACCATCTCTCAAGCCCGCACCGAAAAAGGGTAGAAAAAAGAGTCTTATAAATAATACTCGCCGCCAACATCTTTATTTTATTTGAAGCTTATTCCAGGAAACTACGTTCCCGGATTTCTTTGCCTCTGCCACGAGTCACGAGTCGTCATATGTGGGGCTCTTTGGCAGCTATTCCAAGCGTCATGAATATCTTTACGGTATTTTCTTTACTGTTTTTTGCACATTGGAATTCCTCTTCGGCTTTTACGTCGTGATAAACGTAAAACGTAAATATCACGTGAGAATGAGAATAAAAACATTCATTCTGTAACCAGTTGTTTTTTTCAAATGCATCGAATACACTGGAATTTTTATGCTATATATCCTTTTCTAATACGAAATTTTAAAGTTTGTTTGCCTGTTTTTCAGTCGCGAGTGGATACGAACGGGTTTTGAAAAATGAATATATCAAACGAGAAATTATTGGGTTAAAGTGAGAAAGAGAGAGAGAGAGAGGGAGAGATAATGTAGATCGATATAAATGAGAAAAAGCTTCAAAGGAAAAGAACTTGAAGAAAACCTCATTTGAACTTTTCCACTTCTAATTTTCTAGCCCTTGGCACTCGGCATGAGTGTTTTTTCCCCGTTTCTTTTTCCACGATTGGAGGATAGTTTTTTATCGATTTGTGGGGCGGTGCGAAGGTCCCCGCAGCGGAAACGAGAGGCTCGGAGCAACGCGAAACCTAATAATGGTACATCTCTCCTACGTCATCTTTCACTTTCGCGTATTTCTCTGACCTCTGTTTTCGCTGTGGATTTTCGCACGATTTTTCTTCTCTTTTCCAGAGGAGAGAAATCGAAGAAAAATCGAGATAGAATTGAATTTTTTTTCTCCTCGAGCTCGAAGACTGTGAAGGTTTGCTGATAAGAAAAAGACTCTTGGCCATTCATAGCTATAACTATGAGCATAAAACGATTGTTCGTTTTATGCTCCATTTCCCTGACACTCGATTAGTTCGCGTACGCACATTGGTCCGCTTCTTTGCAACATTAACCGTGAAACTGCGTGTCTCGTTGTTCCTTGAAAACAAGCTCATAAAACAAACCAACTGAGCAACAAGTAGTAAGCGTTTTTGAGTATGGCGAGGAAATTCATGGCTTCACGATTCATGGCTTAATTATTACAAAGCTGTTCTGAAAATTGAAAAAAAAGCGTCGCAACTTGGAGCAATCCAACCAGAAAACCCTTCGTCTTTCCTCGAGGGAGCTCTACTCGTCGATTTCAAAATATTCATAGATCATGAAGCAGGGAAAAAACATGCGGGTAGTCAGATCCAACGGATGTGGGCTGCATAGAGGTATCGAGACCACAGCGCGACATTGGTCAAGGGGTTCAAACTGAAAATGGAGCCGCAATCGTGTCGAGGGAGTAACAAACGCGTGCTGTGGCAACTCTCGTCTATATGCCTTAAATTATATGTATATACATATGAACACAGTCGCTATGTGCATAGAAGAGACTGAAGGAAAATGGGACGGAGGGGCGAAATGAACCATCACTTTCGTGCGAAATTGGATTTTTCAAAATGACGTTTTGTACTGAACGTTGCAGAGCCCAAAGACAGTAGACACATGCGAATAGGTGGGAATAAAATGTTAGAATGACTCAAATTTCGAACATTTAAAATCTTGAGTTTATTAACTTCGAATAATAATATGGAGACAGATCAATTCGAGTGGAGCTTTGAATGTCGAAAATAAATAAAGTAGAAACTTCAAAGTTCGAAGTCTGTCACTTTTTTAATTCATACTGAGGTCATACTGAGGTTAAAATACTGAAACACCAAAAAGTCGAACGCTCAAAATGACGAAACGTTAGAAAGTCGACCGATCAAAATAAAGAAATGCAGCGGAGCTCAAAATACACGCGTCTCACTCACTCACTCAGGCCGGTGATCTCCAATTTCAAACATCACCATTTTGACTTTCGCGTTTTCGAGTCATCGCTATTCTGCATATCTAAGTTTTATAGGCTCGAAAAATTCACCTTCGCCTTTTGCTTCTCTATATCCTGGTCTAGCTGTAAGACAACTACTCTCCATTTTGAATTCGAAAATATGAACTTTTGATATTCGCATAGTCTGTAAAAATTTCATTCGAAATGAAAACTATCGAAATATATATTTTCGAGTAAATACGAGCTCAAAGAAAGAATATTCGGTTAAACACGTTATCTACTAAAAAGTCGATCGGAAATAAGAATTTCGCATGACTTATTTTTCTCCAATCTAATATTACGACTTTAAAAATTTTTAAATAGTACCGACCGTTCTACAATTTGGTTATTTGACACATTGAACCCTGACCCTTGGGGGAATGCTTTCTTGTGATGATCTACTCAATTCTTTTCTCTCAATCGTACCCCATTTTGCTCTCCTCGGTCTGCTCTTTTTTAGGTGCCTCATTTTGCCCCAGGGTATCATTTCGCTCTGGTATCACTAAATATATACGTACAATAGACTGCTATACAGTGACGTGCATCAAGGGGATAACGGTATATCCAGTTACGACATTTCGTCTTCTCATTCCGCTACAACCGCAAGTTGTCACACGCCCGTAGCAATTTGCTTGCAGTATGTCATTTTGGATGGCTGTGTACACGAAAACTAACCTCCGTGAGCACACATTATTTCGAAATCGTGTGAGTTTATGCTGTCGTATATATATTTTTGGAAAATAGAGCATCGTTTTCTCGTTATTTTATTTCTTTGGCGTAGCTCACTTTTTCCAGCATACTGTGTTCACTGATTTTCACTTTTTTTCTTCATTTCCTGCTCACGTGTTGCGGAATCTTGACAAGAAAAGTGCAACGAGAATGAGTGATATGCGAGACTCCAATTTGCACGTTTTACTTCTCGTCCTAATTACAGTAAATAACAAGCAACCCGAATACTTATATACGAGCTCGTCTGCAATGAACCCCCATGCCCATTCCTCGTTGGTTATGGTTACTGACTTTTTGGTACATTTCAAGGATACTTGGTCAGTCGTTATAATTATCGCAAAAATGATGATTATTTTGTGAACAAAATATATGAATTCTCGTGTTAGATGTAAAGGAAGAAAAAAAGCAGTTTCAATTGACACTTGTGTTTTGCTTGGACGATTTTTTTCATGAATTCTACACGAGGATCCGACTCGTCCCATTGGGGTCGTGCAACAAACTGTCACGATGTTCAGCCTCTGGGCAGGTTGAATTAGTCGCGTCACGAGAACTATTAAAACCGTTGATTACGGAATATAATAAGCGAAACGAGGAGGATCTGAGAGACGGGAAAGCCGCTTGGGCATCAGCAGGGGAAGGGAGTGTAAAAGGGTTCGCGAGAAAATCGCCACTCGGGACAAGGCTGTCGAGGAAAACGCTTTGTCGCGTCCACCAGCGGGTTGGAAACTAATTTCCCTGGCAGAGAAACAGGCCCGTTCGTTGAGAGGCGTCTTCCTCACCGTGCCACTGAAAATATATAGACAGACAAACAGAAAAACATGGATATAGAGCCAGACCGGAGGAAGCGAGAGATGCACGTCCCTACTAGGGTTGCAAGAAGGGAGAAAGAACGATCGTAAAACGTAGCTGACGATTTCGCGTTCACTTTATACCCGCCACCGTGTCACCGGCTGACGTTAACGACGTACCCTCTCCTTCTCTCTTCACTCTCCCTCTCATTTTTGGTATAGTTTCTCTGACGAAATTAATAATCTAATCGTGGACTTGAATTCATTAATTTTCTCTTAATGGATTACAATAACCACATTACTCATTTTATTTATGGCGAATTTATGTATCTACAGACTTATACGTGAATACATAATGCTTAAGAACTCTGGAAAATTTACTTTATTTTGTACGTAATTATGATCAAGGCCAATTTTGTTTTTCCTATGTACCCTGCTTAAAAAATGTTGTAAAATAAAGAAACTTGTTGTTCGATAAATGATTCATTCTTTTAATTGAGTGTTAATATTATCAATTGGTGTTGACAGTGACGATGGTCACACTGTCTTTGACTAGTTCGGATGTATAGATGATTATATAGATAAAAGAGAAAAAAAAGGAACAAACGAATTAAACACGTTTGTTTACTTGGGGACAATTTTTCTCCGACAAACTGTGAAAGGACGTAAAGTTTACGTCATGCAAATATTCAATCAGTTTATCTAATATCGGTATTTTGTGTTATAATTACGTCCTCACCCTTAAAATTGTACTGTTGCCAAAGAATAAGAAGATTTCTTAACTTGACGAAATTTACATCTGTGTGATTAAATGAACGAGTGATGGAGATTGCGATAAATATACGTTAACAGACCAAAATTAATAAATAATCAATAATTAAGTCCATGACAATGATTTAACCATTACATCATAAGTTAACTTGAAGTTTGTCAAAATTTTACTTCACTGTACTTTCTGAATTCATCTTTACATCGCAATTCGAATATGTTACTCGTGCCTTATGGGTTTATCCTAGGCAAAATATACTATCGATCAATCAATCAATCCTAATTAAATTCCTGTTGCCTTTCAGAAGTCATACATTTTCTAGGACCAAAAGGGGTTCATTTTAACATACCTCAATTAATCATAGAGCATACAATCAAGAGGAATTGTGCAACACGAATGGAAAGTTGCAGACTCCATTTTTTCGTCCGGTTCTGCTGTACTTCTTTTATTCACATAGTATTATTTCATCGGTTTGTCATAGTTTATGAAATTGATATTCGTTTCACGGATTGCCTAAATTCCCATATGGAAATAGTTTCATCAAGCCCAGAAAACTCGGGATGAAAAGAGAAAGACTGAGATTTTCAAGGATCGCCATCAATTTTCTGCAGCATTGTTAAAAAAATTCTGATTTTCTTGTCATCAATGGTCTTGAAGGTCTTCAAAATCCTCTCAGACTACACTCACCTTGAGATTTTTTCGAGCCACGAATCACAAAATCGAAGCCAACATTCATAGCTCGCTCATAAGCGCTCGACCTGGATTTTGTAAAAAGGGTTTTTCGATGGAAAACCCAGACCATTTGCAATACATTCAGGTATATGTGTAATAAAATGATGGTCGATCTCAAGAGCCATATCCCACGGAGATGGTAGTCTCTTGACGTCCAGAAACGCTAGTAATACGACACCGACAAATTGCTCTGGGAACATTTTTCGATAAGCGACGGCTTACTTTATCTACCAGTGTACATATAAGGAGACCGCGAGCCCGAACGGATGGGAGCGCAAACTTGAGCCCAGAACTCTCGATTTTAAAGAAATTAAGTCATGTTCCAGTCGCTTTTCTTTGCTCGACGTCGAAAACGTCGCCGAATCAGGTCTCACAAGACCCGAGAAAAAAGAACGAGTTTTTGTTCAGTTCTAAACTGGAGTTGGCGATATTAAAACTGGATTTGAACACCCTGTACATACTCTATAAAATACTTCTATATGTAAGTATGACCCGAGATATCCAAGATTCATAAGGAGTCTATTCTCCGAAGCGCATTGAGAGAAATTGGCGACATCGCTATTCAGTGACGTTTACCTCGCTCGAGGGGTAAGAAGAGACCCACTTCGAAAATGATCTCCGGCAAGTAGACCTATGGGGATGGAGCACACTCCCGTTCTCGCCCTCCTCTGTTTCATCCTTTTCCTCCCTCTCGGTCTCTCGCCCATTCTCCTTTGTTATCGCCTACGTTGAAATGGTCTGCACGCCATATATGTTTCTTACTGCTCCTTAGAGTTCCCACAGAATTTAGCGCGCCAGTCAATCGACGCCATCAACCTTTATGCGCCCTTATATTCAAATAATGGAAAACCGTAGTTCTTCCAATCCCTTCGTTTCGAGCAGGAACGTTGAAATTCTTATCCGGACTGTATGAAGAGGAAGGAATGGTAGAGAAATATTTATCAAAATCCTTTAACAGGTTTGACGATTCCAAAATAACTGAATTTCGAGACTGGACTCTCGAAAAGGACCGGCCAGTAAATATTTTTGATTGTGTGGAAAGCCACTGGTCCTGTGAGTGGTTTTGACCACGAGGAAGCCCAAAATTTCACTCCGTTTCAAGACAAATGATGGAATGCAGCGAGCAGAGTATAATTTCATGTGGTACACACAAGAACGAAGTCATTTCCATTTCTATTACACGTACTCACGTTTCTACATACCATTGATAAACGAAGGCTGACGGGCTAGTGTGAGTTTTGTACGTGTGCATCGTAGGTCGGGGAGGATGTCGAGTATGGTGAATTTCAGATGGATATATAGTTGGTAGAAACGGACATAAAGGCAACATGACGGGGTCCACAATGGTCGGATGCCTGAAGCGCATAACTATCGCTCCCGAGGACCGAATACTCGTGCTATATGCGGAGAAAGCCAAAATTCACGAGAAATGTGTTGGTGGTAAGGGATGTATGACCAGCAGCTGACGCTGGCCATGCAACAGCCAAGTTTGCTGGTAACGTTCGAGTGCGTCTGGTACTATACAATACTCATCTACTGTAACAGGAAAGACAGAAGGTTCCAGCGCTTTGAAACTCGCCTTTGTAGATTGGCAATTTATTTGAATTTGATTCTCAAACGACGCTCACGACGAAGTCTGAGACATCTGTAGGTAAATAATTTTTTTAGTTTACACTTTTTTTCATTTCTCGAAGCAACAGTATTTTATAAGATCGGGAAGGTAACGGTTTTTATGGAAAGTATCCGTTCGCTCACGTAGGGAAACCTTTGATTCATGAGCTTGAGTTTCATGGAAAAAAATAACTTTTTCGAACGGTTCTACTCGAATGTACTTATAATCAATTCTGTGGAGTATTCAATTTCTTTCGCTTGACTTTTCTTCTTCTCTCGTTTTTTTCTTCCGTCTTATTCCTCTCCCTTTCTCTCTTTCCTTCTTCTTGTCTCTGGCAATCCTCATTCTCATACTCAGCAAAAGCGCAAGAGCGGCGTAAAACGCGAGTAACTATTCATCGGAGTTACTTGATAAATTGGCTGAAGTTTCTGAGGCCGTGGAACGTTTTGCGATTCCTGGGAAAGTCTCGCCCGTATTACGTCGAGCTATGCGCACAGAAGTGAAAACGTGATCTCCCTCTCTTCTGCTCCTTTCCACTCGGATCCTTCTCCGCATGCTGAGAAAAGCACAACGAGAGGAAAAGAGCGACTTTCATGCGCTAGATGGAGAATAAAAGATGAGGAATAAAAAGTAGCATCGGATGCTCACGTGAGATACGTCTCAAGCGGACTTTCTACTTGTCTAGCTTCAACCGAAGGGTCAAACGATCAAATAACAAAACAAAATGTTATCATACTTTTATTTTTATAGAAAATATTGTGGTTCAACGATCGCTTTTCGATTAAGATATAGATCATGCCCGAAGGATCGTATTTTATGGGTGTATAAATTGGACCGATTTTAGCTTTCTAATTATATAATCACTTTAAATTAATGTCACAGGTATTAATTCGAAATTGTAAATAAATTTTTTCAACTTATCTTTTGGCGAATGAAATTACAAGTCATTAATTAATCGGAGATCCACCACTGACTGAACCCGAAATTTCATTCGTCCCTGGCGAAAATACTATAGTTTTTATGTAAAAATCGTTTTAGAGAGCGCAAAGGGAAAACACAACGGGAAATGGATAAAGAAAAAATCGTTAATAAAAATCTTTATTATTAGTGAGACAATCGTATCGAATTTTTTCCCAAACCTTCACTATATACTTTATTGTTATTGTGTACTTTTTCATAAACCTCGTAAGAAGCGTTCATTCGTTATATGAAAAGATGAACAATTTTTTACGCATAGTCCCTATCACCCCGTGTATTTTTCTTCATATTTAAACACCTTTATTTCAATAACCAATAAGACGAACCCCTTGAAATTCGATACGCGTGTGAGTCGACTAGCCATTTAAAGTCTGAGTAAATTTCAACACTTTCTTAAAGAAAATCGTTTCGTGCATGAACTATCTTAAACAAATCTTTTAGCCCAAAAGTCAAAGGTTTGCTTGGTACGTAACGGTTCAAAGTAAGAAATTTGAGGTCACACACTGATCCCCAATGCATTCGGAGGCTCAATACAGTGTCAGCTGCGTCACACATTAATTTGCCTGATGTATCGGTACGATCGAATCAGGCCACATAGATAACGGTTCCGCGGGAACCCTCTGTTTCCTACACGGCCCACGTTTCTATAGCGATGTTTAATATGCGAGATTTTATCATCGAAGTTTAAATGCCAACTGCGAACAGCAATGCATATTATATCCTAGGCATACATGCGTTACATACGTAAATGAAACATTGTTATAAAAATGTAAAGTGGCACATCGAGCGGTCTCATAATAATCATTGCGAAAAATATGTATCGCGTTATTATTGGACGATAAATAATGCAGTTAATTATTCGTGTATACTCGCTCCATTGTCTCTATATTTGATGCTTTTTTATCGACATTCTTCCATGCTTTGATTCGAATGCTAGCACGTTTTTTTTAAATTCATTAATCGCGTGTGAAACTTGGTATATTTCCAGTCATTAAATATATTGTACATTCTTTCATATTAACTTCGCTGGTGTTGTTTTTTTATTCGTTTCTGTTCGGAATACCACTTGAATGAATGAAGTCCACACCGGGGTTTGGTATTATTATCAATTATTCGCAGCATAATTTCCAGTGGAGTAGGAAGTTTGTGCTCATGCAACATTAAAGATCGAGTCCGTAATCTACATGCATAATTTTTTATTTGAATAATGAGCTTGAAGGCTCATCAATAGTAAGAAAAGGATTCACAAGGAGCCTGGAAAATGTGGAGAAAAATCATTTGGTCCTTAACGCTGATTCTGAACTTTCCGTAGATAAATTTATTTCTATTTCTTGGTGGTTGAGTAACGACGCTGCCGAGACGAACGTAAACACTTTCCATGAACACATGGACGTGAAAACGTCGAAGGTAAAAGTGGAGTGAGCTATGCGCGGCGAAAGAGGCTTTGTAAAATTGAGTTCTGCGAAAAGGGTCGGCCGCATTGAGACGCGCCGTCTGTGGCGATAGTGTGGTTATATTAAGGTGTCGGCGTTATCGTAGGCAAAACCTTTGAACCTTTGTGAAACGTCCCGGAACCTACCAGGAACCGGCGTGCAGAGGCTTTCTTTACCTTTCAGGCTCCTGTACACGACTACAGAAACTCGCTGGGAAAACCGGGCACACGGTTTCGTCTATACTATGAATATAAGCAACTCGCACGAGACGTAAATTCGACGAGTACAGCGGATCAAAGCGTCACAGGGGGTCCGTATATCCATTATTCATAACTAACGAGTATCGACGTTTCTCTCGTGGGATATCTCAATTTCGTTCTATATTCATCTTCAATCCTTTTGGACCTTGCCCTCTCGCTCTCAACTTTCCTTTCATCCTCGCACTTCCTATTTTTCTTTTCTGCTCCTGTGTAACAGCGCATTTTACCTTCGTACGTATGTGTCATTTCTTCTGGCTCGAATTCATTAATTTCTCAGCCATTTCAAATTTCACTACTTTTATACTTCATCGTATAAAAGACTCTCGCGCTGGGGGCTATTTTTCTTTAATATTCCAACACAAATATATTTCCATCGTCGGGATATCATCAACCCTGTTCTGCTTTTCCGTTGTCTCGCTCAATTTTTTGTGAAATTTTAATAAAAAACAGTTATTCCCCTTGAATATTAAAATACATTAATTACCAGCTTTTACCCGTGGCTTCGAGCGCGTGGTTATTTGAAAAACTTTGGCAGGAGGAATAAGACACTGACGAGGAGTAAAAGTAACTTGTATGTTACTCTCCGTCCCTTCAACTAATTCTCTGCCAAAAATCAAGTAGATTGGTTGCTTAGTTAAGGCGTGAAGGAAGAGCACACAAACAAACGATAAAACACACTTTTTCATTAATAATATTATTTAAGATGACAGCGATGTTTCAATGAAACTTCAATCCACATGAAATATAAGATTCTTTATTTATCGAAAAATTTTCTCATTGCGATGGTCCTGCCAGATTAGTACTCTCGAAACAGTCAAAGTCTTATTTCATACCACTTTAGTCTTTTCAATATCGATTGTTGCACGAGAGGCCTTGAGAGCCAGTTCAATCAAGAGTTTCTCCCAGAGCTGTTATTATAACGAGAGGCCCTATAAGAGCGTTTGTATACTTGGTTGCCTTTGACGATAACACGAAGAGTAGCGATTCGATTTTTTATGATGAATAAAAATGAAGTATATCGAAACTAGAGAGAAAAAATTAATTAAGAAAAGTAATTGAGTTTCTTCAGCAGGCGACCTTCGCTTCAACTTGCTCTCTCTCTCTCTCTCTCTCTCTTCACGCTCTTTCCTCGGATTATGCTTTACAATTTTTATTGCAAATGCAATCAAGCTTCATGCAACAGGATTAGCTAACTAAAGTTTGTGAAACGTGAGAATGTGGATTGAAAACCAGCTTCAAAGTTTTTACTCAAGGGCCAGCGTGTAAAAGGGTCGGAAAAATCTTTTGAACAGGTCACAAGGTACTCATCTCCCTCGAGGCTTGCATCAACAAAAAGGCGAGCCATGTCCTAAGCAGACGGCTACTTTGTCCAGCCTACCGGCGTCTTTTGAGCCAAACATTAATTTCCTGAGACGAGAGACAGGCTTTTAACTAGCCGGTCCCGCAAAAACATGTCAACATCAGGCTCCTCTCTCTGTTATGCAAGAAATCTTAATGCTCAAACCCTGAACTCGTGCTCTCGTTTCTTTCCACGTGAATTTCTCGGTGTAATTGCACTTTTCATTTTTTAAAATAACCCCCCAACCGAAATCCTTCCCATTGCTAAATTCAGTACAATAAAACCGAGAAAAAATCGAAATAGGAAAGAGCATCTTGGCTGAAAAGTCAGAGGAACTTCCTCAAACAAAATAAACAATGTTAATAGTTCACTTTCATTCGTTATTCTTTTCATAATTTTAATCAAAATGATAATAATTCATCAGACGGAAGGATCACTAAAAGTATCAGTTTTCTCAGTAAGCAGAAAACACTTTTGTAGGCTAATATTTTCAACGTGTTTTCCTCTTAGCTGCAAAGAGTCCACCGGCCTGTTAACGCTCGAAAAATATTGTCTCAAGATCGTTGTGTACCCAAGTCCTTCGATCATCCTGTTCAAGCTACCCCGAGCTATCAATTTCCTTCATAACAAGATCACCGTCGTGCTCAGGAAAAAAAAATTCAGTAGAACCATAACAAAAGTGAAACGTATTCGTTGAATTTTATCATACATTAAAATATTTGGCAGCGTTTACATCTCTTTATTGAGTCTCCGAGTGGTTGCTAAAAGGTTTGAACTTCTTTTCTGTCCTTTTCATTTACACTCATGAATTCTCGGTATACTGCAGAGTTGCTGAAGCCTTGTCCGTTTCGCGTACGCAGTAAAAGCTTAATTTTGTAGTATTTTCATATCCACGAATTCGACGTTGGGGAGGTTGAGGATGTTTAGCGGAATCGAGTGAAACAATAGAATCCTGTACTGATTTACTCGACTCCATAAGAGCGCGAGGGGCACGAGCGAGGGGAGCAGAGGAGAAAGAGGGTTCGCCTGCAGACTGGATTCCAAAGAATTTCAAGTCTCGGGTTCGACTCATGTGTCTCACTGCTTGTGGAACGGGGGTATACAAGAGGAAAGCGTGGGCTCTGCAAGCGGTATACTGGCTTTACTCGGTTTTCCGGTGGACGTTTCTGGAATGTAGATACGCTAGCGGGACTAGCATTCGAAATGAAACCGAGAGAAAGAGCCGGGGAAAGGAGGGAGAAAAGAGAAATTCGATGGATCGAGGAGGGTGAGCCGAAGTATGTACGTTGCGCTTCTGCTCCTCGATATATATTGCCGCGGTGAATGAAATGGGGAAAACCGATGCATAAGGCTGGCGCGTTGGTATGGGGAGAGTGGAGAACAAAAAAAATGAAAATCGAAGAAAAGAAATATCGGGAGAACGATGAAGTAAACATGGGAGCAACGTAGATGGGAAATTCTTGATTACACTTAAAAAGAACGCTTCAACTGCGTGGCTCGTGCAGGGGTTGGTGGTTAATTTGAATAAATTCTTGGTTCATTAGATCATAAATTTACTACATAATTTATACTGCGTAATATTCCGAGCGATCCATCATTTAAACTCGTGAAAACGAGGAAAAGTCAGGCTCCGCGGAGGCTGATTGGTGCACACAAAATTTCGTCAAAGTTTTTGATTTTGTCGCGATGAGCCAGTCCCGCCGTTCATGAAAAAAGCCTCAACCTTGAAGAACTATGCTGCTGAACAGTAACGGCGGACTACGAATGAAATGATCAACGAAAAAGCGAAAAGAAAGTTTAAGCCCAGCAGTCTCAGGTACTATCTAGTCGTTGCCATTAAGGGTTTGTACTCTCTCGGGACTGGAATAGACAAAAGGTCGGAAAGAATTAATAGGATCCGAGAGGGATCCTCGTACAACAGGGGCGCAGGCCTTTCCACCGCGCATCTTGTCATCGTGCTTTCGGAGCTCTCGACGCCGACGAGACTCTTCAGGAAATGTATTACCGTAAATGAGTTACCCGCGGCAGTTTCCAGGCACCAACTGCTGGAATAAAGACAGAGAGAGATGGAGAGGAAGCTAGCGAGTGGAAAAAAAAGAAAATAACAAGAGGGGCCAACGTGAGAGAAAAAAAAGCGTTACGTAATTCGTAATGAAATTGTCCTGTACTTCGGAATGTACAAGAACCAAATTTACACTATGCCTCGTTCTCGATTATTAAATTGTCCTCATTACAATTTTTCTTTCGTTCGTAAAACAGAAAAAAAGTCGATTGTATTATTCCTTTACATAACTACTCGTTAGAACTAATTTCACTTTCGTTCACACGAGCTTCCCGTCATAATTCAATTCCATTGTATTTTTATTCGACTTTGTTTTGCTCAATAATTGATAACTCAGCAGTTTTTAAGTAACTCAATTTATGATTATATTTACATTGGAATTGTAAACTTTATTTTTAGTTATCTCTCGCAGAAAATGAATTAATATTTCAATTGAGCTAATATCAATGCAGCCTCATCGATCCTTCTGTTAACCGAAGCATCGTTCCATACTCCTTATTTTTTTTCATCTCTTTCCTCGCTTTTATTGAAATTTACACTTTCTAAAATCGACAGTCAACATTTGATTGGAAAGAGAGTAATATTACCACGAATTGGAACACTCGACTTGGAATAACCAAATAGTGACGATACGGAACAGCTGACACCAGTCTGAACAGATGGTAAAAGAAACTAGCCTGATTTACCAACGTCGTGGAGCTTCAAGGAAAAACTTTTCGCTGGATTTCAGCTGTATAATAATGAAATTACTCATTCACCAACGTTAATGTTTTACGAACGGGAAGCCCGAGATGAACATCTCCAAAAATTATTTTCAGCACAAACGGTCACTGCTCTTTGCCATGAAACTTTTTTTGCCACTAAATAGAAACAAGAACTGGAATAAAATGAAAAAAAAAAGAGTTTTGAGCCAAAAACGGAAACGAAACTGTTCGAAGTCAGAGATAGTAGAAAAAAATTTTTTAAAACTTCTATCACTTTCTTATCAATGTAGTTCAATGTTCAATATTCGAGCTACATCGACAAGAATAATTGAAATAAAAATTACAGTCCTGAACAAATTTCTTTTTACCAGGCCATCTCTTCTAATATTCCGTTCGCTAAATATGAATGGTCACGCATTATATCAGTCTCTATTCACCAAAGCCATAAAATGAATTTCCGGTTATAGTCATTTCACGGCAACCGTGGAAACCGTCAATGGGTTCATTACTTTAATTAACGGATGTTCGCTCCTTCAGTTTTATATATCGATTGATCGGACACGCCGCGTTAAAGCCCGCCAACAATTCGCTTCGTTTCGATTTTACCACCGTGCAGTTAACGTCAATGTTGTCGCAACATTACAACCCTCTCTGTGTTTATGCACGAGATAACATCGGGGATCCTCGTAGATCTTTCGAAAATTGCTACACACGTGAATATTCACTGGGTTTTATAAAACTCACGCAGTTCGTAGATTTTAATTAAGCCACAAAATGTTAAACCGAATTGGTCCGGATTCTCTCAGAATGTAATTAATATATATAAATACTTATAGGATCATCCAATTTTATAGAGCAATATATTTTCAAGCTCAACGTTAAATTTTACCGGTTATAATGTCGTTCTGTTGAATCTCTGTTGAATATCAAGAAGCCTTGTTTTTAAGGAAAATCATGCGTTACTTGTGATTCAAAAAAGCAACTGAGCTTTTTTGCTCTTTTCATGATCGAAGAAACGAATAAAATTTATTCTCGCAATTATTAAAATTATGTGTAACTTATTTGTTAAGATTGATACACTTTTAATACAATGATAACGGTTAAAATACTTTCGTAGTAAAATCGTTAAGTTAAATGTGACAACAGCCATTTTCTATTTGCATGCATATCTATATTTTAAACCAGTTGGCTCATAGTGTCGTCAAACCTTCCACAGTTTATGCCATTATTACTCGTTATAACCTCAAAAAAGTGTTTTTCTTTTTTCATTCTCAAGTGATTTTCACCGTTAACAAGGCTTTCTCAAGACATCGTCATTGATATCTAAAAACATTCTATTTTCTTATTCTCGTTTTTGGCTCTTTAAAGTTGGGAGGATCCTATTTCATTAAATCCAAATCGTCGTACAAGAAGTGCGCTTGCCATAAGAGCCTATTTATAACCCTTCAAAAAATGTGATTTTCATTAACTGTTTTCTCAATCACTAGACGGTAGATCCTACAATAATTCTGGGAATAGATGCACGCTGTATACTTCTAGCATATTTCCAAATTTCAACTCCTGAAGTTGTAATTCACTGTCCACAAAAAAATCTCTACAAAAAATTAAATTTTCAATCACTTCTGGATTTCCGGTAAGGTTATTAAGCCCTGCGAATTTATTGTATTCGAATGGTTTAATAAAAGTTCGTTTGAATATTGGTCATCAATGTGCATGGCTGCTTAACGAACAGGTCAATGGTTTGCGCTTGTTTATTAATTGAGCTACCACGAATCTTCCAGTTCAACGAATCCAGAAACAATGCGTATACCAAAAATACCAGCATCTCGATGCTCGAAAATATGTTTTTGTTTCTGAGCGAAATGGGTTTGGAAATACGATAGCCATTACTGAGGTTGAATTGGTTGTAAAAAGTTGTTGGAATCATCGCGTGAAAGTGAAGTTGAAATAAAAAAAATATCCGTTAATTTTCAGAGCCCTGAGAACAATGCGTGATATTGACAGATCGAAGGTTCTATTTGCGCCAAGGTTTATCACAACTGAAACAAACTTTTCCACGTTGCCCTCCACTAAACGTTCCTCCCTTTCTCACCGTCCTGTATTTTCTCAACGTCAAACCGATTTTTTGTAGTAACTAAACGTGTCGCCGCGTCCACTTGGTTTTCGTTGGGCCGCGACAAAGCACCCGATAAAAGCGTGTCTCTTTTCGCGGCTCGATGCAACGCGAGGGAAGCGAAAAATTGGTGGGAGTGAGGGAGAAAAGTGAGAGATGAGCGGAGAAGGAGGAGGCCAGGGGAAAGAGAAAACCGACGTAGTTGAAAACTATAGTACAATGGTGAACCGAAGTGGAAACTCGGAAACAATACGAGCCCTGCTCGTTCCTCTCTAAAACTCTACTCTTTCTCCGTCTGACAATGTGTCGATCTGTTCAAGTGTGTTTTCCTCCCTCCCGTCGAACAGAGAGCTTCGATGTATTCTATGGGTAACGAGACACGCGATAGCCGCCGACGGTTCCGTGGTGAATTGCAGTTGGAAAAGGGACACAAAGATGCGTGAACAATCATTTTTTTTTCGATGGAATCATTCGCTGAATAAAAAGCTTCTCATTCGAATACTCGCTTGACAAACAGAAAGGTTGAAGTTTTCATTGCAATTGCGTTATTGTTGAATAACAAATTGCACCGTTTAAACAAGAATGAGGAAAACTCTTTTTTATTCGCAATATCTCATTACCAGAATCCAAATGAAAATTCACTTTTCTGTGAGATGAAAAATAAATATTCATTTATAATCCGTGATTGAATCTCGTAGAAAATTGTATTATAATTGGTTTCAGACGAAAATTCGAGGCCATTTCGTTGAAATATTGATAACGATTTAATCGTATTTCTGAAGAGTCCGCTAATGTATTTGCAATCGTGCTCGCACGATAGACTCACTCGTGTGTCGTTTTAATCGCAGTTTCTCGTGGATCGAACGAGAGCAAAGTCGTGACGCGGATAGCAGCAGCAGCAGCAGCAGCCGGAGCCCTACAAAGTGTCTATCTCTTTCTCGTCCTCTTTTTTTCAGGACTCTAGACGACCTCCCGGAATTCTACACCGCTAGAATACTTACCGTTTGTCGTGATCAGACGAGATTTTATCGGAACTTACGGTGATAGTAGAAGCAGAGAGAAAGGAGCAGAAAAAGGAGGGCGGGGGGGGGGGCAGAGGGAAGGAGAAAACTCCTATAGATAGAACGAGTGAAGCAGAGACGTTTCGGTAGCCTTTATCGAACGTGTCTATAGTAGATGCAGAATCCATGCACCGTGGTCACGTTTAAATGGTAATGCAGAAATAGATATGAAATGACATTCGTACTTAAAGTACAAAAAAGGAGTGACCAAAAACTTATTTCCCAATAACTTGAGCTCATTTTATTCACGATTGGTAACAATTTTCAAAACTTTCATTCAAAAATATTCGTAACTCGATTCATTTATGAAACAAACATTGACATATTGCGTTTAATACGAGCAACTATCAGTCGTCAGTCAACGTGCAAATTTACACCAACGAAAATTTCAAGTGTCTAGAACTTCAATTTGGCCATTTTTCTATAATAAAACTTGATTTTTCAATGTTTTTAATGATTGTTATCAATTATTAAGGAATTGTTACCCCCAAAAAGTCTCGTTGTAAGATCAATTCCATAGATTCATGGATGAAATAATAACTTTTTGAAAAGTCCAAGTGCAAATTTGCACCAGCGTGGTGAGTGTGCGACTTCAGAGAGAGTGTAGTGTCTACGGGTTAAAGTTCAGTTCTGTTTGCTATGGTTAAATATAAAAAAAAACTTTGGCGACGTTTTCAGAGAGTCCATTGATGAAATTTGTATTCGAACATATTTTAACTTTTCATTGACTCATTTTTTGCTGCTTTTCATTTTCGTATCGAGTAACGTGATCCGATATTTTCTGTAATTGGCAACTCATTCGAGCCCGTTAAACCCACCTACTGTGAACAGGTAATGTAGGATTGCTCAAAGCTAACCGACATCATGAAGTAGATATAGGAACTGTAGAAGATGGACCGTGAACAGTGGCTTTAAAGCAGGATCTCCTATAGAGACAATTGACGGGAATGCTCTTGATACGCCCCGAAAGACTCATTTGCGACTGTTCAACCAGTCGACGAACTTGACACTCGATCACACGAGAATCCACTCGGCATTTCAAATCTACTGAACTACACAGTCGTAATGCACACACATGCACGCAGATTTCCGGTGGGAAAAGATCTTTTGACCGATATTTTCCACGTCACTAAATTTATGATAGGAACATTTGAGAAAATCATTTCTTTCTGAATTATGCTCCATGTGATAAAATTTTTGTGTTGAAAACTTGGTACTTCAACAAAATATTTGCACGAATTATTCAATTTTTTTTTACTTTTTTTCAATGACGTCTCGTTTGGTGTTTTTTACACCGAAGTATTCTTTACTGCAAACCTCAAAAGTTTAGAAAAAACGATTTTTATCTGCAATAAAGTAAAATGGTATGTGGATAGACAAAATCATTTTGAGCCACGTTAGCGAACCTTATTGAACATAATTTCAGCTGCAAAAAACGTACAAGTTTTATGATTGCTTACGGAGATTCCATGATTACTTTTTATTTAATAATATATTTTTAAAAATAATTTTTTTTAATAATTCTTTTTTCATTCTAATTTTTTTTTTCAATTTAATTGAATTTTTAAAATTATTTTATACATTAATAATTTTATATTAATTAATAAAAATTTAAATTAATTTAATAATAATAAAAATAAAATTATAAGGGATCCGTCACGATAATGAAAATAAGGAGCGTCCGCGTGTTTAGAGATAATCTCATCGATGAAAGTTGGAAAATGTCGCAAGCAGAAACTCAGCGGTTGAGTTTGACAGCACCAATAATAGGTTAATAAAAAAAAATTTGATTCTTATTGCTGAGAGACGTAATAATGCGTTGTGATGAATTTTCATTAAGAGCCAGTCGAAATGTTGCACGATCAAGGAATTTTATAATCGTGCATTCACAAAATACAACCCTGCAGGGAAAGAGGTCCTGAGTGGTTCGATGAATGTTTAAAATCTCCGTTGAAATATTTCGGACTTTTAGAAGGAAATCCTACAAAAACAATTGGCGTGTCTGATTAAAAAAAAATCAGGAAAATTCACGTGAGTGCTTTATATCCGATGAGATTTTAATTTCCATTCAAACGATTTGTGTTCTCGGACATTCCGTAAGGATATCGAGATACACGCACGTATGTGAGCGATCGATTCGGCCAACGAATTTGTTATTCGATGCATTCTGTACGAGTTCTCTCGGTCACCCTGATTTTATCGCTGGCTTCAATCCAATCCCTCACGTCACCCTGTTTCAACGTTTCCAATGGCTCGATACGATGTGTTCACGGATACGCATATACGTATATACATCTAGACACGAATGTACGCGATGCACTACGTGCTTTCTGTTTCTACGTTCGATTTCATCGAAGCAACACATCGCGCTTCACATTTTCCCCTCTTACCCAAGCTTTCCAGTTGCTCGATCGTTGAATTCACCTGTACCACGTCACATACAAGCGTAATTTGAGGCATCTGCACACGACTTTACATACAGGCGATTCTAATCCGAAGCTCGTGTGCTGCAAAAGAGAAAAAACGCAGCAAACTTTTTCTGTTCCCAAAAGAATGGAGCGTTTGTATTGCTCGGTGAACGAAGCTGTTACGAAACGCGTTTACTGAAGAATCTTAACTGACAAAATGTTGGAGTAATTTTTGTCATTATATGCATCGAATCAATGAAATTATTGAAAATATTTTTTATTGATTGTTATTGAAGAAGAATGAAGTTGAGTGAACTTCGGAGTGCCTCCTGACATTGTGCGGCCTTGGTCCCACTCAGGCACACATACACACATGCATTTAAATCAATTTTTCATTCCCGGTTGCATTGAGCCAAGGAAAAAATTACTGATAAAAGGGTTGAGCAGAAAGAGAGTGCAAAGAAGTTCAAAAGGCTGAAAAAAGAGCTGGAAAACCGCGTATCTCCCATCCTGAAAACTGCATGCAAATATCATGAAACTTCAACAGCGAACGTTTTATTACTTGCTGAATTTTTTTCATTCCCTGACTTTGACGTTATCGATATTTTTTTACGCAGTCCTTTTTCAATCTTTTCAGAAGTATACATAAAAAATCAATGTCCCGCTCATTTATATATATTCCTGTCGCGTAATAACGAGTGGAAGAGATTGATAAACGAAGTGAAACAAAATCCCATTGGGGCAACAAGTAACGAAAATTTGTTGGGACAAATTCGTTCTCCAAAAGATCCGCAGATGGGATTACATTTTGCCTGGAATAAAAACCATGAAATATCGTTCGTTCGAGTCCAATATTTCGTGTGGATACAGACTCATCCATATTTTTTCTCATCGTTTTACTTACAGATTTTATTTCACGGTAACGAGAGATGAGAGAATGAAACTCGATATGAGTGGAATCAGAAATGAAAAAAATAAAAATAAGTTACACATAAAAAATTATTCTTCAATTTACTTCCTCAAGTTTCTATAAAATCTGCTTGTCTATAAAGTGGCATTAACCCTCTCAGACCGAGACCTATTTCGCGTTGACGGAAAATGATTCCCTTCATAATTTTATCTCAAAATACTTTCTAGTTTCCGAATCCATTGTGACATTTCGGTTTTTTTGTTGGGAAATATTAATTTTTGAATGTTCGCTGCGTGCAGCACCAGATCCTTAGGGAGCAAAATCAGGAAAATTTACGAATGAATCTAGCACCGAATACCTTAAATACATCATATTAGCTTCCCTTTGAAAGGAAATAACATTTGGAGTACGAAAAAAAAATTTATACCCACTTTTCTTTTGCGATAACTAAAGCACCTTTTCACACAACGCCAACTCAACATGAAACGCCGACTTCATATTGATATTTCGATGAGTTAAAGCAGTTTATCTCTTGGTTTAGGAGTATCTAAGGTGCAATCTAACCTTGCTTGATTGAAATAGGCAGTTAGAACCCCGACCTTACTGACCGATGCAGTTTCATTGGGCCTGGAAGCGCGTATTGCGTAGAAGCAACATACGGTCCGAGAGGGTTAATTCACTATTGTCTTTTCTTATGTCTTCCAGAATTGTTTCAAGGAAATTTGATTCGTCGTCTGAAAAGTGTCAAACGTAATCGTGGAATTGCTGAATGAATTTGAAATAATTCATTCAATAAAAAGATCATCATCTTCGCCGGTTACTTATTCCTCTCAAGCTTTGATCAAATTTACATTTAGTATCAGATAATAAACCGTCGTATAGTGGACTAATCAGAATCGCGGAACAGCTAACATCTGTGATTAACGCCCTGAAACTCTATTTTATAAAACAGGAATTATGAAACTTATATATAAACAAAAAATTTCTACAATTTGAAGTATAAAATTCGCTTGAGCCAAGCCCGATTATATTCTAACGTAACTTCCCTTGAATTAGTAACTCCCCAAAGTCGATGGATGTTTATGAATTTGTAAACATAAGGTAACACTTCCCCATTCACTGGTATCGAATATTCTCTTCACGAATACATCGAAAAGTATATAATCCAATGCTGCATTTTGAAGTAACATTTGAAAATCCTTTTTGACGACATGCGTTTGGGAGTTGAATCCCACATTGCAAGAACCTAAGCATCAATGGGCTCACATGTATTGCGCTCTTTAGTGACCTACTATTACCCCTTAAGTTCTACGTGTTTCGTGTGGTTGAGATGTTAAGACGAAATAGCATTAAACCCTTCAGCGTCGTCTGGGTCGCACGTGCGGAACTTTGCTCCGCTTTCCATTCTCTCTTCACAGTGCCTTTGAAGACGCAAGAGGGTCCACTGCTGTTGAACGTCTCGGTCGCCTGTCAAAGGCATTGTTGTCGGTACTCAAACGATCCTCCTTATGCTCCACATCCCTTATTTTACTCGATATTGCCCACCCCCTGATCCCTCGACATTTTTTCGTCGACGAGCGTTCCTCATGATCGTTCGGCTATTGAGTTTCTTTATTACTTCGAATTTCTATCCAAGTCGTTTGCATCGATCACCTCATTGATCACACATCGAAAAAGCTATTGAGCTTTTTATTCCTTTCAATGCGATAACAAAGCCGTCACAAGGAACAGGGAACAAAAATTTGTGATTTGTAAGTAAGTCGGAGTCAATATCACTCACGATTGATAACGACTTGTCTTTTTCACCACTTACCAATTTTTTTGGATCTGCATCTTCGCCTGCAAGGAAAAAAACAATGATTATTGTGCAAGGTTTCAAACTCGCGTCGTTTCTTTATATTTCTTATCATTTTTCCAAGAATCAAAATTATAATCGCAATCCCTATGCACATGACGTTCGAAGGGTCGTTATGAGAATAGTCGAATGTTGCTCGAAATTAGTTTCAATTCGCTGGAAATTGCCTGCTACGTTTTTTTTTTTTTTCTTTTTTTAACAACATTCAAAAACTTTTGAGTGCATTTAATTGCCATCTGACCTTGGTCGAAAGAGCCGCGATGTCTCTTGGATCGATACCGTGTTCCTAATGGACGTTTATTAAAATGAAATGGTAGGAAGGATGCATGAGCCAGGAGCGAAAGAGCAAGAGTGGAAACCAGGTCGACAAGTTAATGACGTCTTAAGTAAATACAAGAGCGCGAGCGAGAGAGAGGAAAGTAGCGGCAACAAGCCTTGTATGATAATAGCTCAGCGGTTCGGTGATGCTCTGAGGAAAAGTTATGTTCTGTGACGGGTCCCGAGGTGGGATTCGACTTTGAAGTCTCCGAGCACACCGAAAGTAATGTACGTGTACATTATGCATATCAGGATGTTGCAGAATGAATAACTCTGTTGCTACGCGTGAGCTTTTAGCTCCAGGTTATAACAAAATTACAATCATTTCTATACGTACAACAATTTTCGGAAAGGAGATGCATTATTAACTTTCAAATATACACGTCAATTTCTCTTGAGCTGCGTTCACGGCTTGAAATACGAGTCTACACACTGAGGAAAAAGTATTGGAACAACAAAATGTGACATTGCGGGGTGCTGATGAAATATATGATCGTCGCAAGGTTAAACATGGTTAAACGAATAAAATAGTTTTAAAACTCTTCCGATAACATCAATTGCTGTTGAATCAGTCATTTTTGTTTCTCAGTGACTTGAATTTTGATTTCGGGACTTAATCGCCAGTAATAAAAAGCGCGAACTTTCAAATTTTTTGTTCTAACCGTACAGTCTGAATTCTAATCGTCTTCTGAGATGAAAAAATATTATGTTTTCATGAGTTAGAAAGCTACTCACCGGAAATTACATTGAAAATTGCTCCATAAGCGGGGCACGTATGCCTTCTCGTTAATGCAGAGTGATTCGTGTTTCCATCGGAAGTTTTAAACCTTAAAATACTTTGCGTTACGAGAAATTCCCGAGTTCTAGTGTTAAACGAAATCGTGATTTTATCGAAAGCGAAATTTCACCCTCTTTTCTCTTCTCTCCCACAAACACACACATATAAGTACACAGATCTGATAGAAAATCGTATAAATGTGTGTGTGTGTGTGTATAAAAAGGTATGCACGAAGGTGTATACCGTCTCGGAGGCAAGAATAACTCGGTTTTCTGGCCTTACGATTGTAATTTCAACGATTTTAGTGATATTTATATCGTTCGTGTCAAACGTACAAGACTCAAGAACCCAGTCGCGCGCATTTCGCTCTCGACCCGTTTCGAAATCGTTTTCTGGCTTGGGCTTCCACGATTTTCAAACGAGAAATCGTTCACCGATAAACGAAATGTTGAAGGCGCGAAACAGAGCAAGGGTCTGAATACGTCCGGGATAAGATCGCTACGGGAGTGAAAATAAACGGAAATGGCGCTTTAGAGGGACGAACGATCGAGAAAAAAATAATCGTTACCGAAGCTTTCGTTGATCCGTCAAACCTTTTTGTTTGCTCGAGTATTAACGCACGATCATTCAATACTTTTCTCGGAATTGCCCCAACTTGAATTAACGTTACGATAATAGAAAAATTGGCGAAGCATCGCAATAGAATATTTAAACGAGTTTCTCGGTTTTTTCATATATCATTATTCAAAATTTCACCTCGTTTCTATAAACGTCTCAGCCCCTAAAAAATTATTCTGGAATTCGACACGAAATTTATCGTCTCCTATAAACGATAAAGATTTTCACAATCGCTTTGCCACCTTCGATCGAGGAAAGTGTTACCCGAAAGGAGCTCTGACGTGCTGACAGTGTGATCCCCACAAGTTCACCATGTCGCGACGCGTTAATCAAACTCGAAATCGAATTTCAAAGAGCTTGGCGAATCTAATGTCAAAAGCGAAAATTGATCCGCTACGACGGTCTATCAAAATGCACACTAGTTAAAATGTTTGATGTCACTTCAACAAAGAGCTGCGCTCAAAAGGAGCGGAATTTTGGATCAGGCACCAGAGAACTGCTTATAGTTTGACACTTGAACCACGTGCTAAGATTTGAAAACTAATTTGTCTACGTTGTCAAACATTCCATTTCGCTTCAACTTTCCTTTAACAAAAAATTGTTAGATATTTCGATACGATGATTTTTTTCTGTTTTCTACTCTTGCAATAATAAGCCCTGCGACATCGAGTTTAATAATTTGTTAAACCAGGTTTCACACTGAGCTTTACTTCCCATGAAATCCCACTGTAAAACGAACTTCAGTATTTACGAACAATGAGAATTAACTTTGAGTAATATTACCACGGTTAATAATCCTTAATAGATAAGAGCTACAAACATTCGGTTTATATTAACGTCATTGTTGCCTTATTTTTTCAGGTGTTCACAGTACGAGATGTCCTCCGGACAGTATACTCACAGAGGACGGTGCTTGCGAGTGCGTGTCGGTCTGTCCGACCCACAAATGTGGACCAGGCGAACGACCTTTAGAAGTAAGAGCCGCAGCGGTCCCGGTTACTCCAGGCAGCTGTTGCCCGCTGTACAACTGCGTTCCCTCAGGTAATTACAAAAGTCGTATCAAAGCAGCAGTGTTCTAACTAGTTTCGCCAGGCTCGTCCTGAACCATGAATCCAGCAGGTTCTTTCCTTTGGCGTTTTTCCGTCCGGATATCGTCATTTCAAGCTCTCAGGAAGTGGATAACTCGAACCCCATAAGAGTACCTTCACGGAATAGCTCGTGTGTGACTTTTTTATTTTGAGCCGTTTGCATTCCCAATGAGCTTTCGTAACACAAATTGTTTATCAGGATGTCTTCGAATGCATATAGAAATTTTTCAGATCCAATGGGAACCAAGAGACTTATTCTTGTCACTTGCTACACGCGGAGCCATTCATTCAATTTTTACAAGCGATGGAATCTTAAGGTAGTTCGGGAGCTAAGCGCCGTAGAAAATGGAGTGCAACCTCCTTCCTGTGTGAACATTATTCGTTGTGAAGTATGTTCCAAAAGTCATTCAAATTATCGTTAATGATCAATAAAAAAACATTTAGTTACGATATTTTAATAAAATTTCATAATTTCTCGTGATTTTGGAATTTTTATATTTTCTCTTTTGCGTACGCCCCTGCTAGAATACGTCTTCATGCCGTATGCACATATACGAGCGTACAATATGGTCCTAAAGTATAGTGATAATCAACAGCGCGAGACAAGAAATGACTCAAGCTTCCACCCAAATTCTCATATGATTTTTATTACAATCATTTTTTTTTTAAAACTAGACGGTAGATCGTGTTTTTTTGAAATTCTTTCTTCAGAAAATACTCTAACACTGTGTCTTTTAAATAAAGAAAATCGTAAGAACCGTTCTCGAGTTATTTCGATACACATTTTTTGTTTGACGATTACCAAGTGTTGAGATGAAGAAACCATAGAACTTTAACTTGCAATATCTGAGAAACTAGACGGTAGAACTTTTTTTTTTTTTTTTTTTTTTTTCAATCGATTCGTTAGATTTTGCTGCTCAACATATATTTTTTTCATTTCCATAAAAAATCAGGCTTTGCTATTGATAAACGTTGAATTCAATAACAGTTTTATGTCTGAGTCACACTGTGAAAAGCTCAAAAACTAATCTGCAAAGGCTCTCTTTTTTCCCCCAAGGAACAACGCATTCGAAATTTATGCCAACTAAAAATGCTCAGGTTTTCCCAATGAAATTTTCACATAAAAAATCTCATATAAACATTACACACATTTGGGTATAGAAAGAAAACGACTTATATTGTTACGCACCCGGCACAGGTGGCACAGTAACGCTCACAGAATGCTTCTCTCGACGGTTCAAACACGCCCTTTCATCGTTCCGATGTAGGCACTATCCGGAATCGCGCTCTTCCGTTTCTCCTCGAGGGTTAAAACCTAGTCGTTGCATTACGACTTGGCTGTCCGTTAGAATATAACAGAAAATGTATACACGTGGAAATATGTGTTTGAGCGCGCGTGTATGCACGAGTATACATATATTTAGATATAAAATCTAGATGCCTATACGTGTATTGGGTGAAACGAACTTCAAGCTATTCCCCCGCAAACAGAAGCAGACCACCTCGCAGTTGCACTATCTCGGATCTCCGCCGGGATTTCCTTGTGAAATACGAGCGTTCTACCACTGTACGCGTATACGATCGTGTTTTGTACAACGTATACATTTGCAATACATTTTCGAGCGTTCCCGCCATTTTATAACTGTATATGTTCTGTATGCGCTTGCATATAAATATATATAAAGGGTTTGAATACCTCTGCCAGTATGGAGTTTATACGAAAGGTGGCATAAGTTACTGGGATGCGCCAACGACCAGTGAACTTTGGCGGTGTCGAAATCCAACGCTATTCCAAATATCCCTTGAGTTCACGAAGCAATATTGGGCCCCATACCTTACAGGAATAGCTTGATACTAGCGTATTATACGTGTTTTTTTTTGTGAGCCACCACGATGTTCGCACGAGCTCTTTTCGAGCTCGGTTCATTGATTTTAGAGGTTGTCTCAATTGGGAGACTCGACGTTTAGAGACTTTGCTCCTGGATCAAATGCTTTGGTTTAGTCTCAATGTGAAATTTTTTGAAACTTTTATCAACCTTTTTTGTAGATTTTCAATCGGGACTAGGGAGAATATCTTTTTTTTTCATATTTACTAAGAAATCCTATAATAGTTGAAGCTGAATGCTGAATTAAGGTAGTTCATGCACGAAACAATTTTTTTAAGATAGTCCCATATCAAAATACGCATATTAAATTTGAAAGAGTTCGTCATATTGATTATTTAGATAAACGTGCTTAAATATGAAGAAAAATACACAGGGGTATTGGGACTATGCGTAAAAACTCGCTTATCTTTTCATATAACGAATGAACGCTTCTTACGAAGTTTGTTAAAAAGTACACAATAATAATGAAGCATATAATGTCTTATTAGTAATGAAGATATGTTACGTTAAAGATGAAACTAAATTGGTAAAATGAGCACTCACATTTACTTATTTCGGCATTTTGTTTTTCCTTGGCTTGAGCCATTCCTGTCACAGCCTTCTGTCTTTTTATTAATTCTTTTTTTTCTCCATTTCCCTTTATGTTTTCCCTTTGTGTTCTCTAAAGCGATTTTTTATATACAAAACTAAAGTATTTCAGTCAGGGACGAATAAAATTTGGGGTTCAGTCAGCGATGGATCCCCGTTTAATCAATGGCTTGTAATTTCATCCAATAAAAATAAGTTGAAAAAATGTATTTACTATTTTGAATTAATAACTCTGAGATTAATTTAGAGTGATAATATCTTGAATTAGGGAGTAAAAATCGAGCTAATTTAGACACCCATAAAATTCGATCCTACGGGCTACCTTAAGAGCTCAAATGAGTCAAAATATTTGTACCATTGATTTACAAAAATAAGAACTAGCAGCTTGGTTCAGTTTGGCTTGAAAAACCATTTTAATTACAGAAACCATTTCTTGGGACGAAAACGATGATAGTCAGCTACGAAAAAAATGTGTCGACGATTTCGGGATTCCCCGTCCGTCGGGCGAGGAATGGCAGCAAGGTCCCTGCGTCAATTGCACCTGCGAAACGGGCGTTATCTCGTGCCATGCCACCATGTGCAAAAGCTGCGAAAATCCAGCACCCCTTTTGCCCGGCGAGTGTTGTCCTCGTTGCTTAACACCCACGAACGAGACGACTGCTCCTCCGAACAATTGTCCGTCTCTCGACGATTGCCAATTACCATGCGGCCAGTTCGACAATGGAGTGGACGAGTGTCCATCTTGCAAGTGTCCCAAAACAAAGGTACGCAAGGATTCATTTAAAAATCTCTGTATCTCAAAGATCTTTGATGTTTTTTTCATTAGAGTGTCATTTCGTAGCAAAAGTTGAAGGAGAAAAAGGCGCAGAATTCTTCGTATTTTTCTTAAGATAAAATTATTGCGACAATGAAATAAATTAGGTCAAAATATCAGGATAAAAATTCCTGCAATAACCTTGTAACAAGGAAAGAAGAGGTAGGATTCTTACGTTTCGAGTGAAAGAAAAAAAAAACAATTGCTTGTAACGACGAGCAAAGGGAAAAAAGTATGAGGATAGAGGACGAGGAGAAGGAGGAGGACGACGTTATTAAACGCGTTCCCGAGATGCTCGAGGGCTCCTATATATAGCAGAGGATACGAGCGAACGTTCGCAACGTCTTTTCTATTCGCATGGACCGAATTCGAAGCTTCCGGTGAAAAATCTAGTGAACTACGAGCTCCACTCAATATGATACACTCTTTTCCTCGCTCGCTCTCTCCCTCCCCGTGTCCTTTTTCTCTTACATTTGTCTTAACGTCTCTTGGGGAGACGAATAGGAATGAGAAAACGTTTCACACAGAGAGATACGTACCCCCGGGCTTTCATTATATTTCTTAGATAACTGCGAGAAATAAAAGACTGAGACCCGAAGAAATGATATCTTTGGAAACTCTCTTGGAAGCTTTATCGAAAAATTGTTACCAAAAGAGTTCTCTTCCCCTCTCTCTACCTTCCTCATTTCTGTCCCTCTTGGAAGACTTTGATTCCCGTTTGTTCAGCAGTCTCGAGTGATCAATAAAAGTTTTGCACTCTTGTAGCATTGTAAGTTTTTTTTTATAATTTTTTCTTTACAATGGTCCCTTTGGTACCGAGTTACTTTATCATTCGCCGATCCTTTTCTCTCAGCTCGACTATTTTTATTTCTCTCATTCTCTCTCCCTCTTTCTCTTTCTACAATCGCGACACTTTAACGATCGTACGGATTAAATTCTCATTCCAACGTCGCTACTGAGTGGGGAGAAGCAAAGCTCATTATTAACAGGTGAAGCCAATTAAAGCAGAGCATTCTCTATGTTGTGGCGAATCCCTGATAATTCAGTCCCAGACTCCTTCCGCCAAATAATTGTATTAACTTTAATCCACTCCGCTCGGATCTCCATTTGTTATCAATTCGTAAGACTCGTGCATCCACGAGATCCGATTTTCCTCGTAACTCAATCCGGATCGAAGCTTTTACGTAATCGATATTTTTCATTTTTTTCCCCCCCAATATTTTTATCCAAACACGAACTCGTGTCTGAAGGGCAATAATAAATCTCAGCGTAGTCAAATTTTACGGTCCTCCGTATATTGAATTCTTCTTGTAGAACGCTCTCTTAAAAATCTTCATAAGATACGAGATTGAAGAATTATGAAAATGTACGATTGAGCGGTTATTAAAAGTCGTTCAACTGTGTAATCGAAAAGTATTAAAATGTATGAATCGAACTATTTTGAGGGTAAAATCCATAATGGAAAATGAGATCAGCAATAACGAACAGAATTTAATATCCATCGAGCAGAATTTTATACATTATTCCAAATATAAATTTCGCATTAATTCATCAATTTATATTTGCATTCATAATTTATTCATCGGAGTTTAATTTCAATCGGCGAATGCTTTGATATTGAATATCTTTTTCTGCTCGAGCAGTGTCTACCTCTCCATCAGTGTGGGTCAAATTGCATGGTAGTGAAGGACGACGATGGCTGTGACGCTTGCGCCTGCAATAAGGACGAACAACCTGACGGCCCATCCTCTCACAACGGGGCAGTAACTTCGGAAGATTCCGGAGTCGTTTGTCCAGAACTCAAGTGTGATTTGCACTGCGAACGTGGCCTGGTGATGGACGAAAATGACTGTACTCTCTGCCAATGTAAGCCACAAGCAGGCTGTCCCTCGATGGCAGGCTGCAAGAAAAAATGTCCTTACGGCTACAAAACCAACAGACGCGGTTGCCCTGTAAGTTCCTTGCAGAACTCATTGAAAATATGATTGAACTCGATCATTGATGTCCTGCGTTAGAAGAAATCTGTTCTGTTCGAAAAGTGCATTTATTTTAGCAAAAAATGTTGAGATGACCCAGAAAAACTATCGCGTTCAACATTCAATAATCCTGCAGCTTGGAATATTCATTTTCGAATAGGTTTGTCGATGTCGTGCTACGTGCACCGATCTCCACAATACGACGCATCCCGAGGGAACCTCTTGGGAACCAGACGTCTGTACAGCTTGCTTTTGCGATTACGTGGGAAGACTTGTCTGCAAAGAGACAGTCTGCTCAGTTGCCTGCAGCAATCCCCTTCCAGCACCCCCTGGATCTTGCTGTCCAATTTGTCCAACGAAGGTAAGTCGTTGCATTTGTCCATAAGTAACGTGATAAAAAATAATTTTTCTTTTTTATCAATTTTTTCTTTCTTTCTAAAAATTTAATCGTTAATTGTGTTTCAATGAATAATGAGCTTACTGACAGCTTATGTTTATAGAACTTTTCTGTCAAAAAAATGGCAATAAGTTATATCGAATTTTCACCTCTTTTTTCAATTCAATTTTCATTTAGCCATTCAATATTCATGATTCAATCAAATTGAACTTTTTGCCTCCAGCATCCGGACAGAAATGGAACAGTGCAGCATATACCAAGAGGTTGGGGAACGGTGCCAATAATTCTCATATCAACTCTTGCTCTCATCTGTATAATGCTAATATTCTACGTTTTAAGAGGAAGATTTCGTGGTCGACTTTCACAAAAAGCGTCACTCTATTCCACGTATCCAACGCAATATTATAAATGTGTGCCAGCGTATGAAATGCCCAATCACAGAAATGAAAAAGTTGTTCCCCTCTAAACGGAATTCATTTTTATTGCAAATCCAAGTTTATTTTATTTTGTTTGATGTAAGAATTAGACAAAATGTAGTGATTTATGGAAACGTGTTGTTTCCTTTTTTTTATTATTGAAAACAGAACTGGAAGTTTCGAGCGTCGAATCATCTCGCGTGTATTTATCTCCTTGTTTATTTATCGATTTTGTAAAATTATTTTCATTCCATCAGTATTGAAACATTTTTTCCTCAAATTCATGAAAGTTGAAAGAATTTATCAATTGAGAGATCCTTGCTACTTTTTTATGGAAACTTCATATCGATACAGATGATCGCCTATCATGCATACACACGGGCTAAAGGAATCGAACTCTGAAACTGTGTTTGATATATTTATTATCCAATATTATTTATTCAACAGAAATGATTCGATGAAAGTGTTTCCAGTGTTCGTATTCGCACGCGTTCACCTCGAAAAATAAATAATTTGTGACGTGAAAAATCAACTGGTGCAGATATGATAACTGTTGAGGGAAACGTAAAAAAATAAATTAAAACAACAAAGATAACTGAAAAGAGTGAATATTGTTTTGATTGATGAAAGAAAAAGTGGCCATTTCATGAACTAACACAACAATACTGAACTTGTGTACACTTTTTTCTGTATTAACTTACCTCGAATATATCTTCCTCAACTATATTTATTAATTAATGGTAAAATGTAAACATTGAGATGCAGAGGGAAAACCGATAACGACGACGATAAAAAAATACTTATAAATATATAAATAATAAATATAAAAAATACATATACATATGTAATGATATAACAAAATGTAAATAAGACGATTGTAAGTGAGGTTGTGTATATCGTGAGATTTTGATCGATTTATCGAAATTTCACACACTTAATTTATTTATACTCGAAGATGCTGACGAAAATTCGAGTCGAAAATCATTTTCTTACGAAATAAATGGAAAAAAATGTTTTTTTGGTTGGAAAAAATTTCTTACAAAAGGATTATCGAAATAATCATTTTGCCCAAATAATAATGCTTCAGAATTATTTTTTCATTGGGAGTGTGCTCGCATACCTGACAGTATAATTTACAAGTATTAATATCACGAAAATGATGTGAAATTCGATTTTTTCATAAATCAATGATTCCACCATCCATTGATGATTTGACTTGTATTCTTTTGTTTACTTTTGTTAAATTAATTACGAGTTTTACGCCTGCAAAGTTATAATAAAAATTTTGCTTTCGTTGTCGACGATTCGAGGAACAAATCTCGTTCATTTTTGTGAGATTCGAGATACGCAAATACCATGAGATTTATGTTGCAAATTTGGATTGTAGATTATTTTTCACGTGAAAAGAAAAACCAATGTCGACAATGTGATGTATGTTAGGCATTCTCGGTCAAACGTCATCCTCATATATACAAAACATATATCTAGTGAGAAACGATGACCATGTGCACTAGCGCTGGAATCAACAATTTTTGGTTAACGTATTATTGTGCAATTGAGCCATTTACCACGAAGAGTTTTTTAAGTTTTTCGATTTGAACCATGTTTTTTGAGTTCGTAATAAGAACAATAATTTTTCCAAAAGTAATTTCAATTCATGATTCCGGTAACTCAGAATGCAATTTAAAATTATGATTCTCGTGATTTTGTGATAAGTAACATTTTTCTATTGATTGGCCTGAAAAAAAAAAAACAAAAGTCATAGTAATGAAAAGGAGTGAAACTCTTGAAATTTTCTGCTTTTCAGTTGAGCGTATGAAAATCTGTAAAAATCGTAAAAAACATTCGTGGCAATTAGGTTAATGACACGATGCGCGCAACAGTGTTTTTCGTCGAGAATTTTGTTGAATTTCTTTGATGAATGATAAATAGCTGTGTTATTAGACTGTTCCTACATAACGTTCTGCCTCTGTTTAATTTAAGAATCTATCTGCTTTAATATTTGAAAAAAATCTACTATACATATATATAAATATGATTATAATATTAAACAAAATAAAAAAATTATTTATCATCGACATAAATTGATTTGACGATTTTTATTTATATATTAACGTAACGATTTTGTCAAAATATATTTTCTATTAATTTATCCAAGTTAGAATTTTCGAAAGTGATATGTTTTTTTCGTGTTTGAAATGGGCGAGCGAAAAGGGGAGGCGAAGAGAGAGAAACGATTTCCACATATCCACTCATAATTATGTAGACGCGCGGGTGATCGTTTCGTTTTTAATTGATATATATTTTTTCAAACGTGATACCTCGATCACAACGGAGGATTCTAGCTCGTACTAGATTATTCCGGGAGTGTTAACGCACCACGTAATGTTATAATAATTAAATAACAACAATAATATTATTAATAATATGAAAAAAACTAGTAATAACTGTAACAACAATAATCAACGTAATTATAATACTAACGTATACAATGGATGTAGTTTTTAAGACGCGGAATAACACAGATTCATGTAAACACGATGGTGAGGTTTCACTTTTTCTAGAAATAGACCCACAATTTTTCGTAATTTTCTTGTACGCGCATCATCGCATTACGTATAATCCTTATAAATCACGCAGCACAGTGGCACAGTGCTACAGAGTTTTGAATTGAATGACGAGAAGTCTGGAAGAAAACGAAAATTCATTGGGTACTAAAATCCCGATATTTTTTTATTTAACAAAAAATGCTGTTGTTCTTATTTTTGTATATAAACTGATAAATCGGTTTTAACGTATTTGCATTAACTCGATTTCTCATTTTGGCAATATTGAATCTTATAAATTTCTGAAGCGATCTCTTTTAGGATTTTTAATGGGAATCGTCGTGTGACGATTACGGAATACGAAAATATGCTGTTTACTGGTCTCAGGATCGTAATTTTTTGACTGGAAAAACGTGTTGATCAAAAGCTGTCGCATATCAGTCGAGGATCGTGAACTGTGCCGATCGACCCTCGTTCCAGAAACCTCGTCGCACTTGGGCCAAGTCAAGCTCATTCCAACTCAAAAATCGACTAAACTCTGATTTTTATTACTTCAACCGTCGATTCTATGTTGTGAAAAAAATTCGCCGCAATAAAAATGGACCAGTAATTACATAATTGAATTCGAAAAGCAACATTTTTCAATCGAACAGTGACTTTGAATTATTCATATTCGGATAAATGAAAACATTAAAAAATTAATCTCATAATTAAACAATAGCATCAGCGAAGAAAAAACAGAGTGTTAAACCGAAGAATTGAGAATCGTAGTTTACTCGATTCGACGCGGAATGATCGATATACATTATAAACATGAATATTGTTTGTCAATAAAGAATAGGATTAAAGTTTCGTACGTGTGTACCTTGGAGACAATATTTATTACGATTCGGAGTAGTGGATGTGTAAAAGAAGGGCGATGCAGTCCAGATTTGTGAATGTCATTGACGCAACTTAGTTGCTTGAATATAAACCCTTAAATATTAATACTAATGTTATTAATAATATTAATGATAAAATAATGATAATAATATTAAGGTGATGATTTCGCGTGAAGGCTTTTTTGGAATTTTTTAGGGAAAGCTACAGCGAAATTTTTACAACACATTCATTAACATTTTGTTTGCTAACAAGTTCGCTCAAGATGTGAATAAACATGCGGTCAAAGTTTCGCAGTTTTATCATTCGCTAGTAAATATTTCCGAAAGAATTGCGAGTAAAAGCCTTCACACGGGATAACGGCATTAGCGATAAGTTTAATGATAAAAACTAGTGATTTAACATATCCAACAAAATATTTCGGAATTCGTTCTATTTAAAAAAAAAAAACTTTGCTTATTAATAAGGACAAACGAAAATTCTTTTGACGAGGAATTGATGTACAGTCCCTATCGTCGAAAATATTACAGGGCTAATTTAATTGATAAACAATTGCAGTCAGAGACTCTGAAAGAAATTTAAACGATTATTGCCATTGATTTTTTTAAGCACCGTAAAAATTTTTAATAACGAGTTCATCCATGGGACGTTTTGCTGTGAATTTTTTTGTTATTTTTAATACCTTTTTCGACGATGGTGTCTTCCCCGTTAAAGCCACCTTGTAAATTCATAAATTGATCGAATATATCGATCACACTTGCATATTGGAGTTGTGCTACAAAGAACACAATAAAAACAACCAAACAATGTCAAGTAACAAGAATTAAAAGGAAGACACAAAAAGTAAATCCATATCAGTGTAACGTAATTTAGATTTGAAATAAAAACGATATATGATATAAATATTATAATTAATTAAGTCGTGTTTACAATTAGCTCTTGTATGTCAAATAAAAGAAGAGTAAATAAAATATATTGTTGAAACTCGACTGTCTTATCGGAAGGTGCTTATTTTTTTTCTCATTTTTACCATTAAAAGGTGACCTTGCACGCTTGGTTTTCAGAACTCAATCGTAATTTTTTTTTTCAGTGAAAAAAATTCAGTTGAAGGGCAAAAAAGTTCGTCGAGTTTCAAGAGTCACGTTTTTTCCAAAAAGAGCTGCGTTTCGTGCATAAATTTCGAGTCAAAGAGAAACGTTGGAAAAGTTTGGACACAGAGAATGAGTTTTTGTTAGAAGCGAGAAGTTTCTTCTGTCTGCTCATTTTGGTTCGTGTATATACTGACAAAGGGCTTCGAATGTCAGACTCACATGGGCTCCGTAATTCTCACACGAGCTTCAAATTATATCTCCGAATTAAGACGAAACCTTTCCAACGGAGCTGAGAAATCTTCATTTAATTATGTTTAATCGTAGTTTAATTACTCCGACTTCTCTCGGCTTTTGCAAAAAAGTTCAAAACTCAATTAAAGCTGCATTCCGTAGGAGTGTTGAAATGCTATAAAATTAATGCCAAAATGAGAAGCCCTTAGAGGCATGGGACTAAATAGGAGTGTGTTTATTAATATTTTGATGGTTGTGCCTCTACTCATTCCGGTAATTATGCAATTTAAGAACTTTTCCGAAAAACGACTGGAGCAGTTTTTTTCATCGCGAAACTATATATTCTGTTATGGTGAGTGATGTTCTATCGATGAGAGTCGGTTTAAAATTCCGAACTTAAAATAACCAGAAAGCTCAAAATTCCGAAAATTTAGCTAGGACTCGATATATATATGTATATATCGTGCTACGACCGTTACATATCAGTGTTCATCAACGTTAAGGAAGTTCACGTGAATCTAATGAAAATCGAAAATTCCAACTTTAAGAGTTGAACGATGAATTTGGATTTATTGAAATAGGCTACTCCCAACTTTAAAGAGTCAAAAACGAAAAGAAAAAATAGAATATTTTTAGATATCAATGATGTCTTGAGAAAACCTTGTTACCGGTGAAGATGACTTGGGAATAGAAGGCAATAGACTTCGAAAAGTTCCAAGGTTCGAAAATTTTCGAAAATTTCAAAAATCAAAAAAATGACGTTCAACGATGGGTTCGAAACATGTTTCACGCGATTTTGAGGCGAATGAAGCAAAGTTGTATTGACCGAAAAAAAAAAATTCGAAGGCAATAGACTTCGAAAAAATTCCAATGTTTGAAAATTTGTTTAATTTAAAAAATCTAAAAAATGACTTCCAACGATGCGTTCGAAACATATTTCATGCGATTCTGAGTCGAATGAGACAAAGTTGTAATGACCGAAAAAAAAAAAAATTTTCGAAGGCTATAGACTTCGAAAAGTTCCAAGGTTCGAAAATTTTGATAATTTTCGATAATCGCAAAAATCGAAAAAATGACTTCCAGCGATGCGTTCGAAACATGTTTCATGCGATTCTGAGTCGAATGAGACAAAGTTATGAACGAAAAAAAAAATTCAAAGGCAATAGACTTCGAAAAAATTCCAATGTTTGAAAATTTTTTTAATTTAAAAAATCTAAAAAATGACTTCCAACGATGCGTTCGAAACAGGTTTCATGCGATTCTGAGTCGAATGAGACAAAGTTGTAATGACCGAAAAAAAAAAAAAATTTTCGAAGGCTATAGACTTCGAAAAGTTCCAAGGTTCGAAAATTTTGATAATTTTCGATAATCGCAAAAATCGAAAAAATGACTTCCAACGATGGGTTCAAAACATGTTTCACGCGATTCTGAGTCGAATGAGACAAAGTTGTTATGACTGAAAAAAAAAATTCAAAGGCAATAGACTTCGAAAAAATTCCAATGTTTGAAAATTTTTTTAATTTAAAAAATCTAAAAAATGACTTCCAACGATGCGTTCGAAACAGGTTTCATGCGATTCTGAGTCGAATGAGACAAAGTTGTAATGACCGAAAAAAAAAAAAAATTTTCGAAGGCTATAGACTTCGAAAAGTTCCAAGGTTCGAAAATTTTGATAATTTTCGATAATCGCAAAAATCGAAAAAATGACTTCCAGCGATGGGTTCGAAACATGTTTCACGCTATTCTGAGTCGAATGAGACAAAGTTGTAATGACCGAAAAAAAAAAAAATTTTCGAAGGCTATAGACTTCGAAAAGTTCCAAGGTTCGAAAATTTTGATAATTTTCGATAATCGCAAAAATCGAAAAAATGACTTCCAACGATGGGTTCGAAACATGTTTCACGCGATTCTGAGTCGAATGAGACAAAGTTGTTATGACCGAAAAAAAAATTTCTAAGGCTATGAAAAAATTCCAAGGTTCAAAAATTTAGAAATTTTTCGATAATCGCAAATACTGAAAAAATGACTTCTCATGATGCGTTTGAAACATGTTTCACGCGATTCTGAGTCGAATGAGACAAAAGTCTAATGACCACGTTTTTCACGTTTGAATCGGCCATATTTTTTTTTCTTAATGTTTAATCGGAATTTTGAGCTAATATTCTGTAAGAGCATAAATATCTACGTCGATATACCCGAAAACAAAATTTTTTCAACCGCTATAACACAAAAAATAATCGCGTTGAAAGTTTGGTAAAAAAACGGGACGCTCGGGCGTCAATGGGTTAAAAAAACACCCACGGACATGTTCTGAAGCGAATTTTCCGATAAATCGTGGCAAGTCTCTCTGTTTCTGCCTCGAGAAGCAAATCGTGAATAGAAAAAAAAATAAGAATGATCACTTGTCTCAAAATTCTGCTTCGGGACGGCTTTGTCGACAATTGTACCCTTATGACGGGAATATTCCGGAATGAATACTTCGACCAAATTTGGCACGTCTTTTTTTTGACCTCACGAAGTGATTCATGATATAAAAAAGATATGAATGCCGATAGGAAAAATTATACGAAATTTTCGAAAAATTCAACTCTCTTGATGGCACGAATTTTTCGACTAAACTTGGCACGTCTTCCTTTTTTGACCTCACGAAGTGATTTATAGGTCACATACTTCCCTCTTGAGTCAGCTGTAGGTCGAAAACTTCAACCCCCGAGATGGGGGTATTCCGGAACGAATTTTTCTACAATATTTGGTACGTCTTATTTTTTTGACCTCTCAAAGCGCTCCGTACAATAAAAAAGATATGAATCGAATTTTTTTTTTCGATTTCGTTGAAGTCCAACGTAGGAAACTTCAACGACATGAAAAACACTTATTCGAAGTTAACGAGTAATAATGACATAAACGGTGGAAGGTTTGACAGCACCATGAGCCAGCTAGTTCAAAATATAGACATGCATGCCCATATAATTAGAAAATGGCTGCTATCACATTTTGCTTAACGATTTTACTCCGAAAGTACTTTAACCGCTATCATTATATTAAAAATTTATCAATCTCAACGAATGAGATGCACATAGTTTTAATAATTGCGAGAATAAATTTTATTCGTTTCTTTGATCATGAAAAGAACAAAAAAGTTCAGTTGCTTTTTTGAATTACAAGTAACGCATGATCTTCCTGAATCCAAACTTAGTTCAGCTTACATCGAGACAATATTTCAAAAATTGTTCCTAATCCGCCAATTACATTGACGAATGACTTGAATTAATTACTGATATACAATTAATAATTTAAAGGGCACTATGTATAATAACATGGAAACACGACAGAGAAACGTTTATTCCTGTTAATAGATCCTTTTACATTCAAACGTCATTCAGCCGAACGATATTTTTCAGATCATTAAGCATCATCAAGTCCTATAATAAAGCAGATTGTACATGAAAATTAGAAAAAGTATTCCGTATATCTGGCTTTTTCTGGAATTTTGTAATGTTTTTTGTTCGTAATCCGACGTGCTTGGCAACTTCTGCATTTATTTGACAAGCTACCAAGGCTCTTTCAAGACTTGATTGCAAGTGTCGGATTGGAATAGAGACCAGTTGATAAATGAGAACGAAAATTAACATTAAAGAGCGTTACAAGAAGAAGCGTCGTCTGAAATCATTCGAGTTCTTACTTTATCGATCGTCGGTAATTTACCAAAGTTGCCAAACCATTTCATGATGTTTTTGGACTCTAAGTTACCGACAACTGCTAACAAAGAATTCGTTCCAAGTTCGCAAGATAAGTCACAAGTTCGTAACACAATCACGATGAACATTACCGCAACATTAACAATTATTAACATTAACATTAACAATTAACAGTAAAATTAACATTAACAATTATCCTACACCAAAAGAATAACTGATCAGAATTAGTGGTTTCCACCCACAACGAGGACCGAAAAAGGAATAATTTCGAGCTAGGAAAAAAAGGAAAATTCAAAATGTGGTTTTGATTCAGATTCATTTATTCAAAAGCAATATGGTCTCGTGATAATACATCCTCGTTTTTGTTGTTAATTTTTTTTATTTCCACGTTATATATACATTACATACACCATCATCGTTCTAATATGCTTTAAGATATATATAATATGTATATATATCAATAATTCTGATCTATTTACACTTAATTAGGATAAACGAAAAGAATGATTTTTTTCGTCTTAAGTTCTGTACTCTGATAATTAAAACTTTTTTTCTGATATTGTTTGTGCTACTTAATTATTTCGATAAAAATTTCGGATATTTGGTAAATATACGTTTGATTTATAATTACTTCGGATTTTTTCGTTGACTCAATGAAAACGAATGATGTTATAAACGTTATCCATGAGATACTTTGATTCTTCGTCGTATTGATTCGACAAGAAAAATCGAAAGTTTCGTGAATAGAAAATTCGTCGTAATTCTGGAGCCCCGAAATAGTTTTTTTTTTTTCAAGATCGACACGAATCGTCGCCTCTCCGGACAAACAAAAGAATAAAAAACGCGCTGCAATGGATCGAACCAAGCCCCGCTTTCCGGTCGGCCATTTTTCGATCCAGAATGCATTATACCGGTTGCAGGAGCAGCTCGTACCGCAGGAGAGAAATAAAAAAGGAACCAGTTTTCAACTCCTCCCAGTCTCTATGTGGAACACACCTTTTGCCCCCACTATTTTTCATCCGGCCTCGCGTCCTTATAGAACGGATCCAATTCTCCATCTTTTTCTCTCTCTCGAGTACACGCACACACGGTTTTTATTATGCCGTTCACACCTACTTTCGTCTTTCGATTGGTGAGAAAAAAATGAGAGTTCTTCGACCGAAATTCACATTATTCTACTCGTCATCGCGTGGCGACATTTTATTCCCGGCATTGCTATATAATTTTGTTTTTTTTTTTATTTTTTCTTTTTTTTTTCTTTTCCATAAGACTCTGATTCAAGGAAAACGCTATTTCGAACCGTTCGTATTACGAAATGTCGTCGAGCACTGTACCGTACTGTTGTAAAATTCACTTGGGATTTTGTTTCTCTTAGTTTCTAGCTCATTTGCTTTTTGCCATTCATCCGTAAGCATGGATTCGAGCAATCACGTCGTCGCATCCCTGCCCATGATGCGACTGATCCTCCCTGTCAGATATCTCACAATCCATGGGTCACATGGAATGTTGAGGCGGTGATAACATGATCTCGTAACCGGTCGGCATGCCCTGTTGGTGATGGTGGTGGTGGTGATGGTGGGTACTCATCATTTGATGATGATGACTCGGCTGGTAGTACTGATGCATGCTCGAATGACTCGAATAATACATTGAACTCTGTTCTATGTCTTTGCCTGAAAAAAACAACGAAGAAATAATGATCTCAAAGTTCAACGGAACGTCAAATTAATCCAATTGAGGTAACCTCTGTACCGCATGCCAGTCAAATGAGTGCTAAATTTTAAAAACTCTTTTAGACAAAGTTTAACGTACTGATTAAACGTATCGTTAGTAGATACGCATTAAAGCATACTTTATTATCGAGAAAAAAAATTAAAAATAATAGTTTTACAAAACCATTTACTGATAAATGCAAATTCCCAAGATGACCCATTTTCACTGGTATTTTTCAAAGAATTATCTGTATTTTTTGACCGATTTTATTGCACCAAATCTCATTTTGTTAGTTTTTTTTTTTTCATTTTATAAATGAAAAAGTTTTTTTGCTTAATGAACAATTATATGCAACAGTGAAACGATTAAGTTAAAAAAAAATTACATGGTGGATTTTTAGAAGATCAGTTAAGGAACGAAATGAGACGTGGTGGAATAAAATAGATCCAAAAATACCGATAATTCTTTGAAAAATGTCAGTGGAAATGTGTCAGCGTGGAGATTTGTATTCATCAGTTCACGGTTCTGCAGAACTGTCGTTTTTAATATTTTTACACGTTCATAAGATGTTTAATCGGTACGTTGAACTTAGTTTGAAAGCGTTTTGAGAATTTAGCACTCATTTGACTAGCGCGCAGTACAGTAGTATGTACCTTAAACGTCAAATTAATTCGTGAATGCGTTGAGCATTCACTCGCAATAAAATGGTCGATTTCAATGAAAATTACATAAATTCCGGGTCGTTATTTTATTCTGCTCCGTCGGAAATGCCATTTAGTTTCGATTGCATTGAAAAATATTTACCAGAATCGTAAATACCACGACCATAACAGAGAGTCTTGACGTCATTCATCGGACTGAGTCCACCGTTGTGCGGATGTGAAGAGTGCACCGAAGAGGGTGTCGCCGGAGCTGTATAGCCATGGTGATGAGAACCCATTGGACTCATTCCCAGCGGACTACAAGGATTCATGCCAACCGGTGACATCCCCATTGTCGAGAGTGGTGACATTGCCAAATTCGGGCTGCCAGATTCGAGAGGCTGTAACGACTGATGTCCACCTCCACCGTTACTTACACCACCGTTGGGATTTCCATTTCCGGTTGTTTGACAGTTCAATGAGACCATATCGCTGCAAAAGATCAGGAAAAACTATTCAACGTTGATTCTTGTCGGAACCCTCAAATTTCATACTTTTTCATTCCATTTAGCGCGTTTCCACTCAGTTGGAAAATTTCTGACTGATATTAACTATATACGAATTCATTCGATTAGTCGGTTAAAAAAACTATCGAAAATATTGCAATTTCGTAATGCAAATGCTGAGAAAAAACGATGTCAAATGATAAAAATTCTTTTTGTCGTCGATTTTTTCAGTAAAGTTTGAAACTAATATAAATCAACGAGAAATTCGTCGTCAAATATTTTACATTCTTCGTGGCTTCGATATTTTTCAGTATTCCATGAATGCATCAACGTTTTTTGTGTCAATGATTTCTCTAATGTAGTGGAGTCGAGAAGAATTTTTTCTGCGAATGTAACACACATGTTAAAACTTTCCACTGGTCCTAGAGCGTAGGGAGGCAATAAATTGTCCTTTTTCCACCATTCCTCACACGAGCATACGTTTACTCAACTGACCATAGACATGGTGACTTTCTTCAGTGCATAAATCTTCGAACTTTTGCCCCGTTTAAAACAAAAGCATCGAAATTTCTCGCGTATGCAATACTCGTGGAGTTTCCACGTGCGTTTTCAAACGTGAAAGAGACACATGGTCATTCAACGAGATCGCTGAGGAGATCGGCCGATTTTTCATTTTCCTCGCATAGAAAAAGCTTCATTCTCATTCAAGTAAAACAGCTTTGTCGATAATCAATTTCAACGTGGATTCTTCGGTAAATGTAAATTGTTCAGTAAAAATATCAAACGTAATAATTCGAGGTGACAACGAACTTCCTAATCGCGTCTAAAAAATTCGATGTTTGGATTCCGATTAATGTATTAAGGGGGACCCTGCTTTAGAAAGTCAAATAAATCGATTGTTTTCGGGAATGTTTTTAGGATTGACGGAAATAACTCACGATAGCGAACTTTATAGGTTCACTTCGATAATCAGACTTTGCGCATGAACTATGTACAAATTAGTATTCCTCACATTAAAAAAATGTTTTAGTACCGTCGAAATATCTTTGAAACTATACCGAAAAGTTCGCTATGGTGAATTATTTCCGTCTACCCAAAAACATTCCCGGAAACAATCGATTTTATTGACTTCTTAAAGCAAGACCCCCCTTAATGCCAAAGAACGTTTGCATAAAAAATTCCAATAAAACTGATCGAGCATGCAACAAATTGTAACGTGAAATCACAATGGAAGTATGAGTTTACGTAAATGGACCATCTGCGACTCACAGTGGCCGAGTATTTTCCAAGAAAGATTATTTTTTTCAGGGACTGAGACGAGAACGCGGAGAAAACCGGAGAAACTATAAAAATGACTGGGGTGAAAAAGCGATGAAAAAAAGCCGGGGAAAAAACATGCAAAATGCACACACGGTCATTTGGAGCGAGCTGGCATTGTTCTTTGGGAGTTTGCGCGACAAGCTTCGCGCCGCTCGAAACAGCATGTGTGCACGTATGTACGGTGACGTCTCAGGGCGACTGAGGGAGAAGGAGGAAAAGGTCTTTCTCGCATCGGGCTCTTGCGTTAAAATACAAACGAGCTTCGGATATATATGAACGCTCGCAGGGCATTTGGAACTCCGCCTACGGTCGTCATGCTCCGAAGTTACGGTTACGTCGCAGCGTAAACGCAAAAGGTTCTGGAAACAATTCTTTCTTTTTTCTACTTCATGCCTTTCTTCAAGCTTCGAACTGAAGGAAAAATACTTTGGGCGGGAGCTTTCAAAAAGCAAAAAACTAGACGCTGCATCGAACGAAAAAACGACGCAGTTATCATTTTCACGATTATTACAGATTGTTCAGTAAAAAAATCGAGTTTTCATTCAACGCTGAACTCATTCCCCAGATAATGGTGAACAAATAATTACTCATTTTTTACTCGTTCTGTCACAACAGTACGTCAACTTTTCAAGCTGATTTCGAAAACCACGAACCCAAAAGTTTTTTTTTAACCCCAATCAAGCTTCATGCAAAAAATCTTCTGAATGCAATAAAATTTCGATTCGATGGAAGTTAAATTGGTCCATGAATTCGAAAGACGAATTTCAAATATAACAAAAATCATTTTTTTGTTTTTTCTTTATTAAAAAATACCCCCCCCCCCCCTCCCTCCCCCTCTCGCAGCTCCAAAACCTATCGGCACCCCTAAATATGTAATTCACGAACACGAGCATAGGTGCAGATAAATCGGGCGGGTATTGCCCTCCCCCTGACGGCGGGGGCTTTCCGCACATCTCTTTCTCTCCCTCTCTCTTCCCCCGCTCATTCTCTCGCCGCTTTTATGTTACCAAACTATTGGTAGTGCGAACAGCTCAATGGTGAAACGAGATACGTAACCGAAGCTGTACCATAAAATGGTAATGGGGCGTCGCGTTTCCTTTTCCTCTAGGACCTTCGCGAGGTCGTGCGCGAGCAGAATACGTTCTGGGAGATTTTCTATTGCTATATACTCGCACGCACGCTTGCGCCCGTCGATCGTCTTCCATTTAATTTTCAGGTATCATTGATCCTGCCTAAATGGTCTCCCATACCGCATTTTTTCTCCACCCCCGTTTTCCCATTGGGTCGAAGCGTCCGTACACTTTATCAAGTCCTCGCGAGATCTACCGTCGCATTAAAATATTATAAAAATGTTTACCAAACACTTTTATTCTGCCAAAGGACGATAAAAAGCATCAACCCGAACGAGAAGTTCGTAAAATCTTATCCATTTAAACAGGAGGCAAACTGAAAAGAAATATTACTTCCAGGCACTCGAGAATTCAGTATATACAGTTATGATTCGTTTGACGAAAGCGATTTTTTTTTTTTTTTTTTTTTTTACGAGAACCGAGAGAGTGAGCAACCAGCAAAAGTGACGGAGGGGCCCTGACCGCGTCCCCGGCGTAGCCATAACAATGCTACTCGCTTCCAAACGAATTTCTTTTTTTTATTCCCAGATGTATACATATATGTAGGGGCTTAGCGAACGATATGAAATCCTTTCCATCGTTCGTGCACGAAACATCCATAATGAAAGGAAATGTAAAAAATTCAATTGTTTCGCTCCCTTGATGTGTATTGCTATAAATTGGTAATCAATTTTTTAATTTATCGAGCCGAATGAATTACTCTGAACTCGAATTTCGTGTCAGTGAGCATATTCGATCGAGTTTTCAAATGAGAATTTTCTTAGGCTTTTCCATTGTTTGCTCTTCATACGAAGAGCTAATTTTCTTCGTAAAATAAATGAGAATCGAAGCCTTCGAACCATCAAAATCGTGTGCTTTATCAATTCAATCATATAAGAGTGTTTAATATTTCTATTGTAAAAGAAAATAATACGAAAGAGTTCCTCGAAGTGTTAGATAACGGCGTTGCGACCCGTTCCATTAAAGAATTATTAAACTCTCTCCCTCTCCATCCGCGTTTATTGTTGTGTGCTTGAAACAACAGTTGTAAATAAGAAACACGATTATTACGAGGCTGAAGCGATACACCGTGTTGGACCGCGGATCTCGGGAAGCGAAAGAAGGAATTATCTAAACGTGGGCGACGACAGCTCACAACATAAGGATATATTACAATCAGCTCGATCGCATCTGTTTATTTACATACTTAATACAACAAACGAGTTACGTTGGTGGCAATCGCACTATGATACGATTTAATATCGTTAAGCTTCCCGGTTCCGGGCCCATTAAAACGTGCGTTTCTTCAAAAACATTTACGTATTGATATTCGGTTAGGAGAAAAATTCTTCAGAGCGCCCCTCGGAATCGACTATTCGTAATGCAATAAAAAAGCGGAAAAAAACTCGAAATTTCCGATCACTACGAATGCGTTCGTATACAAAATTAATTGAATCTCACGAGATCCGATAAGATAATTTGGAAAAGTTTTTAAACTCTGTAATTCTCTTAATTTCGATAAAATTCCAGTGCAATTAGAAGTTTTGTGAAATTCAGTTCAGTTAGCATAGTCAAGGGTCCATATTTGAAAAACTAAAAAAAAAAAAAAAAAAACAAGTCGAGAGGTTCCCCGTACACGAACGAGAGTCCGAAAAATCGAAAATTTTTTCATCGGCAACACGACAGCAAAGTGGTCGAATGATTTATCACTCGGCCGACCAAATGTCCGAGAATTCCGGAAAACTAGAAGACGCTCGGGGCCGCAGTGCTAGAAAAGGATCAGTGGAGCTCGACATACCCGCAAACACACACGTGTCTTGATGCACATATAGGAACACTTGTTGCACCGAGGAAAAATTAAGAGAGAGAGACCCCCCGTAGGCACACGTGCCCTCCATACACGCACCAAAAGCTATTCCGCTCGCTCCGCATCTTTACTCTCTAATATGCCTGCTCTCGTTTCCTTTTGCTCTTTTCACGTTATTACCCAGTCCCCTAATAATACACGAGCTTATCCAGGGGCTACTTTTATATTCGTTTGTACAACGTACATTTTTACGCTGTCGAACGTTCGATACTCGAAATCTGACCATGAAACTAGAGATTCTCGAGTTTGACGTTGTGCTGAATCGAAACTCGTTAATGAGACCGAAAATCCTTCCTATGCAAGACCCTGCCCAACATTTTCTTACACTTTGAATCTTTAGCTCCCGCTTGCGTGACGAGTTGCAACATTTTTAGACGAACTTGTAATGTCATTTTCAAGTTAATGTCATTTTAATGAGAACATTTTATAATTAATTGAAAATTGTAAGATATCGAAATTATGAAACATTTGTTGATTTTTATGTCCTCTTTTATCTTATTTTCTTTGATTTTTGTTTATTTTGATTTTTTTTTCTTTTTTTATTATCGATTTCTTTTTATCTTCGATATTTTTATTTTTTATAAATTTATCCTCGATAAATGAAACGACATTAGTAAAGTTTGTCGAATGAAATGGAAAAAAATAGTTTGCAATGTGATTTGGGACTCACGTTCTCAGTTGAGGTGTGCGATCTCGCTGCCGTCGGTTCTTGAACCAATTTGACACTTGCGTGAGGGTGAGGCTCGTCTTCTTAACGAGGTTTTTTTTCTCGTCGAGAGTTGGATATCTGTTACGCGAGTAGCACTCTTTGAGAGCATTTCTCGAGCGTTCTTTGAAGCAATAAACAGTTTCCTCACCGTCCCAAATCGTTTTAGGCAACGGGTACTTTTTTCTCAATCGGTATTTGTCGACCGCGCCGAGAGGCCGGCCACGGATTTTTTCAGCTTCACGATAATGACTCTTGAACCAAATTTGCTGAAGTTCCGAATGTCGTCTTGGCGAAAACGGGTGACTCTCGAGGATCGAGTATAATTCGTGATAAGCACCTCGATGAAAGGCCACTGCCGCTCTCGCTATGAGGACGCTTTCGCCACCGCGCAAAAGTTCGCCGGGCGGCAGAGACCAGAGAAACCTGTCAACATTCAACGTTTAATTTAATTTTTACGATGCGAACATTTATCCAACTCGAAGAAGCATAAAAAAATGAAGGTTTCTGTAAAAAAATAATTCCATGTCGTTGGCCAACCTTTTTGACGTACGATCTTTTGAGTCTCAGGGCATTATTTAACAATTATTTCGTAATTTATTCACAGAAATCTCAACCCCAATCGTCGTTTCAAGTCACAAGAATTCATCAGACTTTTGTCGTAGTTTTAAAGTTATCGAATTGTTCTTTATTCTCATTTGGTTTGGGTGCTCGTGAGGCAGACCAAAAAACGGTCTCGGCCACGTTGACGACCTTAAAATTAGCACTATAATGTCAATGCGCTTGAAATACGAAAAGTTTGAAATGATTTCGTTTGAAAAGAGTTTTGGAATGATCGATGAGCATTTACCTTGTTAATTTTTCGATATCCTGGCTCTGATAAAGAGCTTCGCACATACACGATATTTGCTCGGGTGTGAAACCTTCGGGATTGCCAATGGACAAGTGATCCGAAGCGATGACAACATTGTTAAAAGGGTTTTCCGAACTAGAACAGCCCGAGGCTTGTTGTTGGGGGTAACGGGGACTTCCGTTTGACGCGATAGTTGGATGTTGATGATGTCCAAGCGGCAGGCCGGATATTGCACCGATCGCACCACCGCCGTTGTTGTAACCAACCGGAGCGTTTGGACTTGTGGTCGTCGAAGATGTCGTCGATCCACCGACGTTGCGATGTAAAGCACCCATCTGTCGAGAGACGTTGTTGCACTCGGTGTTCGGCGATGACAGTTGATCCGAACTGTCAGACATCCTCGAGGATCAAGGATTTCATCAACTAACTTTTTATTCTCCAACGAGATTGAATTTTCGATCGATTTCCGTTGGTTTCATGCGACCTTGCTTTCCTTTGACAATCGAAGGGAACTCCCGTTAACTTTCAACTGTCCTCAAGCGTTTTTTCTGCTACCGAGTTATCGGCAAATAACATTCCATCGAAATGCGAGCGTAGGGAGAAAAGAAAAAATCGTCACGACCCTTCGACGTACCCCGCGAGCGACGGCTCCTCACGTCAATTCGCACATCGAGATACCGACACGTTTGAATAGTCGCACAAGACTCTCACGTAACACTAGTACATTGCCCCAGCGGAGTTTCTGTTTATCGAAAAATCGTGTTTCATTCATTCGTCAATGATAAACTTTCATCGTCACCGGAATCGTCGACGTCGTTTCATTCATCAATCGAGTAGCTTCGTACGTCGTGTTTCTTCATTTTTGTCGAAGAGATGACGAATGAAGCACGAATAAATAATCCGAAAACGTCGAATTTCAAACAGAAATAACCGATCAGTCGTTTTCGTCGATACTCGAAGGACAAAAGCTGCGAATAATCTCTGGAAAACTTCGCAAAAGTCACTCACTCGTCTCAACTAATACGAATGTTTATTTATCCGAATCCAAGCAGCGGTACAAACTTTAATATTTCAGTTAACGTTTCTCATAAATTCTAAACGCTCACAATTTTGTAAACTCCTGTAATCACTGGACAATGAAGAAGAAATCACAAAGCAGCACTGATTAATGAATAATTATTTGAACGTCACTAAACCGGAGAGTTTAAAGTTACAAGGATTGCGACGCTTCTTATTAGTACGGGGCACAATCATTGAGTGACCGAGTCACGAAGTTACCGACACCAATGAGAAACTTTGCTCAAGCGAGGCTTAAACTCGAAACAGCAGCAAACATCAGCAGCGAGCACCAGTTCGAAGCTCTGTGCCCGTCTCACTCTCTTCTTCGTCTTCTTCCACTATTTCATTCTCTCTTCTTCTTGTTCTTCTCGCTCGTCGGCAGCGTCGCCGATCCACTTTTTTCATTTGCGGCATACGCCAGCTATAATGCGACGTGTGGAGTGCGCCGTTGCTCCGAAACGAACAACGTCGAGGTAGCGATTGGGTGTGTGAACGCAGAGCTCTGTTCTCCGATTGGTTCTCCATGGGGGCGTTGCAACCCCATAGTCTCTTACCCCCAAATCCAGCCCTCGATTCCAGCCAGCGTCCTCCACTCTCATGCAGCCACAGATTTTCTACACACATTTAAATCTGCACATGTACGCGCCAACTGCTCCGCACGCGTTTCGTTTTTTACCACCTTTTTATCCGTGCTTTGTGGAACGTCACCGAACGACGACCGATTTTTCATTCGGTGAGGAGCACCGATGATTTTTTTGACCATTTTATATTGAACGATTGTAAATATGAAAGTTACAAGTATTTTTCTTTGCAAGGATTCTTGTGGTTAGATGAAAAAGACACAGGCAGCAACTCAGACATTTAAATATTGCAGGGAATGCGATCTAAAATTCTACGCACATAATAACGAACGCGTCTGATAACAACATACAGAGAGACCTTAAAGTCGACACGATCAAAAAAGGCACCCCAACGAGCACTGAAAGAAAACGCAACAACGAGAACGCCAGAACAATTGCAATGAAATCCAATCTATCGTAATAGATTGGAATGAAACAAACTATTTAAAGAGAGAGATGAAAAAGGGAGACCGCGTGATCAGCAAACGTATCAGTTTCGAATCGAGCGATTTTTTGGTTTTGTGTAAAGCCATTGCCAACAATATGTCCTAATGTTACGCGAGTTACGTTTATTACGTGGGCTTCGGATGAATATTTCTTCAACTGCCTACGTACGTGTGTTTGAAAACATTAACGGTGGCCAATAAACACCGGAAACGAGACGTGTCAACGTTACCCTACACCGTGTTGCGATTCTTCGATACGTAGTTGGCCGGTCCGACTCACACACGTTTGGCGCGCGTACACGCTTCGATTCCATCGTTAAGAATTCCGTTTTTATCAGGTCACTTTTCCGTCATGTTGCTTATCACTTGTTTCGAGAATTTTCAAAACCTCCGTCGATCGTTTTCTGCAGCTCATCCAATAAATATTTTTACTCCAAACCTCCGAGGATTGTTGGTAACAAAACCGAGGCGATGTCCATCGCTCCAGAGACTACGCAACAAAATACAACTCGGATACGATGTCCAGGTTCTGATGTCATGCATCATTTTCATGTTAAAGAGCGTCATCTATTTTTGATGACTTTTTTGCCTCGTTCCAGCTGCTGCTGGTTCATACCTTTTCGACCAGTAGAAATTATATTGAATCGCACATTTCAGGCAACTGAACGACACTCGTACGAAGAGCATCTCAAGTAGATCAATGAAAAAGTCCAATGTCGTTGGCTCCTGAGCCAAGAGATCTTTCATCGCATCATAAATATGTGAGATGTGGAGAAGCAGCGAAAAGTTTGAGGAGCAGGGAGAGCTCGAAAGAAATGGGTAAGAAACTTTGAATAATAAGGATGGAGAAAAAGAAGAAGAAAGCCAGTGAATCCGTGGACCGCAAAAGTTCTCGGATGGAAAAAAACTTGAGAGTGAAGCTGAGGATGACGAGACGAACGCCGCATCCGCAGCTTCCTCATCAGCGGAGAGTACCAATCCGCGAGTCCCGGCCACGCCTTGCCAATCCTTTGTATCAGCTCCGCCTTTCCTTACTAATTGCCCCTTTCGAGTGTCGCTTCACGTGTGCTAGAGTCTCGCTCGTCGTCTCGGAGCTTTCCTGCTCGTCAGACACGAGTGAGACCCATCGCAGGGCAGCGACTGCCACACAAGACGCGCGTGAAAATAATTCAATACTTTTAAACGTACTAGCGAGATTCGAAACGTCAAAAACAGTCGTCGCTGCGACCATTTCCACGTGTTTGTTTCGTGCATAACCAAACTTTTGAAACTTTACGCCGTACATGTCAAAAACGTCACGACTCGACGTCAACATTCAAAGGAACCGGCCTTATTATCCTCCTCGTTTACTCTCGCTTATTCCCCTCTTCGTTATTCTTCGTCAAGGAAAGAGAAAAATTCAAGAAAAAATACAGTATTTTTGTTTCAACGAAGCGTCGCCTTGCACGACTTCATGCACGAGCGAATTTCGTTAGTTAGGTAAATCTGTACGAGAGAGAAAAATGTTCTCTCGAGTGTTTCTTTGATGGGAGGCGAAGGTGAAATCGAGCAAGAAAAAATTCGTCATTGCGAGGAGAATCGAGTCTTCAAATTCGATTCCTCAAAGTTTATTTTTTAAGAGAACATTTCAAGAGAAATTTGCCCTTTATTACGAAAACATCGAAGTTAGTCTGCTCCAAAATGACGAAGATGGCTTCGGACAGATTCGGACGTCGAAATTCGTCGATTTCGTTAGAATTTGATTTAATAACATTTCAAATTCCCCCGACGACGTTACGAACGATTCGTTCAACGAGATTTGAGGGTTGCGGATCACGGAAGGGTCGAGATTGCGCGACGAAGCTACGAGATTCGTCTCGATAATATTTGCGACTGTTTTAAGGGTTCTTTCCAGCAGGATTTTGTCCCTCGAGAGGGATGAAACGTATATGAGCGTGTCCGGAATGTGAAGGAGCGCGGAGGGTTGGTAGCGCGAAGATTTGCCACGCGCGGCAACAGCCGACCGACAACGGTACAGCAGTGACAGTGGGGCGGCGCCGCGCCTCGCGATGGCCGCGTCTACCTTCGATTTGGTGTCAGGTTCCCTCCGAGCCGCCATTTTCAGCTCCTCCGCGTTGCCTCTCACCCACGTTCAACCCCCCTTTTGGCTTCTCGGCTTGTGTTATTCCAACATTCGTACTTTCCCCCGTTGTATACGAATAAATGCACAGCAAATTCTTCTTCTCCTACTCGCTCTCTTATCACGAGCACTCTATTCTCTAGGATTCTCGTTACATCCTTGAGAAACTACCTTCAAGGCGCTGTTCATATTGTTTCAATACTCGAGGATTCAACCCCTTCGTTAAACTCGTTCTCATAAAACGCTCCTCCGGTTCCCTTCGTAATTCCCAGCAGTGCATTTGCTCTGACACTCTACACATCCATGGAAATGCTTCTTCTCGCGTCTTCCGGCAAGTGTGCACTCTGCAACTTGGCCTGGAGCACTCAAATTGTTCTGAATTCTTCAGCTCCTCTCAGGTCTACGGATCAGTTTGATTAAGGGTGAATGATACAAAAGTCGAAATAATTAGAAATTGATCAAATTTGGTGATAACAACATCAAGTGCGAAAACACAAATTTTTTCAAAATTTTCTTCTGTTTAGTTATCAAGTAATTACGCATTAAAGCAGATTTCTTATGCCCGGAATGTATACCTATATATATGGAAACGCTATGCTTATACACGTCAACTTTAGTGATCAATTACTCGATAACTGTACAGAAGAAAAATCTTAAAAAATTTGTATTCTCAAATTTGGCAGTAAAGAATATGTTCACCAAATTTTATAAAATTCTGATCATTTTGAATTTTTTTATGTTTTTAGCATGGTTTAGCATGGCAACATTGTATCGCCTGTGCAATGTATCCTTAATTCAGCGATTAAATTTAAACAAAAGGGAATAATCTTTTGATCCGGATACCAAGAAAATTGCAATATTTATAAATATTTTCGACGCAGCTTCACTCAACCGTCGCTCAAAGAGAATTTTTCCTTTACTAACAACTGTAATGATCGGTGCGTGAGGAATCATCGGTAGATTAAAACGCGCTTACGCGATCCGAAGGTTTTGTGACTCGATATTGAGCGAACTCGGGCGAATCGGAGACAGAGCGGATCCTCTGACGGCGAATCGATAAAGCGAGAATCTCTCGGTGCCGTATCAAAGATACATATATAGATACCTGACGAGAATGGAGTGCGCCGGACCAACGGAGAGAACGAGCAGGTGAGAAAGGGCTCTCTGGTACGAGCATGCGAGTGTCATGACCGTCTCGAGTTTCACTCAACTGTGTTTAATTGCATTCCAAAATGGTTCAGTGGAAAATTCATTCAACGCCATTCAAAATTCCTAGACTGTGCGAATAATCCGGGATCTGAATATTCTCTGTGATACATTATATCTATTAAATTTTCACCTTTTACGTGTTAACTAATAAAAATCCAGGCACAGACAAACGTCGAGATGAAATAAAGTCCGAATATAAGCAACTGGCCCTCGAAAAACAGGCGCATCCAGACAAACGTTGAAATTTAGAGTAAAAAAATTAACGCACGTACCGTAAATGTATGGGAACTCGAACGAACGACCACGATCGTGATCACTTTGCACGAGCACGAACAACTCGAAAACAACTGTTGCTTATAAAAAGTGAGAACAATATTGCCAAAAAAAAATGACGAGACAGGCTTTCGCTCGAATTTTGAAAACAAAAAAGTAGAGCAGCGTGGCACATACGCGATAAAAAAAAAAGTATCAAACTTATGACAAGAACACGGAGAAAATTGAATTTGAAAAATTACCGTCCAGTCACGATGGTGCGGTAACGAGCTGCAATTCATGACATTATTGTGGGAAAGAAATTGAATTTCTCTATAAAAAATAATATCCATTGTAAAATTCATCAAACGTTTTGTAAATTTTAGTATGCGTATCGTAAATCTCACTATCTGCAATATTTACTATTATAGAACTGAAAATTTCCCAAAATATTGAAAATTTTACAGTGCGTTACTGAAATAAACATTCTTTGTTAACTTGTCCCCGGAGTCAAATATGTCCGGTAAATTTTACAGTGAATTTCACCCTAAATATTACCGTTTAACCCGTAGACACCACACACTCTCTTTGAGGTCACACACTCAGCACACTATGGTGCAAATTTGCACTTGGACTTTTCAAAATGTTTTCATTCCATCCATGAATCTACGGAATTGATCTTGAAACGAGACTTTTTAGGGGTAAAAATTCCTTAGTAATCGATTGCGTTCATTTAAAAAATTGAAAAATAAAGTTCATTATAGAAAAATGGCCAAATTGAAGAAAGGAATTTTGACGTTTTGGGACCCTCGAAATTTTCGTTGGTCCCAATTTGCACCAGTGTCGTATCCCCGGGTTAATTCTCTCCGTGAAAGATATTACCAAATGAAATGGTAAACACGCCATTATCATGAGGATTATGATAAAAAAAACGTCACGTAGTTTATAATGTTTATCTCCTGGATATAAATACTCGACGACACAGGCGAAGCAAAGTTGAAAAAGAAAGAAGAAGGCAAGACGGTGAGAATTCAATTGCCGTTTGCGATAGTAATGTTCTCAAGTTTCCGACGTCGCATTTAATCCTCGTGTATTTTTTCTCTCTCTCTCGTTCTTTCGTTGTTACAGGGTGGCAGGTAAAAATTACCGTTGTGAAGAGGAAGCGCGCGCGCGCGCGCGTTCGCGATTACGACACATGAAGTACATCACGAAGCACGGGTCGGAGACGGAAAAAGGACAGTGGAGAAGTCCGATTAACTCGTATAGATCGGGAACTTGAGACCTCGACGCAACACTTTGATAGCATGACTGTCCTCGTATTATCGAGCCTTGTACATATGCAAGCCACATGTCGTTTGCTGAAAAATTTTCTTATCGGAGAAAAATAACGTGGTTTCTGAGCCCTCCACAAAAATCATTCAGACCTCAATATCCTCTGAGTAAAAAATCATTCGAAGAAACAATTTACCTTTTTTCATTCATAAAAGCCCTTTTCTTCGTATTTCCATGGATTTTCCCAGCGTAACCACTAATAAATACAGCCACGAATTTCCACGTAAACTTAATTCACAAGAGACTCTGAATAAAAATATATTTCATCCCAACACTCTTCTCCTGGCTTTCGAAACTATATCGAAAAATCACAACGACGTTGCCTACTCCCACGAGACTTTTCATCGCTTCATTCGGAATACGAATCCCAATAAAAAATCATCTCTCATTCAGAAAAATCTCCGGGAACGTATCAATGAGATTTTCCACAAAAAAATGTCGCAGTGTAAAAAAGAGCATCGAGGTAAGGAAAAAGGATGTGAGATGGTGATCGAATGGTCATTGCCACGCCGGATTATCTGACATAATCCGCTGGTTATTTCCCCATTAGCGAGGAGCAGAGGAAAAGGTTTTAGTCTGCGGTGAAAAAAAGAGATCGGTAGCCGAGATTTATGTGCAATGTATGTGGTACAGGGCAAGAATATTTTGTTCGCACGGGCGTGAACACAGGTATACATTCGGACGGTGGTCTCGTGTGTGCACGAGCCCGCTTGGTACTTCAACCACTCGGAAGAACCCTCGTGTTCCACACGATGAATCCCGCTGCGTGTCGACGTTGAGAGAGACAGAGAGAGAGAGTCTCATCGTGAAACGAAAAGAAAAGTTGGAGAGCTAATGCCCGAAAATATGCTCTTTATGTGTCACTGGCCACTTTCTGCTACGCGCCCTCCTGTCACCTTTAAAAACTGCTCTCCTCAGCAGCCTATGGCCTCGCGTTCATTCTACCGTGTAAAATTCCACTATATTCTCCAGCCTGAGAGAAGATCAGGAGCTTCGATTGTGCTGCACCAGCGGATGGAAATACGATTGTCCCTGGCCTTAAACCACGTTTCTTGTTTATTATTCTTACAAGGAGATTCCACTGGATTCGACGAAGCGCGCAGCTATCCGGAAGAGCTCGTAAAAAAAGTGGGAATCACGCCCACGTTTGTAAGGTGTTTTTAGCCGATTAGCGACACCGCGAGCTTCGCTCCTTTCGTTCCAAAAAATGCTCGCTCCTCCGGGCAAGTGTGGTCGCTGGATTACGAGAGAAGTGAAATTATGCCTCGCGCTTAATTCAGCGATTCTACGTGAACGAATTACTGCATCTCAATGGTGCACCTGACGAAAATTCGAAGGCAGCTTCGTTGCAGATCGTCAAATCAGCGTCACCAGCCATCGTCTTTTATCTCGGATCGAAAATATTTCATTAACGAAATTCTGGTAATTAGAAAAATCAAAGCTTCCCAGCTACGAATGTCGCAGGTGCCATATGACAATTATTCATGGACGAGAGATTATCCGCAATAATATTGTCAGACCTGTTCGTGATCGAGGAGAAGCCGAGTACAGGGCTCGACTCAGAAACAGAGGAGGCACACGAGCAGGCTCATGCACAGAGTAATAGCTAAAAGGAAGCATGTAATGGCACCGAATCACCGATTACACGGTTAGTTAGATTCACCCCGTGATTTAGGGAGTGGCGACGCGTACTGGGGGTCCTCTGAACAGTGTTACACGCGTTTAGGGGATGTGAGCACGTGTAATGCGCTCGCCTAATTCAGTGCTACGTTATATTACGCTTTTTTCATGTACAGTGAGAATTTCGTCACGACTTGACACTTTATAATAATTACGCACGAATTCCAAACATCTTTCTCCCTCATTTTTCGAAGTACGATTGCACACACAGATATTTGACGAAAGAGTAATAATGATTTGTTCAAACTCATATCGACAAATGAGTTTTAAAATACTCCAATGAGGAACAGCCCTCGAAAGGATTATGGGAAGTGAAACGTCTCCATTTTTCATTCAAAGAACCATCGTCACAAATCATTGAGAAACGTAAGCAGGACGTAAGCTGAAGCTAAAAACGTAAGTTGAGCGATGAATAATTAAAGATCGTTTTGATTTTAAAATATTCTATATACAAACAATAATGCAATATATATAACGAAGATTCCTTAGGCAAATAAATAATTGCGGAACGATGATGGAGAGCATGAAGAGAAAAATGAAAAATGAAAAAAAAAAAAAAAAAAAGGTTGGCGTAAGAGAAATAAGGATCGTACGAGTTCACCAGAACGGAGTTCAAGATTTATGGCTTAAGCTAATTATTATCGGTGAGAGGGTTGCGGCGAGAGAACCGCAGCATCTGCGTCGTTAGGCAAGCAGAAGCAGCCCTTATGCACTAGCTTGATAAACTCCCTTATTCCGAATCTCTATATTTATATGTACGTTATTATATATGAATATATATAAATTTTCGAAGGAAGCCCATATGCTTGGGTTATCTATACCCTCCACTTTGGTAACTCTTGACTCCTACATACACGCCGCCAATTATGACGATCCTCGATAGATATACGTACTCGTGTAGTAAAAGGGGCTGCTTTTACCCTCACAGTGGTATAGGGTTGCTTATTAAAACCGACTAGGACAATCATTATTATCCATGAAGTGAATTCTCCGATGGACAATTCCATAAATACACATTCCACCAGAGGAATATAATGTTGCAAATAATTGGTGCCCAATATAAGAACGAACAACCGACATCGATTGTTAGAATTTGTGGGGCCATGCCATTTTATAATGATGATAAACAAATATGCCAAAAAGCAGCTGGCGAGGGTTCAGGGAATTTTGGTTGAAAGGCAATGTAAAAATAATATATTTTTTTTTACATTTTTTAAAATGCTATTTCACAGTATCAGCTTATTTCAATGGACTGTGATGAAAAAAAATGGGATTCTTAATTATTGCTGATGAAGAGAGATTAATTCTTCTTCGATTTCTGGGACTTGAGATTTTTTTTTTTTAGCATTTGTTGCATCGAATTTTGGAGGGAATGACGATGGCTGCCACATTGATTTTAAGTAAACTCGTGCCAAAAGGTAACAACGGCAGGAGGACATTTCGTCCAATGAACGAGCAATTTATTATCGAGTTTCGTTATCTCAGAGCCAAGCCATGCCGCTATGTCAGGTGAGTTTGGTGGGAAAATGTCGGACGCATGAGGTTTTTTTATATGCCAGTGTCTCGTATCGTCTTTCGCTGACACGTACGAATCCTCGCCTACATACATTCGACTATCTTGTTAGTCTCTCTCCCTGGATTGTTATCCATGCAAATTCTAATCGCGATTCGCGAAGCGGCCCCATAAGAACCCTTGGGATGGCTGCCCATGCAACTTTCTGCATCATCAAATCTTCTCTTCGTTTGCATTTCAGTAGAAATTACGTTCTTGCAATATTAACGAAAAGATCAGCGTGATCGCGTCTGTTTCCGGAACAGCTTTCAACTCGTGAAACCAACGTTAGGGAGGAAAAATCAAATTGGGTTTCAAGCAATCGAACAATATTATGATTAGTTTTATGGTGTTTCGCTTTCTCTTCAAATAAAAAAGGGGGAATAAATGAGTTCATGAAACCATATTTTCCCAAGTGTTGCCTTGACTTCCTCGAATTTGTAGGATTTTATGATCGAACTTAATCGACGGCACAGACATGTCAAATGTCTTTTCCCACAACGTTCTATCTTTTTCTTTGTACCTAAAAGAGCATCTGAGCGAGAGCACGACCGCAAAACGGACACGCGTACCCCGCAGTTCGACGAATTATTGTGAACTTCTCTTCCGCTCGCACCCCTCGGATTGTCCCTTTCTTTCGCACCTTCGACATCCCCTTTAGCCCCCGTGCCTTGAGCTGGCCCCATTTATTTTTTTCGTAGCTCTTGTCGTTGTACGAACAACGCAGCCATGCTGGGCCATGAAAATGATTCAATCACGCCTTCTCTCAGCTCGATGCAAATCTATTTCCATAAATTGTTTATACCCCGCAAAATTTTCCTGCCGTAGTAAACGAAACGTCGAAAATATTTTCAGGAATTGCGGTTCAGAATTATATTCTTTAATAAAAAATCAAATGATAAATATTTACAATAATTACTTTTGATAACAATTATCCTAAATTTTTTTTTAGTATTATTACCAATAAAAAATCATATGGGGTTCATTTTAAGGAGGGGGAAGGTACAAAAACGAAAAGCCTTTTTTTTTTAAATCCCAATGAAATTTCAGTTCCTTCGCAATTGTCATCAATGAAAAATGATCCCAACATTTTTGGCAAATTGTAATATTCATAAAAAATTAAATAACGACTAATTTTAAGAATGCGCAAGGTAAAAAAACACAATTTTGTTTTTATGAACGAAATCAATTTCTTAGCTACTGTAATCATTAATTCTTCCTGTATTCATCGTTCCAAACCCATAAAACCCCTTATCTTTAACACACGTAGAAGTCGTTGGGTGGGTCCGGAACATCTTCCTTACCTCGTATTTAGATTTTCCTACTTCGTGATTTTTTACGGATTTAAAAAGAATATTTTAAATAACATTTATACCCTGCCCCTCCCCAAAATTCATCGCGGTATCACTTTTATCAATAATAATGCTTAAAACATAATTTAGCATGCTTTTTAGCAAAAGTAAGTATTGTAAATATTTACCAATCAATTTCTACGCCACTCCAGAAAAAATAAGTGAAAAATTACACAATAATCTGGAAAAAATCGCCATTAATAATAAACATTATTTTTCTCCGCAATTACTCGAATAAAACCAAGTTCGTCGTTCTCCCGTCTGTCCAAAAAGGCCAGTTTGTGTAATGATGTAAAAGTCTATACTTTATCGACTGTTACATGGGTATTACGGAATTCTGTGAGATTAAACCGAGGATAAACGATTTGTTGAATAGGTTGCCGATCCTCACAGATATACGCGTAATATTCGTGTATAACTGTAGCGTACAAACGTACGAATTGAAAGCGGATCAAGAGCGATGAAAGGCTGTGAACACGAGGCTAAAATCACTTCTCGCCCTCTCGTTCCGATCCGAGAATAAGCGAGCTGTTGACGCTAGTCCTTGAATATGTACGTACGAATACGTACATTTGCGTTTATGTAGAAATCCATGCATCTTTATGAGCGTGTGTGTGAGAATATTATAGCGAGCTCTTCCCTCAGCTCTCTACAGACACAAGGTATATCGGGCCAGGTTCGAGAGGGTGTTCGACACGTCGACGAGGGGTGTTGCGCTCTCAACAAATCTGGAGGCTCACATTACATGATTGTGTATCCCTCGAGAAGCCCAATACCAGCGGCTACACGCCGCACACGCTTTCTGTACGCGCGAAAACTAACATTCGCTCGCGTTATTAAATCAAAGGTTTTTTTTTTTTTTTTTAATTATTTTTATTTATTTTTTATAACGAAGCTCTGATTCAAACTGATCTTTCGACGTGCCAAGATTCACCTCCGAATTTACTGCGTTTCGGCACTTTTTCTGTCTTCTAAATCTGAATTTAGAGGGCTGGAAAGTGCCTGACAAAAGTACATATTTCATGCGATTTTCGAAAGGTTTCAATTTGAAAGGTGAGTTCTGATGAAATATCGAGCTGTTTGACCGCTGTCTGCGGAGCCAGTGTTTTGCGTCGTGTCTCTTTGATGTACAGAAAGACATGCGAAATCGCTGCTCGTCGTTAACGCTGACCGTGCATACGTTTAATCAAGGCCGTCGCTGTGCACTTTTATCGCGTCTTTATCACTCGGAAAAAAGAGAGTGAGAGAAAGGGTAAAGACAACGTGCAAAAAGCTGAGACGTCGGTACTCCAAGACTGATTCCACATCATCATTATGTCGACGCTCTGTGGGAATGAAATAATTTTCAGCGCATCATGGATCTCGGAGGTGTATTTATAGGATGAGATCTTTTTCTGGGAAGACAACTAACGACACGTTCGCGAGACTGCATCTCTCACGACGCGGTAACTCAATACCTGTGTGAGAAGTACTCACTAGGAGGAAAATACGGATTAAGAAATCGACAAACACTTGCTCCTCTCACGATTATCGCGCGTCTTCGATAAAGCAGAGGCCTCAAACACGGATTCCTCTTGTTTAAAGTAGTTCGGCCGTTCTATGACAGGTCGAGTAAGCAACTACTTTATGTTGATTAAACTGAAGTCTAAATTATTAAAAAAATCAATAAAATCAATAAATACTCCCGCAAGGTACTGTGTTAGGCTCAAATTGTAAATGAAATAATTACAAATTTTGCCCCGTATGAGGCCCCGGAACTGTGTTCGCCGTTATCAGGGGACCTTAAACTTTCATTTACTGGCAAAAAAAGTGGGCCTTCGTCGTACTTTATCGAACGACCGTTCGATAACGTTGTTTGAGAAACATCGTCCAATTGATGATAAAAAAATTGTCATCACAAGTCAATCGTCATTATCGTCAATCATTGATTCAAATTGACAGCTAATTTTTCAAGATTAATGGCAAATTTATCGTTAAAACGAATTTCGCCTTATTCGATTCTCATTCTTTAATAATCTAATTATTTAATAATAATTTAATTCAAATTGACAGCTAATTTTTCAAGATTAATGGCAAATTTATCGTTAAAACGAATTTTGCCTTATTCGATTCTCATTCTTTAATAATCTAATTATTTAATAATAATAATTTAATAACGAATTAATCAAATCAATTGCTTTCTAATTTGGTGTTGACAAATAAACATCATGACAAAAAAAAATTTACCACTTTTTAAGCTATGAAGGTTAATACTCTCGAGTACCCTCGACGAAGCTGCATGCGGTTGTCAAAATGCGTCGTTGTATCGGAACACTCGACCACCCTTGTGCGTTACCTACAGATGTGATTCTTTGTACGGTCGATTCACGGTCGAGTGTCGTGGCACTCAGGTAAAGAACTTTATACCGTATTATTAAGAAAAGAAGAAGCGCCACATTGAGAAATATGGATATATAAATGGAGACGAGTGACAAGTTCAATGGGGCTTTTGACGCTCGTTCCCAGCTTTTCCGCTTCCACATTTATCCGACAAATAAAATTTTCAATTTCTTCATTTTCAACGTCGAAAACCATATAAAAATTCAACGATTCCTCTTTGTTATCGAACGTAATCGCCACCGAAACAATCCGCACAAAACCATCTCATTAATGAACGCAAAGGATTATCCAAATCGATTATCCAAATTTTCATCCATTTAATGATGCTCCTCTCATTAAACGTCCACCGAATAATGATGATTGAGGAAACGCGATGATCGTCCTTGTAATCATCAAATCGAGAGATTTTCAGGCTGATAATAGTAATGGCGATACGAAATTGGAAAAAAGGATGAGGACTGCATCCCACCAGTAAAGGGGGAAACACAACGATGTACCGAAGATAATTGAAAGTAATTGGTTGGACTTGATGACAGATGCAAGCCCTCTCTTCTCGTCCGGTCCAGTATTACAAAACTGCAAAAGGAAATGAGCCTGCGCAAGCTCGCAGACTAATATACATGTATTTATATATTTACATGTACACAGGGTGGGACATTTCAATTCGAACGAATCAACTCACACAATAGAACCATTCGAAATAACAATTCAATAATTAAATCTGAAATTTATTGCTCCCGGAGATGGTATTAAGAGAAAATATACCTACTCCCACTCAGACAAATTATTTTTCTACCCGAAAAGTTTGTTTACCAACTTTTTTCTTCTCCATGCCCCCTTCCATCTTAACTGGAGTAACTCACCCTGTATATGCCTGAATTTGTATATATCTTTACTTTAGGAGCGTTGCATCGACCTACCGATATGTTCATATATATATGCAACGTACATTGACATAACCTGAGTGACCTAACACATACGCGAAGCATTCACATGGGATGCTCTATAATTTATAAGCTAGGGGATGTTTTGGAGGTAATTGCGGATAACGATGGGGCGTTGCGGATAACAAGCCGACATGGGAGTCACGGGACACCGTGGCAGTAGCTCTCTTGCTTCATCTCCATCTCCCCTGTTTACGTTGGTTCCATCTTGATCTTTCTGCTTGCTGGATCTCCGTGGTGCCCACGTCGAATGTCTTTTTTCTAGCGTAACTGCGTGCGAGCTATAAAATCTGATTGGACTGTCGCGACTGGGAATGATAACGAAGTTGAAATTTTTGTCGCGGGGACGTGGGAGACTTTCGGCGTGGAGCGGTGGCTTGGTGAAGCAGCAATGGAATTTCTGATCTTTCAACTTCCAATTGCTCGCACTCAACAGGTCGAAAGAACCTCCGAACTATTTTCTTCTCTCCATCTCTCTCCAAACTTCTTACGCAAGTCCAAATATGATTATAACAAAAGCAAACAGCTTACAAGAATCATTAAGCAAAGTGAATGGAAGGCAAGGAGCAGCAAGCGCCGGCTTCCATCATCCTCCCTTCGATGCTAAGGAAATATCTTCGTTTTACTCTCACTAATCCATGTTAATCCACTGAAAATGGCCTCTGCTTCTTCTGCCCCTGTTTAAACCTCGATGAAGAACAGACCTTCGCAGACTGTTAAATCTCGTGGAAAGAAAAAACCCATGAGGATTAAGATCGCCCAACGAGGTGTTGGAAACTCGGTTTTTTTAAAATCGAGTGTCGAGGGAAAGATGATGAAGAGGAAGGAGAAGCGAAAAAAACCTTTTCTGCAGCTATTTTCAGTCCCCAAGAATCGCTCGATCTTCCATACAGCCGGAGACTGAAAATTGTGGAATCCATAAGAATGAATATAATGAAAAATTCGGTAAAATGTCTTCGTCTCGTTTCAAATACTTTGCTTTACCATGTACTGTATTTATATATGAAAGTACGAATACAGATATACGGTGCATAATGTACTGGAGAACACGAGAGAGTTTGACAATGCGATTTGTTGGCGGTGTGTAAACCATTGTAGTTGTGAATTCAATGGGCATTACGACAATAAGCCATTGAACAATGTGAAAGGCTCCACGCGCGTTGCGCAAAGGGCTGTTCACACTTCCCCCCTGACGATCCCCACTTCTCCAGGATTTTTGGCACATCCTGACACAGTCCCTATTTTTTTCGTATTCCCTCATCATTGTACATAAGCCTGCTTGACTGTTCTTTTCACGCCCTTGGAGGATCACAGTCGGGGGTGTGTTCACAAAACCGTTCAAAACCTCTGCCTCCCATGTGTGGAAGTTCGTAGTTTTATTTTACCATCCTTGAGAAGTGTCTCTTTTACGTGGGTCCGTTCTTGAAATGAATTTTACTTTTCTGTTTAGTTAGATTCAATTTTTATATTCACTGGGAATTTAAAATTTCGAGTTTACTGTTGAATTGCAAATATTCAGTTGCCGAAGGACATTTTTTTCGGTTTCCACACATTTGTGAAGCTTGGTAATCGCAGCTGTTGGTAAGTGTGCGTTTCAGTCGACATGAAACGGTAACGTACCGACCCAAAACAGCTCGAGCAAGGTAATCAAACAAAAGAAATCCACGGTACATTAATTATTTTCATAACTCACTAATTCATTCAAAAAATGTATCATAATCGGTATTATTGTCGCAAAAACTGATACGTCAAATCATAATTTCCTACTTGACGTTCGGAAGGTACAGCAGAATTCTATCCACATGTTCATTCTTTCTTAAAAGTGATATCTCCATCTATCGAAACTTGGAATCAACGCGATAATGGTTTTCAAAGAAACGTTTACAAAAAAACAGTAAAAATTGTGAAAAAACAAGAACGTTCATCGCGTTCAAGTTGAACGTTTATCTTTCTCAGTAAGCACAACATCGTAATAATTTCTACAATTCGAGGTTTTCTAAGTTTCCTTCAGTCGTCACTGTCCAAAGAATGCCCCACTTCGCAGCGGTATTCCATGATTAATTTCCCGATTTCGGTTTTGCAATGAGAATATAAAATGGTCATTTAACTATTCAAATTTGTTGCCCTTTTTCTCCCATTTTACAACTCTTGGTATTGTACTCTTACTTTTCTATTAGGACATAAAAAAATCTTCTATCAATTCGCTGTGACAAACGAAGAAGGAAAAAACGCCGGTACTAATCGAGGAAGGAGTCACAGAGAAGTATCAAGTTCAAAGACGATGACGCAGTATAATTAACGAGCAAAGTATAATTCAAATTATTTACTGAAGTTGTAATGAAAAATAAAAGAAAATGTTTTTCTAAGGAATCTGCGGGGAGGTAGCGATTAAAAAATAACGCTGGTGCGACCTGCCTGCACCGGAGAGTCCTGTCGGAGAGAAAATGAATAAATCTAATGTGAAATGGAAGTACAACTGATATCCAGGGACTTGGAATAAACGAGCATGCAACATGACTCGATAAAAAAAGATTCAATTTGCCACGATAGTAATAATTTTATTTCGAAACGTTTCACCCCATATAACTCTCGTATAACTGATTTCTTTTAGTGTATCTGAACGGTATACGATTACGATGTATACACATATATTTTTTGTCCATATTAATTTATTTATTATCGACATATGTGATATCTGTTTGTTTATATATTTGCAGCAGCGCGACCTGATTTTTGTATGACTATTACCGTCCATCTATGTTCTATTTTGATTTCTTTTTTTATTAAGTCGGTCAATTGTTGTCAGTTATTTGTTTATATCGTACAACAATGATCTCATGAGTATTCAGCGGCAATTTCGATATTTTATCATTCGTTTGACAACATTATCTGTGAAGAAGAGTCCAAGTCCAGTATAGTACGACCAGCGTGAAATTTTCTCATAATTTCTTCATCATGAACCGTTTTTCGTTACACGTTGTTATTTGGAAAATGCAGAAACATCGTGTCATCCATATGAGTTGAGAATAACTGTTTGTTTTTTGTTTTTATGATTCTCGTCAAATTTTGTATCCTTTAATGTATGCTCCATTTATATTGGATTGCAAAATAAATATTCAGCAGGTAAACGACAAGAAACACTTAGCGATCTATGATTACGTAAATAGTTCGACGAAATATTTTTTTTTAGTTTTTTCTTTTTTGGAGACTGATGGATCTTAGTTCACTTTAGTTTTCTAACGTTTTCTTTTGCTCTGGAAACGTTAATAATTTGCATTTCGAATATGACGTCGATATTTACAACACGATACACTCGTCTATGTTTTTCTGCTTGTCTCTTTCGTAACTACGTTGGTGTGTTTAAGTTTTTCTTCATTTTTCGTTTTAAATTTCTTGCTTATAATATTACAATATGCACTTGGAAGACAGAGGTTTATATCATATAATATTTATAATTTAATGCATACATGCGTATATTGATGATTTTTCTTAACGTTTTCTCTTCGTCATAATATTGTTAATGATATTTATAACGATAATATCAGAATAGTCATAATAATGCGTTTATATACATGTACACGTGCGATACGCGACATATGCAGCCACACATCAAACACGCACCTCCCATACCAACGACGATATTTTAACTTTAATCTTATTTCATATCGTCGAAAAACGTTGATTATATTTTTTTTAATCTCCTTTCTCATAATCCTCACAAATGACTAGATACATTTTCTTTCGCTTTGTCAAACAAACTCTCGAGTATATTCAATGTGAAAAATCAATAAATAAGTTTACCAGTAACGAATTGAAATAATCTCGACCACACACGAATGACACTTTTTTCCTTCAACGACTCACAGGCTTTATGATATGATACAATATATATTTTCATAAATTTGATAGTGAAATATTCGGCCTATGATAGGAAAAGATGGCCTATAATTTATCTTCTAAATTCATTTGATTCTTCGATATGTTATTTCGTTAGTGACTAAAGTATTATCGATAGAGTTCGATGAAAATCTGGGTTTCACGTTTTTCGTCGAATACATATAGAGAAATTAAAATTACTACCATTCCGAATGTAAGTTAAAGCCGAATTTTTTCTAAGCGAGTGGTAAATGCTAGATTTTTCTCGTTTTATAAAAAAAAACGCATTTTGCCCTCCAATCGAAAACTTCAGCGAAAATCGTCGGAAAATATAATGTAGGCGAATAAAATTATAACGGACAGCAGCAATGATCGTAAGCCATTGAACAATGAAATCTTAAACTCAATTTCGCGTATGTACACCTGTCTGAGACTGAAAAAATAATAGTTTCGTAGCATGAATATTAAGCAAGCATGATTGATGATGGAAAGAATGAAGAATATCAATGAGAAACGAGTTGAATAATTGGCTTTCGATGAATGCATTATTTTTGAGCAACGAGTCGTCCAATCGATTGCATGAATAACGAATTTTTCAATACAGCTGCCAATTCGTTTGATAACATTAATTAAATTTCTATCGTCAATTATTCAAGAGATGGATAAACACCAAGCGACACTTTACATGATTATAATTATGAAAGTGAAATTTTTGTCATTTTTATATATTTACATTGAAACGTGGTCGCGGATTTCAATATCACGCTCAAGACACATCTCGTGTGTTTTTCAACCGGTAGGATTCTTCGTCGTTCGTTTTTTTTCTTTTTTTTCTCTTCCACATGATCTAAAATCTAACTACGCTCAACGAATTTTCTCTGTTTCCAGTAACGACTGGCATCTAGCTGCCTAATAGGGCCTCATTTCGTTCCATTGAAAATATTTTCGTGCTAATTTAGTAACCGAAGAATAGTGAAAATTAGAAATTAGCTAAGTTTTGATAATTTTATTGTGCACCGAACATAGTTTCATATTTCTTTAATGTGGAAGCATCTGAAATGTAACCACAGACGTTGGAAGTATTGAAATAATAAAGAAACACGTTTTGACCGCGATGGTTCAAAAGTGTACGACTTTCGTTACTTTTTAAACGAAAATCTGGTGTTCTATAAAAATAATTGGCGTTTTCCCATTTCGTACGATATTGGAATCAAAAACTAGACAAATTTTGCACAAAGGAAAAGTCGGAGGCTAGAACGATCGCGTGTTTCACGTCAGATTTACACATGGCATAAAACCTATCGATACAACCATAAGAGTTTGCGATTCTGATGAGTTATTCCATTCGAGAAATCATCATCGACGACTTACTGATACTTAATGAACTGTTTCAACGTATAAATCAAAGTTTTTTAGTGAAAGTACAACCGGAGCCAGAATTTCAGAAGTAATTCTTTGCACTCGTCGAGGCTTCGAAAAGTATTGTCAACCAAATGACAATAATCGTTACATCCTTTTGGAGAACTTCAACTCAACAAAAGTATTTTTGAAAATTTACCTTTTTTCAATTTAATTATTATTTCATCGAGTTCTGCGCCTCATTAGTTCAACGTGTTAGTCATAAATTTTACTCCATTGTGTCATATTTCACCTTCTTTACTTTGAAATAACGATAACCGGCGTAACCGGTGATTGTGAGGAGGACAGCAGCAGCGAGTGTCGACCCAACCGCAACCGGAGCAGTCTCGTCTCTTCCCGCTTGTGCGTTGAGTAATTTGCAAGAAAATTCTGCAGCGAAGTCATTGCTCTTGAACTTGAAAGGTTGAAGCTTCATGTCCCTGGAGAATGAAACGATTTTTAGTTTGTACTTTGCATCATCAGTCGAATGAAACATGAAGCAAAAGAGTTTTGAACATCACTCACCTCAACAGCAGCGTAGCCGAATTTTTTCCATCTGTCAAAGTGATGTTGACCTCTTCGTCACACGCGTAAGATTTTCCAACGGGCGTTGGGAATATCATTGCAGTGTTCTTCTGCCCTGTACTCAGTCTTACAGTTTTATCTGAAAAGTTATCAATCCGGAGATAAAATTTGAAATATACTTGTAAACAAAAGGAGGGAGAAAAACTCCAAAAGGAGAATTAAAAAAAAACTCACTGGGCTGATCAATGTGTTCGAAGTGTCGATCACTTGAGTTATAAGTCAACTCAATTTTATCAACGTACCATCTCTCTCCTCCAAGTGTCTACGGAATAGCAATTTTGTTTTAATATTAATTATAATTCATTAAAGTGATTTTACTTAGTTTCGATATCAACGAACACCTTCCCATACTTTTTTTCGACCTACGTTGATAATTCTTAGACGTGATAATTCTTACCTTGGCAAAGCTCCATGAAAGGTGGAAAGCGTTCCATTTCAAGGACATCGTTGCTGCATTTGCATCACTATCGCAATTACCCGTGACAGTGGCCGTAGTTGGTACGTAAATGTTGGCCGTCTAAAATTAGAAGAAGGTCAAGGAACGATATGAGAAGAATCGACTCTCGTAATCGCAGCTTTAAGTAGCACTCGGCAAATTACGAAGATTTCGATCTAATGTATTGTGTTTCAGGAATTGAGGAAAATCTTACAGCAAAAAGTGCATGACAACTTCGCTATTCTTGTATTGGAATAATTTTTCTATTATTAGAATCAGTTCGGTTATCAATATTTCATATAAATCGATGAAGAAGCTTTTTCTACGAGATGTACTTTCTTTAACAATCAATAAACTTACGTCTTCGGCACCGAGTTTCGTTCTGTATTTGACAGTGATGAGCGCGTCCACCTGGAGCAGAATGCAAGCTTGTCCATTCATACCGTCGAGACGATAGAGTGGATCAGTCGACGAAATAGTTCGCTGAGTCGTTGTTGTTACCAGCAAAGTTGTCGCCCCTTCGGTCGTTGTAATTTGTCGCACTTTAGAATTCATCGCCTGGTTTTTTATTTCAAAAAATAAAACGTACGAGTACGAGGATTAAATGAACATTCGAATTTCAGTAGTTTCAATGGTATATAATGGTTCATAAGAAATTGGAAGATCCTTTTCGAATCCTTCTATCTCAAGGTCCCTATCAAATGGTCATTCGAACTTCACAATCCAACAAGTCGATCGAAACCTCATTGGATATTGATCGTCATAATATAATACCCTTAATAACATTTCGTCCTTTTATGCTTTCGTATCAATCATCAAAATTTCAGTCATCAAAATATTGTACACCCTCAAAAAAAAAGATTCTTATGTTTCGATTCGATTCGACGAGTATTCAAAATATTATGAAAAAGCAATGAATAGAAATACTGCAAAGTTTTTTCATTCATTCGAAGGTTGTAATGATGAGCGTCAAGCATGAGAAGTCGGATATCAATTTATCGTTGCTTCTTATTAGAGAAATGTGTAGTGAAATGTCATTTTTTTAGGGAAAAAAATTCGACATTATTAATAACGGTAATAACAACGATATCGAAGCTCTGACTATCGTGACGTCGAGTATAATCCTTATACGATATAGATTTCCACAATTGATGAGCTCATTAAGACGATTCACGTGAACGGTAGGAAAGTTGAGGGAATGAAAATGAATAACCGTTTCACGTATCGGTTTATGTGATGCCTGCTCACAGTTTTAAATCATGGTCACTGGAAATTAGGATAATTTACATTTGAATTGATGATGTCATTTTGTTTGTTGATCAAATTCATGTCAAGATTGAAAGCTCAAACGAAAATAAACTAAACTTCCGAAAGACTTTTTTCCAACAAGTGTCCTTTGAACCAACACTGCGAAGACTTGTGTACGAATTAAAATGAAAAAGATAAAACGTTTGTTCACTTTGATGGCGTTACATTCGCATAAATCGTGACATTCGAGTACGAAAGCAAACAAAGAAAGATTCCATTTTTAATAATTCTGTTAACTTACAAAATTTCATAAAGATTCGAACTAAAAAGAGATGAATTTGTGAAGCGATCAGTGCGGAAATTGAACTGCAGTTGGAGTCACAAATACGACGAAATCATCGCCATTCTAGAATCACGAAATTCGGTTTGAAATGTCAAAGCTTCTCGTGTCCCCGCTAGGATTAACCTCCACTATACATGTTTTACATTGTAGAGCACGTTAAATATGAGACGGAGGGATTGTAAGCAGAGAAACCAACCGTGCTTTGCGTAGGTGTGGCCACCCACGGGGATCCATATAAATATCTGCCTCACGTAAAGTGTCTTTCGAGTACTCCTTTACGATGAGTAAAAAAAGGGAAAAATTGCACCAGACGCTATATAATGTGTACACACACTCCCCTGCCATAGAATCCGTGGAAATGTCGGTCGCGTAACCGGAATCCATTCAAATGATTGTACATGTGCATATATCTGTTCGAATATTTATGACGATGAGACACAATGATGCAACTTACTGAACAAAAAAATACCATTACGAATTCGAGGAAATGTCATGAAAGGAGAAGCGTTTGTTTATTTTGTAAAAACGTAGTAAACCCTGAGCTTTTATGTGAGTGTTGTCGAAGCGTCACAAAACTCGCTCCATTTTCCCAAAATTTTGAATGAAATCTTGCGCAGCGTTTCGAAAATTCAGAAACCTGAGAATAATTATAAACTACGCGATCGTTTCGAATCTATATGCGATTTGGTTCCATCAAATTATTTGATCTATTTATTCTCGAGTGGAAAAACGAATTTATGTTACATTTAAATTGTTGATAAAAGTATTTTTCATTAGTAAGCTTCGTACGTTTTAATACCCATGGCATTTTTATTGACGAAATTCAGAGGCATTTGAAAAATTCTGGGTCACACGAACATTTATGCGGAGAAATTTCCCCAGCTATGTCGATGGGTTTGCAGTTAAATAAACTCACCACTGGCAATTTCGTCGTCGAAGTGGATACCATTTGGACGATTGATCTCTTAGACGGACTGGTGCTGAAACGTGGCTGCTCATCGAGCTTCCAGGGAGTCGGTGTGGGTACGGATGCAGGTATACTCAAGGCCGTGCTCACTATGCAACCTTTACGTCGATTTCAATGGGCCAAGGATATTTCCTCGATTACTTTTGATTACAGATAACTTGAGCACTTACTCCCCTAATGATTCACTTCTGTATATTCATCGACATAATATCTTCAATCAACTGAGAAAAAAATGTATCGAATACATGCGAGAGTTGTTTGAACAATTTGAAACAACAGTGAGCAAGGAAATGAACGGACGAGAATTTCCATAAAATATAACATCTCTAATAAATAAATCGAAAACAAGTGAATCAAATCGGTACGAAATTTGTTACTGTAATGAGAAAAATGGTTTTTAACAACGAGGAAAAATAATCAACTACACTCAGGTCGATCGTTTTTCTGACATTTAATCCAGTCACCTAAGTTCAAATGAACATTGAATTTTATAAAGAAAAATGAAATAACGAAACTCGATTGATAGGAAAATTTTGGAGCTAAAATAATGTGCAGTGACCGTTGAGAAGAATGTTGCATTCTGAAATCACCATCCATTGAAATTCCTCATGAAAAATATGAGCGAATCGTAGGTATTTTTCGACTTGGACTTTTGAAAGATAAACGAAACTCGGCGTATTGAGTGAGAAGAAAAAACTGAATTCACACATGCACCAGGTTTCACCACAATGAAAAGATCGCTGCCAATGATAGTTCACGGTCTAGAAGAAAAGTCTCAAAATCATAGAACGTAGAGCAACGAGAAACGAGTATTAATTCTAAAAAAAAAACAATATTTATACGATAAATTAAAGCTTACACAAAACGAAGAATTCCCTGGACGTGGAAAAGATTGCCATGGTGTCGTGTGACTCCTCTTAGATCTCTGGGGATAAGAGAACGAGGCACTCGCGCGGGGTTGGGACGGGGATGATTCCCTGATTTCCGTTTCGTCCTGATTGCGTTGCGAGAATGTTAACTCGGCTGTTGATTCCCGACGTACTTGAAACTGATGCGATTATAATTTTTCTACACCGGTTGTAAGTTTTGCTCGTGACTGTTGCCTCTCGAGTCTCGGGCTGATTATGAAGGGTGAGAACATAGGGAGGAAAGAAAGAGATCGAAAGGGACGAAAAGAGTGATCAGAAGAGAGGGAGAGAGAAAGGAGGCGGCCGATCGTCGCGACGATCAATAGGGACGAGCTTTTCAGCATGCGCTACGCTCGAGAAATGCCGGCGTCGCGACGCCGAAAAGCCGCGCTCCTCGCTATCCCTAAAACGAGTGGGAGTTGTACATGACGTAGCACATTTACACCCATATGAAAATATATATCAAAAACTGTTTCCGCATGGATTATCTACGTTTGAAAACACTTCGTTAGACCAGTTAAAAAAATACAGAGCAATCGACCGATTATCACGAAAGGGACGTAAATAAAAATGCGCTTTTAAAAAGTAACGTGCTGTTCCAACTCATTCATATTTTATTTGCACATGTTAAAAATTATCACAAAAATTACAGAAACTGAGAAAGACCTTCATGAAAATTTGAGGATTCGATTGAATTTCAATTTTTGTAAGAATAGTGATGAATTTTTAATGGTAATAAAGCTGGGCATATTGACATTCATTGATAACTTTCTCAAATCCTGATATCACGTTGAGTGGTTCTGATGTATTTTTTTCTTTTTCGTTAACAAGTCGCTTCAAACCTCAACTCTTGGTTGTGATCTGGAGAATCGTTTCTTTGATCTACCGTCGAAAACGAAGATTACTAGATAGCAGAAATTTTCATAGCCGACGAAGAAATATCGCAATACTAGCAGGGCATGAGCGTTGTGTTATCTATACGTAATAAAATGTTACGGTGTCTTGAAAATTTATTCATTTGTTAAAAGTTTTTTTCTTTCTTTTACTTTAAAATTTGTGGTGACAATTGTGTAAGTGGGGGATACTACATGTATAATCTCCCCAGAAGAGGCAAGTCATACGCAATCGCGATTGAACTTCGCCAAGGTTTGTTTCATCATTAATTTTATTATCTCATGTCGGTTGATTGCACATAATCAACAATGAGGAAAATTAATTTATATTCCATTGCTAATTTTACTTCAGTCTATTAAATAAATTATCTAGTTAACCGGGAAAAAACGGTTGTTAGATTATAATCAATGAATTGACTTTTGAGAATATTATAACAAATAAATAGTATATAAATTGTAACGGGACAGCCTTACCGCCTGTCCAAAATTTTATTACACAAAAGAAATAATGGAGGATATTATTGCTCGACCTTTGAGGATGTCGAGGAACAAACAACTGATGAAAAATGTTAACAATCGTGCACGTTTGACTTGGGCTCCATACATTGAAAATGGCTTCCCGAAAAATTTTATCTGCCACTGATTAATACTGCCATCTGTGGAAGCTTTCTGAAACTTATAATCTTCCACAAAATGATAAGAATTAGTTGTTATCGACGGTAAAGGTTATTTCGCGAGTTAACGTGATCTATCAGTTGTTCAGTCGGTAAAAATCCTACTGCACGTTTTATTCCGAGTAGGTTGATATTTGAAAGAAAATATGAGTTACATGCTATTCTCATTTTATTAGAGAACAAGGTGTAATTTTTATTTTTCTCAAAAAATCAAGGATGTCCGAGTAAAACGTGTAACCATTTTGCAGCTATCTCTCTCGCACTCACGCAAGCACCACGCAAGTGATAGATCACTTTACTTGTTGCTACTTCGAAGTCACTGTCCGACGAACCCTGCGTAAACTCCGTCATCTACTCCTTAAGATCCGTTTATTTTATCGACTGCTGGACACGAAGTTAGTATTTTCGTTGACCGACTGAAATAAGTCAATAATCCATGTGGATGGTAAGTTAAAACTTCCATGTTACCAGCAGCAGAGAGAAATCTGTTCTTTCAATAGGGGACAGGAACTGCAGAGGGTAGCACTATTCTCAAATAAACGATTTTCGATAATATTATGACACTGAAAATGTAGAAACATCGAAGATGGATCGAGCAGATAAGTTTTTTCAGCAAAATCTCTCTTTTTACGAAAATGCGTGAATTTTCTTGATAATTTAATCAAACTATATTTCTCTCAACTTATTGTTGTTAGTACTCTTTTTAACAAAACCTCGGGAAAGCGATACTTTGAGAGTCAAATGGTCATTGGCTGGAATAAGAGATATTCATGCTACGAACAACACGGAGGCTTATTTATACTGGAGAATTTATCGTTCGTTATTAGCTGAAAAACGAGTGAGGCATTAAGAGCTGGAGGCTGCACCGAAATTCTCCGGATGCAAACATTCTCATGGGATTAAAATTTGTCATCGAGTGAAAGACGATGTCAAGTTGGGTACTAAACTATGCTCGTACATATCAAAAAGATTTTTAAGTCCTACGCGCTATAGACGAGCGCATGTGCTCACGCGAGAATCTCAATCGTTCTTCTTTCTTCTCTTTCTCTTCCTCTTATGGCCACTTAAGATATCCAAAGCGGTGATACCCAGTAGGAGCAAAACGGTTTATCAAAAAAACAGCTCCTCGAGAAGCCAGTAAAAAGCTCTCAGAAATTTTTCATATTCGTTCGAGTGAAAAGAACAAGATTATTTATTATTATTTGGCTCTTTAGTTTGACAGTCACTGACCACTTACAAGGAGGCCCCCCATTTAATCGTTTTCCTCTCGCTTTCTCTCTTCGCATACGCGCACAAACACAATGGGGGGCCTCCACGATGTAATTTATCTAACAGAATACTCTCCGGAATTTCACGACGGATTTATATACGTTAGTTTCGTCTTTTCTAATGGCGCCGGAAAATACTGAGCTCATACGTATTTGTTCCAGCAAGTGTTTATTTTTTCCACGACAGATAAACCGAATAAAATGAATATACGAGGTCGAAATATCCGATTGGAATTATTGATGTTCCGGGACGTTTATTACGACTCTGGAATGAAATTTTTTCAAATATTAAAATATTTTGTTGCACGTTTTCAACAAAAATATTCTGCCCAAGCAACAACATTTCAAAGGCCACAAAAAAGCTTCTTTATATTGAATCGAAACTTTGTTCAAACGACGGATGTGTTCAACTAAACATTTTATGATTTCAACGACACGTTGCTTTGAGCGTGGAAAGATTTGTCGAACGAATGAAAATCAGATGCAACATAACTTTCCAAAATAAGAGAATAAAAAGCAAAAAAATTAGACGCTGATCTTTCGCTTCCGTCGAAAGAAACAATAGTGATTACAGCTTCCGGGATTTTCGAATCTAAAGTACCATCAGAACGTGAGATACGAAAGAATTTTGGGAGAGACCCAATTATTGAAAAACCTATATCAGCTCAATCTTTCGCACTGGACCGCCAGCCTCACGAAATCCTTTTCCTTCTTTTCGCGAATTCAGTTTCGTTAGCTCGGCCAAAAATCTGCCGGATGTGAGTAGAATAGATAGGAAACGTGTTGTGAACACGTTTCACCGGATGAGGACGTTGCTGAGAATCGTTTCGCGTTTTTTGGAGCGGATGCAGAAACACAAGTCAGCCAAAAAATCATGGAGAATGGAGATATACATCGTATCCAAGAGATAGCGTCTCCGATCGATGGCCTCTCGCGACACAATATTTGATTACATATTCACGTCGTAACGGAATCCAAAAGCCCATTTTCCTCGTAAAAATCTGAGAAAAAAACTCGAAACTTTGAGCATGAAACTCCAAATGATCTACTCAATTATTTTATCGCTCGAAGTTATCGCATATTTCCTCTCCTCCATAAATCGAGACCGAACAGCTACTTTTTCGTGAATACCCATCACTGGCCATGCGATACCAAAATAAATATGAGAAACTACTCGCAGAATCCGTCTGCAGGATTCGTTGATAAAAAATTTATTTAATCCTGTGTCGACCACAGGACTATCGATATTAATGAAATCATATCGGGATACAAAAGTCCTTTGTTAATGGAAAAATTAATATGAACCTTCCACACGCAACGTGGTAGATCAAAGTATTCGAAGAGCATTGAATTACTATTAAAAATCCTGTGGGCGATGGATTTAATTATACGACTTCGGAATGTACAACAGCAGTATTTTGAAATATTTTAATCACTAAATTCGTGGTAATTGAGGGAATTACACGAATGTATCAGACACTGAAAGCTTCGGACTCTCCAACATATATGCATTCACAAACCGGATTAGGTTTAAACTTGAACGAAGAAATAAAGAAACAGCAACCGCGAATAAGGGATGGTGCGCGAGGATGTGATAAAGGAAAACATTAAGCCGAAAATAACCGGATCATTTATATATTCCATGAAAACGTTACCAATGCATCGTGAAAAATCTTCAATGAGTATCGACAGTAGAAAATTGTACACGTAAAACGATGAATCGATATTTATATACATGTAGGAAGATTCAGCAGTGCGAGAAAGAGGATTTTCTACCAACACCACCGATATTAATTAAAAACTCGACAGCCATGGGGCTCGGGTTCGAGGTCGGTGCTACCGGACCAGAGGGAAATACCAGTATTAATGATAGCGAGATGTGCATACATACGAGGACGCAAACACACCCTCTGACAAGCATGCGAATACATGGATTCTTATTTACTAATAGGGTGTCCTTTTCCAATTTATAAGCTGTCAAATTAATCTAACGAGATAATTAAATAATTCTCAATTATGTTTTTATAATTAATGGATACGTTCGTTTTTCACGGGATATTCATCATCCGGTAATATATTTTCGAATCAGTCGATCACGATTCCATTTAAATCGGGCACGAATCTCGAATTTTATCAAGTACTCAAAATTAATCGTTCGAATCGTTATTTTATGGATTCCTGACAGAAGTAAAGTTTACTAAAAAGGAGAACGATGTACACGGACAAATCTCGTCGCGGACTTTTAATTTCGGTCATCAGTACCTTTGCGTGATCAATTTTGATCGGCCGTTTCGAGACGATTGGATTGAATAATGAAAAAAACTGGACACCCCGTGTGCATTGGTAGACAAAACTGTGAAACAGTGATGAAAAAAAACGAATTTCATCAAATTGCGTATCAGGAGAGGTGCTAGAGTCGAACCTCGCCAAGGGAGAGATATAGATATCGAAACAAAACTGCCATGGCTCTAACTGGAGGGGTAGGAAAAGTAGCGAAACGACAACCAGCGGTGGCGAATACCGCTTGGCAACGATATAATGGACGAGGGGGAAATAGAAGTTACGACTATTGCACGTATCGTATGTGTATATACAACGGTTTTAGTACATTTCAGTTTTCACTGCATACCATCAACACTTGATTTCGCCAACAGCTCTACCAGCTCGCATGTCACATCAATAACTAGAACAGAATTAATTTCTTTGGCCATATCCCCCTCACTCGGTCGAACGAATTCAATTTTTTAACTGCGCACAACGTCAAAACCTGCCTGACACAATTTCCCAACTCAATAAATTACTTTTTAATTGTCTCGTGTTCCTCTGTTACGAGAAACACACTTGGGCGATCCTGAATTATGTAATTTTCCATCATTCACCGATTCTCCGAAGCTCCTTTATGTGTATTCTGTTAATTATGTGCTAAAGGATATCCATTTGTGCTGTTGCGTTCCTCCACTATTCACGGTCTTCATTATAATGGAAACACCAGCTCTTCCTGTCGAATTTATTCACCCCGTTAATGTTGACGTTCCAGGACATATTTTCTGGAAAGACGACGGGAAAATCATTCCAGACCAATTCAAATGAATAACAAAGATCCGAATACGCACGATGGCTTGTCAGAAAAATACGCGTGATCAGCGGTGTCCGAATCGGGTAAAATTGCTCCGTGGATAGTGCGAATGTGAATACAATAGAGAAAGATCCGTGGCGAGAATAGCACTGAAAATATTGGCGAGGCTTGCTCCTTCGGTATGTTGAAAAAAAAACTCGGTTCATGCGAGTCGTTGGAAAAAGATGAAAAAATCTACTTGGCCGCGAGCTCGAAGAAAGTGGCGCAAAGAACCGCGAGTCCTTGAATCGCAAATGGATAACTCATGCGATCCTAAAATGCACGCAATTGTATCGCTCCGCGCAGCCATCCGGTTCGTGGGCACTTCGACAAAGGGACGGAATCGTAGTGGAATTCGAGTGCAAGAGCCACACCGCTTTACATGTCACTGCGCCGTTGTAGCGCATCGTACAACGAAAGACGGAATGTCAGGAACATTCGCAGACAAGATGGACATTTCGTTCTCTCCTCTCTTATCCATAGCTGCTCGATCTCACCCTGCTCAATAATCCAACCCTTAACGTTCTTCCCCCCGCGTCGCCAACCTCGATCACGCGTCCTTCGAGTTAATTCGAGGACCTTTTTTCCACTGGAAAACTAGAATAAATATGGTGGTAGAGGGGCCGCGGTGGAGAGCGATAAAAATACTCGAGGCCGGCCTCGCCTGCTCGTATACGATTGCGTCGAGACGACGGACACCGAGATATTCTGATAGAAAGAGATTTGGTCACTTGTGCGACTAAAAAACTCGTTTACGTCCACAATTTGTACTGCATTCGCTTATTCATTGAATTGCTTCAAATCTTCGTGATTTTTTTATCTTCGGTTAATTATGATTCCCATTTCAATGTTGATAGAAAGTGTCACGAAGCGGGCCTCATTTTTTATGGAGGCTGGATCGCGACGATACAATAATATTGCCATGCTAAACCATGTTGAAAATATTGAGATATTCAAAATGATAAGAATTTCATAAAACTTGGTAAATGTATTCTTTAAAAATATATAAGACAATATCATTTTTTTTAGATTTTTCTAACACATAGCTCTCGAGTAATTGAACACTAAAGTTCACGTGTATAAGCACAGAGCTTACATATATGTACAGTTATACATCTCGTGCATAAGAGCTTCGACTTAACCATCTCAGACCGAGACCTATTTCGCGTTGACGGAAAATGATTCCCTTCATAATCTCAAAATACTTTCTAGTTTCCGAATCCATTGTGACATTTCGGTTTTTTTGTTGGGAAATATGAATTTTGGAATGTTCGCTGCGCGCAGCACCAGGTTCTTGGGGAGCAAAATCAGGAAAATTTACGAATGAATCTAGCACCGAATACCTTAAATGCATCATATTAGCTTCCCTTTGAAAGGAAATAACGTTTGGAGTACGAAAAAAAAATGTATACCCACTTTTCTTTTGCGATACCTAAAGCACCGTTTCACACAACGCCAGCTCAATATGAAACGCCGACTTCATATTGATATTTCGATGAATTAAAGCAGTTTATCTCTTGATTCAGGAGTATCTAAGGTGCAATCTAACCTTGCTTCATGGAAATAGGCAGTTAGAACCCTGACCTTACTGACCGATGCAGTTTTATTGGGCCTGGAAGCGCGTGTTGCGTAGAAGCAACATACGCTCCGAGAGGGTTAACGCTCAATTACGCGATAATCACGTGGTAAAAAAATTGAAAAAAATTGTATTTGTATACTCGATGCCAAAGAATGTTATCACCAAATTTCATCAAATTCTGATTATTTTGATTTCGTGTTTTCTCCTTAAGATTTGCTGGGGATAGTAATCGATCGGAAAACTTTAATATATGTGACGAAAATTGAATAACTGAAGTGGCTGGAGAGAAAAAAACATCAAACATGAATAATGAGGAACGTGAGAACTCTGCAGGATGAATGAGTGCTCGAGTCATCTACTCTATAACTATTTCTACATGAGAACTCAAGTTTGAATAACCATGAGAAACTATGCATATATCTATCCTTTATACGTGAAAGAATTACTACCGAAGGCACACGCCTCATGAAACTTCTTTACTGCTTGTTCCCGCGTACGAGGTTGGGAACGAGGATTTTCTATCAAGAGCGATCGTGTAAAACAGCGGTGCTCCGTGACACGGTCACGATCCCGTTCGACTAATGATTGTGGCTTCGATCAATCGATTATATATATCGGAGAGACTAAAGTTTGTCAGGTGAAGCACCCCATGCCCGCACTTTGTCGATCACCTCACGCTAGTCCTTGGATCTTGTAAGTGAAAGTCGTGAAAACAAATCGACCGGAAGTCGCTTCCACTGATTCCCTGAAAATTATTATCTTGAGAGATTGCTTGTAATAAATTTGCATAAAATCGTCGAAACGGCGATTCGCGCTTGATCAAACAGTTTCGATTTATTCATTGGAATAAAGTCACAAACTCACGTCAAATACTTCCCAACTGCTCTATGTAGAAGCTCTCTTATTGCGGAGGAATTAATGTCGTGACGGTCGTGACTTCCCACTCCCATCAGCAATCCCGATAGCGATCTATTCGCGCAAGCGTTTTGTCAAATTGAGATCACAGCGCGGCGATATCAAAAGAGCAACGAAGTTACAGAGGCTCCATTATTTATATTAATATTGATCAGGTGTCAATCGCGGGTTCACGATCCTTTGATGAAGCAATAAAAGCTATCACGGAGCAGTTATTTATGAGGACAGTTTACATTAGAATCGATAGGTCAGTTCCGTCGCCAACAATACAACGGCGAATCGATATGGATATAAATCTTCGGTTCAAGATATCGTCTGACGTCTGTAACTTTTGTATGTGGGAAAGAACTCGGATAATTAACGCACCAAAGTTGTTTACAGAACATTCGAAGGGAGGATTCGGTGAGCGAATGATGGTTGTTAATGAATAGTTGCAATATCGTAATTCGGAGATAACTCAATTTCTTTCGTTATCCTGATTACGTGGAATTGGAGGTCAAGTTTCGTTTTAAGTGGCACTCACCCCAACTATTTCTTTTCTCGATCGATTCTTCCACCTTCTTGCAAGCTTCTCGTTTGGACTGCATACTCGACTAACTGTATATCGAAGAGCCAAATTATGAAAGTTTTCTCTACTTCTCGAAGTTAGCCCCCGCGATACTAAGCAAGATTCCTGTATATACTTTCCTTCCAGTATATATAATCACATATCCCCACTTCGCTATCTCTTTCTCGTTTTCTCCGTTAAGCAAGTTCCTGACGAGGGGGATAGGTACACTTCCTCCTGGTAGGAAATTGAACAAGGACATCCGAGTGCTCATTCTCCTCGGGCTACACTGCTAGAACATATCTCGTGAAGGAAAGCACTCCTTTGGTGTATACATATATAGTATATCGAAAGAACCAACCGGATAGGGGTATCGCAAGAAAAAAACGGGGTCGACCGAAGCTCCAGAGTTTTCTTTGTAGAGCAGATGAAGAGTCTAACTCTCTCTCTCTCTCTCTTTCTCTCCTCCTTAGCTAGGCGAGGAACAACTTTTTTCTGGACCGTCGAAAAGGTTACTTCTCTGCCACCTTCTTTGCCATCGCCCTCATCGAGTGGGGGGCAAAAAGAATAACGAAAATATGAGGGTCTGCAAAGTTTCAGGATTCTCGAAAACACGAAGTCACTAATCTTTGTCACACATGGAATAATCGCTGCTTCTTCGATCCCCCTGTTATTTCATTTGAGATAATAACGGATTCGTCGCACAATCTTGTTAGTCAATCAATCCAACCTCGTACTAGCTATTTAAGCCGAATTATTTCGGCCGTACTTCGATTGCTCGAATAGAATTCTCGTGCGTACTATGGCCACCGGAAGCACAAATTTTGAACGATATTGTCCGTCAAGATGCACATCGAGGCCCAACACTTTTTCAATCCGAGCCGGTTCGGTGCTCGCAGAATATATCGCAACTTTTGTATACCCCAGCGTGCTTTAAATTTGCATTTATTGAAGCATACGTATTTTAATCAGCCCACATGCCTCCAAGTATGAATTCCGTTCACTAGAATAAGCCCCTTCTCAATTGCTGAAAACCGATAACTCAGACGATATATCTTCTGTATATACGTGAATCGATATTTTATTCACTGGGAATGAAAGAACCATAAAATCACCTCGTCGAACGTTTGCTCAAAATAAGTGACCTGATCGAATTTCGCTTGCGAAATTAAATCCAATGACAAGAGGAAAAAAGCACAAAAAATCACTGGGCTCGGGTCACGCCATTTACGGATTACCACGTAATTGCATCTTATAACTGTCCGTCAAGTTGTTAATTAGAAAAATTAAACGAAGATCACGAATTTTTTTAAATTTGAATGTTCATGGATATCATTTATGAAAAAATAGAAAACTCGTCGATCCTTTCTGTGTTACTGTTTAAACATTTATATAAACAGAAGAGACATCTCCATACGAAATGACCCGAACTCTTAACTCAAAATGAAAGTTCAGAAATAAAGTAAATGTGTCGTGTGTTTTATGTTAATGCATGTAAGCAGAGTTTAAGCACATCTCAAAAATCGATTGATAATTGCAAAGAAATTTTTCGTTTTCTTGGTTAATTGTGACTGAAATCACAATCAACATTTGATACTCTTAATTATTTTGGTTTAACGGAGTTTGAAACTTAATTTTTTATTGAAAATTCAACTGGTATTCAACTGAATTGTATCCTTTTAATAATAAAGAAAAAGAATGAGTAGCGGTGATAAATCCATGTCATTCTTTCTTGGTTATGTTCGTTCGCAGACTCGAGAAACTAATAGCACGGAAGTTGGGGTCTTTTTGTTTCGTTCTCCATTTTGCTACTTTGTCTGATCTTACGTCCTCTCGCATTCGCGACTTTCTTATATATCTTATTTCGTTATCACGTGCTTCTCATTCCGCTGTGCTTAATGTTGCATCCTTATTTCTTGTTCGTTGTCACCATACACGCGTACCTTTTATCTGCTATTCTCTTAGAGATTAACTATTGCAATGCCCGCTGTAGTCGCGTCCTCCGTGTGCAACTCCCTCCGCGATGAAATAGCTACGGCAATTCGGTGTCTTATTTGTAACGCTTTTTCTTTCTATTGCTTTAATTCCTCTTTGCTTATTCAACTTTGTGTATTTTCCGCATTTACCCTCTTGCTGCGTTGTCCTTTTGATCTCAACTTGCCTCTCACTGTCTCATTGCTTTCCTTGTTGCATCCGCAAACATTATTGCTTTCGTTGGGGGTTACCATTCACGAAAGCTACTCTAAGTCAACAGGCTATTAAATCTTAATCTCCTTTTAATCTCATCCAAAATATAACAAAATATATTCCATTCGTGACTCATTCATTATTGTTCCAATCAAGTTATTAGCGTTTGAAATTTTGAGATTTGCCAGCATCAAGCACGAAACGGTGTCAGAGAGAACGAAATTTAGCGAAGTTTTTGCTTTTTTAAAAGTTGCATGCCTGGATCGCGACGATACAATGTTGCCATGCTAAACCATGTTAAAAATATTAAGAATTTCATATAATTTGGTAAATGTATTCTTTAAAAATATATAAAACGATATTATTTTTTTTTTTAGATTTTTCTACCACATAGCTCTCAAGTAATTGAACACTAAAGTTCACGTGTATAAGCATAGAGTTTACATATATACAGTTATACATCTCGTGCATAAGAACTTCGATTAACGCTCAATTATGCGATAATCACGTGGTAAAAAAATTTGAAAAAATTGTATTTGTATACTCGATGCCAAAGAATGTTGTCACCAAATTTTATCAAATTCTGATTATTTTGATTTCGTGATCCACCCTCCTTAAAAGAACGGTTTGGCCAGGCGAGGCAAGACGTGCAGTGTAACCGAAATTGATCGATTCCCCATCCCCCGTGCGAACGTGAAGTCGCCACAATTCGGATACGTTTTAGCTAGCACAACCAGCAAATGGAAGAATTGGTCATTCGAAAAATGTCTCTGCTTTGTGACCGGTTTTTTTTATGTATTTTTGAAAAATCTCATTTGCTAACCAGTAAAATGGAGTTGCGGTCGGCGTTTTCGAATGAGCAACTATGAAAGTAACCTATTGAAACGAAAGTGTACAAACAAAGATGCATTGTGGAGGTTCATCATGGAACCTGCCATACGAAATGATACTACAAAGTTGACGCTGAACATTTTTGCAAAAAGCAGCTGTAAAAATATTCCAGACGATCCAGAACTGTAGCACACTGTAGTCGAGAGACCCGACCACTGATATGTGCATGCGCGAACCTCTATCCCCTGAAACGTTTCCCGTTTACTTGCACAAACACCGGAAGTTTGTCGGTGCCCTTCGACAAACAGGAGATTTTTTTGAACCTTTTGTACCCGATAAAAGTGTTAGTATATCAAGCGCTTTCGTAGTGAATCAAAAATCAATGAATTGTTTGCATAACCAATGCTGGCGAAGGCAAACAAAATCTTTTTCCAACTTTCTAAACACGTAATTCATTTTTCCAAGTCTCAAGAAAAAATAAAGTCAGAAGAAAAAATGTCATTCGAAGCTTAGATAGAATAGAGGAGAAAAAGAAAGCAATTAAATTTCAAGAATTGCACGCAATATGGAATTTTTATTAAATCGATTCCAAGACCAACGATTTTTTTCATTTTTTTCATTTTCATCGTACTAAGATAGGGAATAACTCGATTCGAGTGTCTCGCGAAGGACTAAAAGCCTTCAAAAGGAATTTCTAACTTCATATCCTCTTCCTGCCATTCTATCTAGTCCTTCTGCTTACTCTCCTGCGTCACTCGACCTTCTTCGTCGACAATGCCGTTTGTCTAGCTGTACGTTGTACACGTTGAGCCACACAGAGCACTTATCACTCTTCCTTCATCCCCCACATAGCCCGTTCGACGTCGAGAGGCCAGGCAGCGTCACGGACGAAGTGCTATTGTGTATTTGCGAGTGTGCTTGTGCGTGGAATTACGCGAGACTCATACTAATTTCCTCGATTCATGAAATCAAGAAAAAAGCTCCTCGCCCTTTTGCATTTTCTTTATTATTCTCCATGTCTCGAGTCTTTTCTCTCGAGCCTTAGAGTTGCACGAGCGTCCATGAATATCTAGGTTAATGTTTCCCTGATCATTTATTCGATCAGATAAATGATTGAGCTCCAAAATTACGATGCCGATTCCGGGCTTTAATCGCGATTCAGAAGCCTCAACGAAAAAATGTTTACCCGCCGCCCTTCAAATACGCCCAAGATCGCATAAATAATTCATTATTTACCAACATAATCGAGCACAACCACAATTTCTCATAAGAACGAGGGGTGGCTGCGGATATTTTCTGCACCCCTTTCAGCGCGAGATATCCCATAAATCAGCCGACCTTGACCCGGAGCTTTACGGAACTCGAAAGTTGTCGAAGCGGCCCCAGGATGAAACTTTTTTCTCGAACCATCGACCGCTCAGTGAATGATTGTGTTCAATAATAAAGTAATTATTGATGGAAATATGAATAACTGAATGCCCGTATTAGCGGCGTGGAAGAAATAGCATCGTTCTACCTTCGGGAAAGCACGAGGTCGAATTACGATGAAATAACATTGAAAATCTCCAAAATTCAAGCAAATCGATTATAGTCTAAGCGGTATTTCCTCCACGCTTACGCTACCAATTATAATTGTTGCACGAAGTTTTATTTTAAATATCCGAGAACCATTCGAATTCGGATAATCGGTGTATATAATTCGTACGTTCTATTGACGCTCGGCCCATCAATGCGGAATATCCGCCCCACCGAAGTTATTCTACACATTTCGAAGCGGTATATTAATGAAATTTGTACGTAGCTTACATGAAAAATATCACCGTCAGCTGATGGCACACGCGGATATTTGGATCGCTGCTCATTGTTATGCAGCCATTCAACCCGAGCTCGGTTTCGGGCTCGTTTTGAGCATTAACCACGCAGCGTTTTTAGTGGGTTTTCAATTAAAAAGTACGAACAACTGAATCATAAATGACTGATTCAGCATTGGGGTTGCACACTGTTCGGCATTTCAAATTTAAATCGTGATAAAACACTATTGAATTTAAATAATTACGAATTTATTATGCGATTCAATGTCCTCGTTGTTATAACCATGATTATTTTTCAACGAAATCACATAATGAGACTTTTACAAGCGTAGAGAAAATAAATTCTTCAACGACCATCAAACGATAATAAGACGAAGCCATGTCTCACAGAATTGGCACTCATCGATCCGCGAAACGAAGGGAATAATGATGCTACACACAGTCCGATGTGAGCGCAAGAGAGCAAGAGAGACAGGAAAGTGGGTAGTATAAGAGAAAGTAATTTCATCTTCCTGGATTTTTGCTCCTTACCGTTCATCGCTGGTAAAGAGTTACGATGTTTATTTTCTTTTGGGTTGTTCAACTTTCATCGAGATGCGGTGGAGCCCGGGGCAGGATCCTTGGTATCTCGATTTATAAAACTGATAACAACATGAAAATTTCAATGGTGTTTTTTCTCACGTCAAGGCAGACTGCGGAAGGGCACGGGGGGATGCAAAGAACTTTTTATCCTTTCAATTCAATTTTTGTGCGATTGTCAACAGTGTTTCTTCAACGCTGCGGCAATAAACATCCAGGAAATCCAAACGAAATGCTAATAATGTCAGAGTTCTTTGCCGGAATGAAAAGAAAATTCTTCTTTTTCTTTCATCCCGCGTTCCCGCGATATTCAAGCCAAAAAATAAAATATTTCATCCCCATTCCCGTTCCACAACCCCTGCGCCGTGGAAAAGCGTGTCAGGTTGCCGACGCCGTGGTTGCCTTCGTTTCGTCTCTGCGTGCGGCGCGTCGCTGGCGCACATTGGCTTTAGCCGCAACAACGACGAACGAGAATCGGGCTCTTCGGTATTACAAAAGCGACAAGGCCGCGGCACTCGCGCGGCGAACTTCGGCCCGACAACATCGCCGCGACCGAATGTATCGTCGATTTAACTTTTCGCATCATTCTAACGTGGATCGCGAGTTTAGGTTTCACGTTTTTTTAATGAGAACGAACCACCGGATACAGTCGATGAATAAAGTCGATAATAAAAACCATTTCAATAATAGTCAAATCAGTCGATTTTAAAAATTTTTATCGGCCCGTTAACGCTGAAAAAATCAATTATTCAACGCATAATTGTTTCGCAATTGAAATCGTCAGCGACTGAAATATTCCGAGTATTCTGAATAAAAAATCTTGAGGTCGAAAAGAACAAACGAAGTTCCCGGAGTGAACAAACTATTGACGGGAATATACTGCAGTGAATTTAGTGACATCGAGAAAAATAACTTTGTCGCTAATTATTCGATCATTACTTCCCAAGGGAATGATTTATTTACTGCGAAATTCTCGTGGCTCCAATTTAATGTAGTATTTAATGCATTTTTGCAAACTTATTTAGTAAAGTGTCTTTGGAGTGACCAGTGACTCGGTGAACCTCAAAAACAATTATCGCAAAAATTATTTGAGAGGATTGAAAAAAAGTAAATCGTTTTGCGTGTCAAATCCCTTTCATTACGACGTTATATTCATCCTTAAAGTACATTTGGGTCAGTTCGCAGGGGCTTGAAAGTATAACGAACGTGCACGTGCTTGGGTGAACCGTGATTTATAGCGTTTCCACTGGATCTCAGATCGAACGAGACAGAGAACTCACTCTCAATTTGTATCTTAATCTTATCTAAATTGGTCACGAATTTTTGTAGATCGAGGAAATGACGCGTGTATCCGGATGACGTAGTTCTCTCCTCGAAGTCCATAATCATCGAAGAAAAGTGTAATAAATTTGTGAAATATCGTGATTATTTATTTGTGCATCTGTTGTTCTTCGGAATATCGAGTGTTGAAATAGAATTAAATTCTTCGTTGGATTTCGAGCTCGATGAGAAAGATGGCATCGTGCCATTTCTTCACCTTCGTAAGTTGCAATTTGAATAAAATGTTGTTGAAAAAATGAATAACGATCATATTGGATGGTGGCTGCGTGAGTAATTTGTTTTATCGAGGCCAGTAAAGCCTTGAAACAATGTTTATAAAACTTTATAGTCTTGTACGACAACTGTAATTGTTGGGCGTCTATGCACGACGACGTCGCTGTTCCTGCTCTTTCCTCATTTAATTAAAGAAGAGTTTTTAATGAGTTTTTTCTCGCTTTGTCACAATTGAGCTTCTCTTTTGAACGAGGACTGTTGAGAGCTACAAATGCTTTTCTAACTTTTTTTCTTCTCCCTGTTCTTCCGTACGTACTCTGTTGTTAAATTATGGGAAACAGGTGACGTGCATTTGTTTTCTTAAGTTCCTAGCAATTAACGCCGCCAAACAAAACGGCAACCGGGAAAATAAATCTTGATGAAAGTTATTGAGAGACAGCAATTATGAAAACGCAACAACTTAACACTCTTTTGAAGTATTTTCTTATTTTCAAAATGGTTTAGCTCATTCTTCAAACGAAACTTTCCGCAGCAGTCTCTTTCTCTTCGTGTCCGTTCGGCTTAAGCAATTTTAGATTCCAATATTAAAACGCTGCCACAAAGCTCTTTGGGCGGTGCGAAAGAAAAAGAGAACGGACGTTTGGCATACGCGAATCATTGACGCGGGCGGAAAGCACTCGGAAAAAGCTCTCGCTATCGGCGATTGATCGGTTTCGCTCTTCCCGTTAAATCTGTTCATTCGCTATGCACGATAAAGAATCGTGTCATATTTTTTTGTTCGCCCCAAAGCCGACAGACCGCTGGATTCTCCACACACGCTCGACTAAACCATCGAATCGTTTTCCCGAGTGTTTGGTCCTTCACGATCCTAACCCGCCTCTTTGCACGTTTCCTCGCGTTCGGGGATGCGTTACCCAAATTACGTGCCCCATTCCCGGTTCCCTTTTTTCGTCCATACCTTCTCTCTTTCCCTCTCTCTCTCTCTCTTGCTCGCCCACTCGAATTGCGCTACGTGAGCAGCGTCAGCGTTTCATTAAATACGAAGAAGACGAGGGTGAAGCCGAGGGAAAAAGGGGTGATTTAATTGCGACCCCGGGTGAGATATAAATTTGTCGTTACTCTCCATCTTTTTATTTTTCTCGTCCTCTCTCTTTCTCTCTCTCTCTCTCTGGATGGCTACAGCAGGTGTATTTGTAACGCGTGATCGTGACACCTTTGACACTTTTTCTGTAATCAATTAAAGCCATTCGTCTATTTTCATACACCAACTCTGCCTAGTTTTTTACACCCATTTTTAGTTGCAGTCGGTATAAACTTTTTTTTATACCCACAGGTATGGCTCATGAAAAAAAAGCGGTAAATATCTTCCCTTTAAATAAAATGTGCGAGCTGTGACGCCCTTATGGAGAGTAAAAAGTTTATAGAATGCAAAACGAATGGGAGTTTTTGTTTTCTAATTTTCATCGAGACCAATAATTGAATCAGAAATCTTTCGAATGGATCGCACAATAAATTCAAGAATTCCGTACACATTGTTGTTCCTGTTTTATTTCGAGCTTCATTGTTTGAGCACCATCGAAATTAGCATACAAAGTGTTTCTGGTGGCTACTAATCAGAAGAATGTTGATAATGTCACGCCGTCAGAGAAGGGTTTAGCGAGCTGAAAATTTAGGAGAATCGCGCGACAATAGAATGGAAACAGAAATAGTGTTTAAAATAGTGAATCGTGATAAAACTCGACGGTTTATCGTTGGACTGTGTTAACGACTGCGTGATTACGATGGCACGATGGTTCAGACGATAAGTTTCTGCTTTCACGGTTGCCCAAATTACGCTGCTTGAGGCGGAGTCAGTATATACTTCGATGACCGACTCCCCCGAGCCATGGGCCAGCTCGCGCGTGGATCTATCACAACGCATTAGTCCCCAGTTTTTCTGATTCGATGATGATCGCGGTTGGAACCCAATAAAAATATGATCATGAATTCCAGACAAATTTTTCCCTTGTCCGAGGTGCAAATTGAGCCAGCATCGGGTTGGGACATTTTATCAGACCATGAAATTTTCTAATGAGGAATAAACGAGAAAAGTCTTGACATGGGACCATAAAATCCTCTAAATTACGAAGTTGATTATAAAAATTCGGGATAAAAAATACATCAAACCAGCGATAACATAACTCCAAAAATATAAATACACGAATAATTCAGTAATAAAGTACAATGACAATATAAAATCCGAAATAAATGCTCAACGTAAACCGCCACTTTCCCCTGCAATACCGATAGCACAATTTTTACCTCGAGCTAAAATGGATAAAAGTGATGATCAATGATCCGAGTGCAGCAGCCAAGTGATATCGATGGCTTAAATATAAATATCGATGACACAATTAGAGCCAGGACGTGACGCATCGAAGTATTTTATTCCCGGAATGGCGAATGGAAAATCGTCGAAAATACTACTCGACGGAGTATCAGCCTAGTCGAAATGGCAACCCGATGAATTAATAAATCCACTGAAAAGGTGCATTATCGATTTCTCAAAGGACGAAAAGCAGCAGCGAAAAAGAAAAAGAGAAAAGGCTGAGAGCGAGAGAGGGTTAAAATATATCAGGTATACTCGATGGGAGGTTGGCCTCGAGGGATAATTTTCGTGATACCACGTAATTACCTCGTCATCCTAGACCATGAGAGATCGCGAGGACCGGTATATATAATTGAGATCACGGTTCTATGTAAACATTCGAAAATAGTTCTGTGCTACCGACTGCCACCAAGCATAAGATAACGTCTTCCTCTTCAGGATTGCACTTAAATTCTTCAAGAATGGAGCTCCCTTCGAAATTCTTGCTTTACACAAATCCCTCGTTCTTTCTCTCGTTCCCTCGTTTTCTGCCTCTCTCTCCTTTCACCACTGAGCACACGTCTGCTCTCACGAGCCTGAGGCCTTCCGTTATTTGACGTGAATTATTGGTCCGTCAATAAATCAGTAGGAGGGATGGTGGAAATCGCCTTTGGCCAGTAAACAGGTCGAAATCACGAGTTCCGTGTACTTTTTCTGCGCTAGCATGTTACATTGCAGCGAATGTAGAACGTGGAAAAGCTGGTTTCATTGGAAACATCAAACATTCAAAGAATATCACTTCGAACGGACTAAACTGATCGATGAACTTTACTAAATTAATGTGTTAATGTTTCGTCGTTTTTTCATGTCGATTAATTCTAGATACCACAATTATTGACTGCCTCTCACAAGCAAAACTACTTTTACTCATCAATGCTCTCAGTCTCAATGAATTCTCGCGTCAACTCAATTAATGTTGAAATGTTTTCCCGTTTACCGGAGAACTGAAATCGCATCTGAAATTTCTCAAGTTTTCTCAATGCCATTCTCACCAACAGGAACTTAGTTTTAAGTTGTTTAACGATCATTCACACTCGAATAAGTACATTGAGACAAACTTTAAATACCTGTGAAGACTCGACTTGATATTTATTCACATTTTATTCTTCCTCGCATCAATGCGCGCACGGTTTCTTCAAGATTCGTTCGTCAATTTCTTCGCGACATGTTTCTCCTCGAGCTCGCTGCTGCATTATACGTCACAAATGCCGGGGAGCGGAGGTTAGAGGGTGAAATACACATATATAATCCTCACAAACATATACATATTGGATTCGTAGATAAGAAAGAGAAAGAGAGAAAGAGAAAAGAAATATCGCTTCGTCGATTCAGCTCACGCGCCCCTGCTCGGAGCTCGATAAGTCTTGGTAACGGTTCACGAAGCGTGATGTCTCAAGACGTCGCGCGCAACCCCCCAGGTGACGGGCAAGAGACCTAAAAAAGAGCGAGCGAGATGAAAAGAGGAGGAGGGCGGGAAAAAAGGAAAGATCTTTCTGTTGGTACCCAACTCCTTTACCGAGCAAGCCAAAAAGTCGTGGAATACTCGTGGGAGAAGAAAGTTATGGTTCGAGTGCGAAAGGGGTTGAGAGCCGAGGCGCCGGCACGACGTTTCGACCGGGAGCGCGCACTGGTGCGACAATAGTTCGGTTATATCGCAAACTTTCCTTCGAGATATCGAAGCCATCGTGCTAAACCACTGAGATTACACAGCCTGGCTATTGCGCTCGGTCCTTCAGGCACTTTTTCTTTTCATTATTGACACTGGGGAGAAAATACACCCATAGGGATTACTATTGTTTTCGTTTTACTCCCCGAGATCACGCCTCTGATATCAAGTTGAATTTCTATATTGCTGATGAAAAGAGTGTCAACGAAAAGCGTCCGGAATAAAAAATCGTTTTGGTATTAGTTATTGAAGAATACTGCAAGACGCTCGATTCAATTGGAAAGAGGAAGCCTTTTCAAGTTTACTAAATAAACGTCATACGTTATCTATACGTCAGCGAAGAATCGACCACTCTTCTCCTATTAAATATGACGGATATTGTACTGGGCTGCACGAAGATTTTTCATGAATTTATAATTCTCATCGCCTTCGCGTGGGGCTCCCTTAAAAGCCACGTTCTTTTTTATCTCTGCTCCTCACGTCTCATTTTCTTTCATCTCGTGCTTGCCTCGCACATATATTCCAGTCTGTATCACTGTCAAGCACCATGTTTTGTCCTCGCGCTGCTTCCTGCGCCGACTTTTCGGTACCTTTTCCTCAATTTTTCCTTTGGAGCGATTCACTCGGTTTTTTCGTGTGTTCCGGCCAAGAATGTAGAGGATACTCTGCCCGGAGATAAACTTTAAATGAGCTCCGACCGGGTCCACGAAGCTGGGACACTTTATTACCAGTCAATTTTTACAAGCGGAGTCGCGCAGGGAAAGAGAGAGAGAGGAAAAGAGAAGAAGGCGTTGGACCGCAAAACGAGCAAAGGCCAAAGAAATCCTTCGAGTCTGTTCTTTCTTAAAACCTGGCATTGTCGGAGCGCACAGCATCCTCAGCACGGACGAGGGTGTCCTTTACTATTCTACCTGTCGAAAAAGCCTCCGGGGGTCCGTCCGTCTGTCCGTATCCATTCGTCTAGCCATTACCGCTCATCGTTTTTGCCGGGGCCTTTTTTACTCTCGCTCTCTTTCCCTCCCTCGCCGTCTCCCATGCTCGCTCTTTCTCCATTGTGGCGTACGTACACAATGGTGCAAATGCAAGGAGCCGACGGGTTTCTATCACTCTCAGGTATGTCGAATACCGGACGCTCCGCATGTATCGCTTCGCAAAGCTGCACCGAGCTGCAGTCCGTTATTCTCTCGAGTTCGAGGAAGTCCTCCTTAAGGAAACAGCTTCAGGTTCAAGGACCACTAGCGAAGCACGCGCGTCACTTTTACAAGTGGCTCTTTGATTCTTATTGCTGATTTTTTATTTTTCCTCTCTCACTTTCACTGGACAGGCATTTTCGTAAACGCTTCATCAAAGTACTTGCATTTTTTTCATTATTTTTCACTACTCTAAAGTTTTTCCTTTCTTTCTTCGGGCTCATTCGAAATGAAAGATTTTTTCATACTATTATTCATGCACTTCGCACCAATTCATACACTTTTGCGACAGAAATCTGATTGGTTATTCGTATCATTTCATAACTCGTGAAGTACGAAGGATTCGCGTTGCAACTTGATGAAACGTCTGGCGAATTCTCAATCCCAAGCATTGTCAAACTCATCCACGTACAAGGCGATGTTGAGGAAACCGCAACTGCCGAACTCGTAGTCGTGTTAATTCAACTCGGAGTTCATTCAACTGGACACTCGCGTGAAATTCCTCCTTCGAGTTGAGACGAAGCCAGCAAAACAATTTTCTCACCTAACTAATCGATCTTGGCATAGTCCGTTCTCACGTGCGACCGGCCCTTTTCTCTCCCTCTCTCTCTCTCTCTCTCTTCCTCGGTCTCTCGTCCTTCACTTTTATAGTCGGCCTTGTAAGCTAACTTTCCAGGCCAATGATTATCGTACAAACACACGCCTCTCGATAATTAGTTCGCTATTATGCTGTTCCATTCATTTAATAATACCCATGGCACCTGTGTTTTCATAATATTCACAAACTATTCGTTTTTACTCCTTCGTACAAGCCATTTGCGTAATTATGTATTAAAAGCTTTTAAATGCACTCGAAAGGTAAAAAAATCGAAGCCTGAGAAATTGAATGTGCTCCGAGGTCAATAAATTGAAAGGACCCTCATTATCGGCTTGATTTTTATTCGACTGTACATAGGCATGACGAGCTCCATAAAATCTCCGGAAACACACACACGCACACAGCTGTGGAAACGTTAAGACTTGAGCGTTCGAAAACTGTTGAAAATTCTGCAAACTAGCAAAAAATCCTAAACCAATTTACTTTTCTGCGAAGAGCACAAAAAATCATGGTTACATCTTTCGAACGATGAAAGGATCTCTTCACTAGAAATTGCTTAAATAAGCATGAAATTTTAATGGGTGTTTGTGATGTAACGTTTTGATGTCCTTTAGAGTTAATTTCCTGCTCGTAGAAAGTTTCTAATGTTACGAGTATGTGGAAAGGAAAGTCAGTGGAATTGGGGAAATTAGAATGTTGGATTTGGTCGTTATATGAGGTGAATAAGTTGAGACCATAAATGCTCCACTTGAAAGGATGTTGGTCGATGTTGACTGATGTTCAACGATTCAACCGAAATTTCTACATGCACTTCATTTGGACCGATGGCAAAAATAGAGGAATTTCTGATCCTGAAAGAATTTCATCAAAGACAGGAAAATCGTCGTATTTGCTTCATTTCGTGAAAAAGCTTGACTCCCTACTATTACACTTGGTCAAGTGTAGTAACGTTCATCCGCCCAAGAGTGTCCCTTTTACCTTTGTAGGGCCGAGAGAACACGAAAAAAAGATCTTTGGGGCCATGCTCGAATTCTCCAGGTACATAAAACTTCGAGATTTTCAAACGTTTAGAGGCAAATCCTTGTTTTTCATTGGGATTCGGAGCCCGAAAAAATGTCGGTGGACGCAAACGTTTGAAATTTTGTTTGCCCGTACCCCGCCACAGGAAATAATGTACTTCTGCAAGATATTTACATGGAAAATAGAAGAAACTGGAGAATTCGTGACTAACGAACCTACTTAATTCTACTAGTTGCTCGTGTCCAGTAATATTTAGTAAGTGATTACTAAAATTTCCTACTCTTTCGCCATTACTCCTTATTTTACAGCCAGCAATTATTTCCATTAAGGCATTCTCGTTCCAGAACGAACGTGCGTACACATTTTCACTTAGAACAATCTCGATTTTCACATATCGCCAATTTTATTTCTTATACCAACGATCAAGTACCTTTAAAATTCATGTAAAAAAAAAGTCCAAAATGGACTTACCTTCGAGGCATCAACGACCAAGAAATAATCTCCACTTTTGATTAAGTAAGATTATAACCTTGGCTTTCATTGCGCACATAAACGAGAAGTGACAGCCGATGACAGCGAGAGTGCGACACGACAATAGTGAACGTAACAATTGTCTCCTGGTACACGGAATGTGCCCATTTCTCCACTGATCTCTCCCATTCGGCCGAGGATTATAAGCCGATGAGCTGACGAGCGTATAGAAATTGTTTCGAGGAGTGTTGCGAGACAGAGAGAAAAGCGGTGGAAGTGAAGAGAAAGAGAATATACAATATTAGTGGCGAAGCAGAGTGAGAACCGTGGAGAGATGGCCTAAAAGGATTACACACTTTGGGGCGTCAGGACACTGAGAATGCTGGTAAGGCATTAAGGATGGAGAAGCAGGTCAGTTATCTTGATAATACTGACCGTTAAGCTTCCTCTCTCGACATAGACATACACGTACGTGGGTTTTCATCTGAACATTTCTCTCACCGCCAATCGCACCATTTACCAATCCTGTAAATCTTTTTGATACTTTAAAAAACCATCGCTGTCACATTAAACGAAGAATTCTCGGGTTTAACGAGCGTCTGGTCTATTTCGTGGAGGTATTTTCTTTGACTTTTCGAAAGTGAACGAACGGAATAATAGAAACGTCAAATCTCTGGAGCCCCCAAGCCCGAATGATACGAGAATTGATTTTCTACATTACGGAACGTTTCTGAGATTATTCAAATGGGGGGCCAGTATCGTAAAATCTTCTTATCGATCGGTACAAATGCCAACGAATATTTTTAAGTAGACGAAAAAAATTGAGGAACGAAAGTATTGTGTGAATGAGGAAAAACTAGAACGTACACGGTTGTTCACTGCACGAGAGAATTTGGTGCCAGGAGAGCGACAGTTGGGAATAGTGGATGGTTGGCTCTGGCGGATATAATGGGTCTGGGATGTCCAGCATCCCCTTTCATCATCTGGCTATACGGTAATGGACCGATAGGTAGGTGAACCTAGCATCCAGTAAGCCCAGAAATCCCGCAGAGTGAGAACAGAGAGAAAGAGAGAGATCGAGAGAAATGGACTATATGTGTGTTGAGCAAGCTGCCTTTACACCAGACCACTCTATTTTCTGGGCTTTCTCCCTTCCTCTCTGGCTGTTCTTCCATTTCCCTTCATATACCCCTTTTTGCACTTGTTTAACTCGTTCGCTGGCTCCCCCCAATACTTACTATACAGCAGCATTTCCCTCGCCCCTTCCCTTACTTCTCCTTCGTCTTTGCGTCTTATTCGTTCTTCCCCTCCCGGTACGTTTCTCTAAACTCGACAAAGTCCCTTCCTCCCTCTGTACCACAGCCAAGCAACGTTATACCTCTCCGAACTTCCGGAGTGATCGCTTGCTTTCACATGTACTTGAGCTCGCAGGCATTACCAAATCGATATCCGGATAGTAGCCCTAAAGAAAGATATATGAGGGTACCAGTTCCTGACGTTTCTTTCAGAACCTCTTCCTCCAAGTTCCCTCCAAAGAGCCCCCCACTTTGGCCAATGATATACCTCCATTCGAACCCTCGACTTACGACAATTGCCTAAATTAATCAAGCTTCACCTGCTCTTCGCTGCTGGATAACCGCATGAAGAGTCAATGATCTATGAATTCACAACTCTCCACTCGCATTTCATATCTGATCCAATCGATTTTTACGAGAGTGCACTTCAAATCCAATATGCTTTTATAACTAGGTTTCCTTTTCTTCAATATCTGTGATGATTCATGCTGCAAATAGACAGTGAGAAAAGGAACTTGTCGAATCAACAAATTCTGTTGTAAAATAGGGTGGACAAAGTATTTCATGATAGGACACAACTTCGTGGTGTCAAACAGGAAAATATTGTTAATCGAACTGAAAAATTTTTTTTGGTGAATAAATCAATCACTCAAATCGTATTATTATTTATTCAAGTCCAATAATTCTTTGGTTGAGTCAAATAATTCATTTTATTTATTCGAATCGAATGAATGAAAAATATATTCATTGGAAACAATTCGTAACAAATTTTTTGTTCGATACTATCAAAAAATACCTTTTACAGTGCAATAGTGTGTATCATACCAATTCCTCATGGTTAGACCTGGTAGTTATGAGTGTTCGGTTCCTCTAATCCGCATCAGAATCAGTGAAAAGTTGGAACGCTTTTTCAACTGGACTTTCCCAATTTATGGTAATCATAGTAATATAAAATTCGGTTATTGAAATTAAATATTCAGTTAAACAGTGTACTAGATTGTGTGTTTAAGTCTGTCGAAGTAACCAAATTGTGATTTAATTATTTCAATAGCATCAAACACTCGAACCGTAGATCGATTTGTTGAGTCAACTGAACAGATTTATCAAACGTTTTAGTAGTGATGATGGTATTTGCTTAGCATTTGTTTAAATGGTTTTGTTCGACCACTTAATTTTTGGACTGAATTACGTAACATTTAACCTGACATTATTGTCGAATAAAAACACTGGTAGCCAACAAAATGGATTTTGTTGGTTCAACAAATTTTATTTCACAGTAGACAACTAACTTTATCACTATGAAAATAAATTAAAGTCAGGTGAAATTTAAAAACCTTCGAAAGTTTGTTTCTTGTCGAAAGGTTAACGCGAACTTTATCAGACGGATTAAAACTCTGCTGATAATTACCGATCCAACTGCAAGTTTGGTCAAGCTGATGGTAGAAGAAAAGCTTTTACTTGCTTGTATATCGATTGCTCATCGAGAATTCTGAAGAACTTTGCTTCTACGATCCATATACTATTAATGCAGAGTTTCTGCAATACGATCAATTATCCTTCCCTTTTTCTCTCCCTCTCGCTCATTTTCATTCTTCCTTTCTCACTGCACTCTCCAAAGCTTTTAAAGACGTATTAGGTACACAATATAGCTAACATGTAGCACCAACGGAATCCCTCGCCAATTATCGATCGGTCTTGCACTTGTCTTGTACATGCATCAGTATCCAGTTTCATCCGTATCGAAAATGTACACTGGAATTACGAAGGTATTACAGCGTTAATCGCACTTGGATTTTTTGCACATTTAGCCGCAATCAATCTTCAACAATTGCTCGGACCAAATTCCCAGTGCAGTGTTAGATGAATGATTTTTTTAATTTTAAACGAAATTTTGTATTCCAGCACTCGAATTAGGGTACCGAAAATAATTCTTATTCGAAGCTCGATAAAAATTAACGCCGGCGTTGACACATTCATATTTCTCGCTTACTAGGAATTCCGAATCTCAGAATTTTTATAAATACTTGAAGATTATCGATTATAAGACTTTTCAAAGGGACTAGAAAAATGGAATATAAGACGAAATGCTTCAGTGCGTCGACGACAGAACGTTTCTTATCTGTTGACACGGACGGCGCGTCGGCTCGATCATTTTTTTTTTCTATACCTGTCTCGATCCTCCATCTCGTTTTGATAGCAAAACATGTTTACGTAAGAGAACCGTTACACACTCTACTTTCCCCCTGTTGCAGGACTCAGTCCAAACTATCGCATCGCCTCGGAAAACATTTATTCGTGACTCCACAGCATTCTTTCAATTCGGTTAGTACATGCGAGGGCCATAAAAACTTCTGATATATTGTATCTCATGTTGATACTCTATCATAAACGGGATTGAAAGCAATGGAAACGCTGATGGATTCTGGGTAACGAATAAAAATCTTGATCGATTTGTTTTAACGGAGAAGACTCATTTCAAAAACGAAAATAACACGATCATCAAATATTCCATAACTTCGATGATCGAAACTACGAAAAAATTTTGTTGTTCGTCCTAAAGTTCATTTCACGATTTTGTGGTTAATTATATGCACAAAAACGAATAAAAAATACCCTTATTTCATATAAAGTTTGCTTTTGTAATGTTTATAATAACTCATGTTCATCTTTTCATAAGAATTTCAATTAATTTTGATGCATTGAAAACTACTCCAGGACAAAAGTGGGGTCTTACATTCACACAGTGTCTCCAGATGGCACTGGGCGTGATAAATAACAATCAGGTGTTTTGTACGAGCAGAGAACATAGATTTGCGTGGAACAACAGGGCCGTGTTCATTTTTGAATAATTTTCCACTTTTTTGTAAGCTAGTTTGATAATTAAAATGAATCAAAATAATATACATTTATATATTTGTATCGTATTGTTATAAAATAAAAATTGACATAACTGATTTTCAAAAAAATCGTTGAAACGTTCTCCTGGATGCAAAATCACTTCTTCATGGCATGTAATTTCTTTCGTTCAAATATGATCCAATCTACGAAAATTTCATACTCGAATGTCAATGTCAAATGTTGTGTTGACCCGTGTTATTTATTGCAAAGGGGCGATTGCGACTCGCAAAGCCGTTTATTGGAGGTGAAGTTTATTTTTCATATTCAAATTTGCGAAGCAAAGCAAATTACGGTCGTAAAATTTTCCGGGTCATCCTAAGCGAGGCAGTTATCATTGTCCCTTGTGGAATTGCCACGAAAAATGTTGCGAGTCCCCGCCACTGGTCCTAACGAGGGGCTCATACAAAAAAGGCTATGTAGATGTAAAAAATGTATTAAAGTACACGAAAGCCCTGGAACGGTTCGATAGAAGGTGGACAAAGGAGAAAACGCGGGGAAAGAACGACCGGGACGAAACTGTGCCACGCGCGCTTGTGGCGATATTCCGGGCTCTATATTGGACGGATCCTGGGCGCATATTAGCGAATCTCCAGGGGAGAGGAAGAGTAAATGGTTGTGGAACGGGGAAAACCTCATCCGCTATCTGTCGAGAGAATGGCGCAAGAGATGCAAAAGTTTTGTACCACCGTGTTGTACACTGGCTCTCGGCATTCATGGAATACCGGATTAGGGCCACGTGGAGTCCCAATCGTTGCGGCTAATCCCGGATATCGTTATATTCAGTCGATAACCAGCTATCTCTTTCCCCTCCTATTTTCACTTCATATTGGAGGGATTCAAAAATTCCAACTATTTTCAAATCTCAAGATATTTAACGTGAAATTCTATGAATTCGATGCTTCCACTTCGCTGCGTATAACTTTGTGCAAATTCAGACATTTTTCAGGTACTTTGAACAACTATTGGCCCGCTGACAACTGACGATTTATTGCGAAAAATTTACTGGAAGATAAAACTGTTGAAATATTAAAAAAAAAATCATGAAGATTAGAATGAATGTTTCAATCCACCACGATTCGCGGATTTAACCAGCGACGACGAAAAATGCATAAATGCATGATGTTCGGTTGTGCACATTTCCGGCGATACAGTTCTTGAATATTTTATATTTCATATTACATTTACTTTCCAGGAACTCCAAAAGTGGAAACATTTTCATTCCGGTAAAACCATAAAATGTTAATAACAGGTTTCCAGGAACTGGAAAAACCTGATTATTAAGTACGTTCCTCGAAGGAGTTATAAACAGAAATGATTTTTAATAAATTATAGTGCTTTGCAAGAGCTTTTTCCACATCGACCGGTACAACTTGTACACACTTAATACGCTAAAGTAAATTATTGCTCATCAATTTTTTATGAATCATGCAATGGACTCAGCTCCAAGCTCGTACATTCATTTTTGCATTAAAGTCACGCGTAATTGCATATGCTACACTTGTTCGAAAACCTTTCTCCGAATATTCGCCTATGAAATGAGTTCGAAGGCGTTGAGTTAATTCCATACGTTGTTAAGGTTCATCAAAAAATTATACGCGCCAGAATTCAACGGCAGCTGAGACAAAAGAAAGCGTAATAAAATATTATCCATTTGCATTATGCCTGAAAGAAAAGAAAAAAACGAACTCTTTCAACCGGATGTCATGTAAAAAGTCTTCGTTCAACAGACTTTCTGTTCATTTTATTTCGGGGCTTGAAAAGGGCGTACAAATTTTATCTATACGTACAGTAAGAACACGGTAACGAAGAGCAAAAGGGTGGAGTTGTATCCAAAAGGAGAGGAAGAATTTCGACCTTTCTCTGTCTCCGTTCCTCCTTCTTTCAGTTTTCAGCCTCTTTTCTCTCGGCACGGGCCCTGCTCGCGGAGTTGCGTGAATCACACGAATCGTTCCACATTGCGTGGGCGACAGAGAATCACGTACTATGGATCTCTCGAGAGAAACCGGAGAGAGAAATTACTTTTATAGTTTATTGTGTGCTAATAACCCAAAGAGTTGCATTTCTTTTTTTCTGACCGGCTCATTGTTTTCACTGCGTCTCCTGCGAAAATAGCAAATCATAAAAAGTTAGGGCGACCAAAATGTTACGAATTTCGACTCACTTTGAAGCATCGAATCCATAATTCACTTCGCAATGTGATTTTTCACGACAATAAAAAATTGTGGCTGATTAAAAATCAAGTTTCGTTTCGTTCACGGATACGAATGATCGTCGATAAACGAATTTCTAATTCTATAGTCGTAGGAAACGAGGAAATATAATTCTCCCGGTCGTCGGTTTCAGCGTATGGTTTCTCGTCTCATTTTTCGCTTCTCAATTACTCTTTAATATCTCAAATTTCCTCCGTTTATTTTCCATTCAACATGCTTGCGCCGTCTTTCCACTTTATCGTCGTCAATAAAAATTCCGACTCCCCTCAAATTCCATGTCGTTGGCCCCAGCATTTTCGATTTTTCTGACTGCTAAAAGCCGAACTATTTCTAACAACGTGATAATTGTGCTAAACAATGAGTCCAAGAAATTTAGAGGTCTTAAGAGAAGTTACTATTCATGCAATGTTTAGTAGTAATTGGACAATTAAATTCAAGAGGTCTTTTGGCACAGTGGGAAGGAGACAGTTGGCGAAGTTGCTCCGCGTCGCGCTCAGAGGCTGGGGAAAGTGCAAGACACTGTGGCGCAAATTCCGACTCATTGTTTCTTCGCACAAGTGCATACATGTGTAGAGTAGCTATAAATATGGGGAACACATGGCAGGAATGGATCTTACGAGCCCACGGATACACCTGGATACGTGTATAAATAGATTTATCCTGACACCCTTGCATGGAAATCCGAATACTTACACCGAATCCCCCTTTCTTTTATTATCTCTGCATGCGTGTGCAGCGACTCCGTTGTATAAAGAACCATAAAATCTGACGCGTGCCTCTTCCGAGCAGGAAAAAAGACGGCGCGGCTGTCCTTTCGGAAGACCATGAAACACCATATACGTACTAAAACTTATTGGCAGAGTTACTATTCCCCGTTGGCGATGCCTTCGCCCGTCGTATGCGTTTCGTAACGCGAGGCATGCGTTCCAACGAAAATTGACAAGGTTTTATCGGCGTCCGTATGAAAATACCGCATTACTTCGTGGCGCGAATTTATACTCCGGATGTCAGGGTTGGACACGTGGCTTGCGCAAGGCCGAGGCGGCATTTTTTCCTCGATCCGAAATCTCCTGTTATTATATTTAGTTCGAGTCGATGCTCTCTGTTCGGGAAAAAGATTCTTATTTTTCAGGATTAAGATCACAGCCTCGGAGAATAGGAAGAGACGCGTACCAAATTCCTGGATGATTTATCACAAATTTTCTCATCGAATGGAAAATTTAATGAGCACCTAGACACCTAGCAAGGTATTAGTGATAATCCCTCGTATAAATATGAAAAATGACTTTTCTTTCGTTGGGATTTATAACTACGTATAATGTCAAGAATTTCAATAATTTTCATATTCGTTCATGGAATATACAACGACAATGAGGATTTCGAAATGGAAGCCATTTTTTGTCAAAAGCGATATGCCCACGTGAAAATGAAGCGTTGTGAATGACGACTTCAACTATCAAACATTTTTGATGTAATTACCGCTTGTACGGTACACGTATCTGGATTCCAATGATCGTTATATTGTAAAATATATGACTGCAGAATGAATTTTGAAATAGATATAGAATTCTCATTTGAAAGATGTATGTGGAATAGTGAAGCATTGTAAATAACGATTTTAATTATCAAACATATTCGATATTATTGCCTCTTGACTGGAATAAATCTCGTAATAAAGCGATGCTCAAAATGAGCATTTGAAAGCTGGAAAATATGATTCATGAATATGAATGTATAACTGCTTTATGCTTATGGCTTTGGACTTATGAGTTTTTACGATTTCGATCTCCAAGCGAACTAATAAACATTTTGAATCTCCAATATATCAATCAACGAAACACGGACGCAACCATATAACTTTGATATTTGCTTTTCTTCGTGGATATAAACCTCACAGGCTCGAATTCACCACAGGATTTTAAATTTATTCACAGAAATACGTATTACAATTTCCACGCCACGTGGATATGGGAAACCTGTAAGGTGTGCTACGTTTCTTCACGCATAGGACAACCATTTGCATGAAAACCACAATGTGGGCTCCATCGAAGCTTCGTACTCTCGTCACACGTTTGGCATTTCTGCTATGACCATAAAGAAAAAAAAAGAGAGAAAAATATAAAAGAAACGCGACCGTCGTAATACATCTTGGACGTTGTAAAAACAACTCCAGCACCGAGCATTCTTAACGCTTTTTTTTACGATGTGCATACTACACGTTTGCCTAGGATAATCTGCCGAGCAGGCGAAAAAATTATTTCTTCGAACGTTACAGTTACGAATGCCTAGAAACATTTAGTTTTTTTCACAGCTTTCCTGCATTATATTACACGCTTCTCGTTTAACGAGAGACTTCCAAACAACGCCGCGTGGATAGCATTTTCTCGTATATGAAAATATACCAATTTTTCTTTAATGTGAATTTAATTTTTGCAACGTTGAATCCGAATGGAGCGTTGGACATCGAATCACTGCGGTCTCAGACCAATGTTAAGGTGGTTTCGGCCACATTATAGCAATATCGAAAGAGCTATAAAAATCAACAGGATTTTGCTTATCTGAACAAATGTCTGGATATTGCGATGCTTCAGCTTTAAGAGTAGAGTCAGCACTCGTTGTTTTTGGAAGACCTTATTTTTGTGCCTAGAGAAGCGTAGTTAAAAAATGAAATGTTTACAAATTTCAACTTCCTGATCCGATTTGTCGTTAAAAATCTCGTTTTCCGTGTCGTGTTTTCCTCCGGATGCAGAATCATTTTTCTCGTTAAAACTCCTCCGAAACGACGTTTCAACGGACGACTTAACACTTTTCAAAAAATTCTTCGTTCCGCTCAACTTCGTCGGGCCCTCTGAAATGTAATAGAAATTCGTAAAATCCTTGTAAAAATTGACTCGAAAAATTCTCGGATATACTTTTCGTACTACACAGCAGATTAAACCTGTCAAGCCAATGGATTGAAAATAAGAACTGGAAACAAAAAATATTACGTGTACATAAAAAACAACCGCGGGGGAAAAAGAGTACCCGGAAGTGAATTGGAGCGACAGGAAAAAACGAATGACCACGGGGTCGCGTGACCTCCATTTTGGCGACTTGGCGTAAGCTTCAACGGGAATTTCCTTGGGGTGTTCTTATAGTATTTTTCAGATCAAATGTGTATACCTTCCTCCCCACGCTGTTACTTTATTCGAGATATTTCGTCGAAGACATTACAAACTACCACACAGCGCTATAAACTCCACCTACATTCGATATTTTGCACGTGTCTATATAATATATATGCATGCACGTATTACGAGGAAATATCAGCTCTTTTATATGCATGTATATACTTGTTCCAATAGATTTTGATCGACCCGAGCTTTCTTTGCTCCTGGAGCATAAAAACTATTTTCTATGCACTAAAAGGATGCAAACTGTTTCGTACAAACGCTACGAATCTTCTGCGTTACTGAAATAAATTTTTTGTCATGTCTCCCACAGTGTTGAACGTGTTTTTATTTCAAAATCGTTTTCTGAGGCACGATGTTTGCATTATTATAGAAAAACGTTCTTTTTCGGTTCTCCGCAAGGACGAGTATTCAATGACATTATCAACAAAGAAGACTTACAACGATGTATCTTGAAATTTGAAGGGAAAAAAGAGAAAACAAATAAAAATTAATCAAATAAGTAAATTCGGTCTGGCAGGATATTCGTATTTTTGAGCTACTGCTTTCGACTTTTCTCTGCGTCCCCTCGAAAGCACTTTTTGTTATTTCTTTGAAACGAACTATGGAGGAAAACTGTGCAAAGTCCGTACAGATGGCAGTTAACGAAATTACAATCGAATGGAAAAAAACTCGCTCACAACGGCTTGCGGGCGGATGAAAAGGGATCTGGCGCTGGAAAGCTCCATTGAAGACACAAGTTTTTTTTCCCGGACATTGCTCAACCCTATTCAGGAACTTTGTACACACAGTCACGCTGCCTTTTGACCTCATAGAAAGGTATTCTTAACGCGGAAATGTTATCGTAGCTGGATCATTTTTTAATTTCTGTATTGAATCATTTTTCAGTAAACGCCAAAATTCAGAAGTTTAATCGTCAATTTTTTTACTGAGAATGAATAATACTCCATTTCTGCAGATATTCAAATGTACTCCAATGATTAAGTACCAAGCTCGTACAGACCCTTAATTCCAATGATTTCCACTCATTATCCCATGAATAAGCGGAGAGCACAATCGAAGAGGAAATTTGTAGATTTAACGTCCACGATCGGTGGACGCTTGCATTGCCGTAAACTCCAATTTATAAAATGACGTCACTATCGATGGTGACAGAATGACTGAGGTACAGCGAAAGGGAGGAGGGTGGAAAGAGAAAGAGAAACAGAGGGAATGCAAATGCAATTTCATTCATTGATTGGCGTCGTCATAGAAACTCTCGGTACATTGGAACGCAAACTGCCTGTTCGTGGGTCTCTCTAGATTCATATAAATATATATATATACATAGGTGCATGAGAGAGCGACGAGCCAAGAGAGACTTTGACGTTTCCCTCATCCCCTTCGCCTCAGCAGGCTCTTTCCCAAAGCGCCGTCTATCAGTCCTATCTCACCCTCCTTCAATTCTCTATAACTACCCTCGAACCGCCATCTTGAAGCGAGCACGTTTAGTCTAACGAGGTTAAAAGAGAAGAGAGGAGTAGGAGAGCCCTCTCTGACGGGAAGGGGAGTTGGGACTCGCGGTGTGTCGAGATTTCCATAATCACTGGAGAGTCCGAAAGGGAACGTAATATTAAATGAAAAAGGAAGAAAAAACATTTGCCGGTAAGAATTAATTGTCTCGTGGGTCAAAGCTCAATCGAGGAATGTTAAAACCTCTTGATTTCCTCTTTCTTCTTTTTTCCTTTCTCAGTCGCTTTCCATTTATCTTTTAGCCTATTTGAGCGTATTTTTTTAGAGCCCTTTAAATTTTTAGCGCCGCATGATTTTTCACCTCGTACGTACGCATGTAAGTTTTCAAATTTATAGAACGGCCGTTCAGACGAGGCGATTAATTTGGCGTCCGATTCATTACCACCACATTTTGACACTTTTATTCGATTAAGTATCTCTGCGTAATTGATGCGCTAATTGGCAGCTTGTCTCGTCCATTCGATCAATAGTTATGGACCCTGCAGCTGCTGGGACTTTCATTCTATTACTCAATCAATTAGCTCTCCTCCTCTACGAACCTCGTCTTACTCAGAGCCCATGATTCCGCCATACTGAAAAGACATCGATTCATTCCCGTGCTCGAAAACTCGGTTTGGGGTTACGAAACGTTGAACGGGTCAAAAGTTTCGCCAAATTAATCGTCATTAAATCATCTCCTCGATCAAACATGTTTTCCTTTAATTAGCAAATCACGACACGCTCTAAATTAAAACAAGTTATAAATTCGCAGATTCACCCTCTCTGCTTTGCCGAGGATTCCTCATGCTGACTAATAGTTTTGGAAAATGTAATATCGCACAATTCTCGAGTATGCATACTTCGAGGAACGGGGGACGGAGAGAGATGGATTTTCACATGCAATTACAAATCGGCCGTAATGGTTTATCCACATTCGCTTCCAAAACTTTCTCATCCCCCTGCGCGACATGTTCCTCAACGCTACACTGAACTCGATTTGCTCTCTCATTTTCCTATCTCCCACCGAAGTGGAAGATACATCTAGATAAATGCGACGAAACGTGCCAGCGCTCCCGAGATGGCGTTCTTCTCCGCGAGCGAAAGCAACCTTCTCACGGTCCAGTTTCCACCCCATTGCGGTAAATTTATTGACCATCATATCACGGCACGCCGTCTTAGATTTTCCCTTTTGGGACAATACTTTTCGAGCTTTGAGGATTTACAGAGGCCTCTTCCCACCCTCCTGCCCCTCTCTTTCTTGCCTCACTCTCCAACACTGTGCATATACTTTTTTCGCTACGTCGCCCGCACAAAATCAAATATCCTTGAGGCTTTTTCCAATGCGAATTTGAGGCTAGAAGAGGGAGAGAGGGGAGGAAATTTTTGCGATAGAAAATTTAATGCCTGCATGGAAAAGCTCGACGAAACATTTCTCAAAATTGAAATAAATAGACGTTTTCCCACACGCATCGTATCGTAAAAAATGAAAAAATGATTGTAGCCCAAGACGACTTATATAAATCCTTCTGGAAAATCATTTTTCAATGCTATTTCAAAATTTCGAATATTTTCTTCTTCGTACAAGCAACAGTACAATGAAACGAAGACATATTGATTTTATGACATTTCCATACTGCAAACGGATGTTACAACCAACAAAGAATGAGTTTCAATAATTTTTGAACATGGAAAGCGAACAATATATTTCGAAACATCCGTCGAAGTGCGTTTTCCTTTAAAATCATAATTCCCGCTCATTATTGCGTTTTGTTTCAATCTTAAAAACCGTTTTTTCACGTTTTCAAGTACACCCGCATATTAGAGTTACTAAAATCGGATAAAGTTTCATAAAAATATGAAGAATTATGGTAATACGAAGCGATTTTCGGACGTGCTGATTTAAAACCTCGTTTATATACTACTCCGAACATTCGTCGTGTTCCTTGCTGACACGCTGAAACTGTTTTTTCACGCCACCGAGATCTCCACCCTAACCAGACACGTTTTTCTTCACTCTCAAGGCCGGAGCAGTCTTTATTTGCTCCCGATTTTTTTTCCATTAAGAGCAAACTGCACGGGTCCGTAGACACCAGTTTCATTCATATCGATATATAAATTTGTACATTAAAGAATAGATCTATATGCGCTCATGTGTGTGTGCGTCTTGCCTAAGAACTTAACTATATACTTGCTCTCGAGACTCACGTGCGGTTTTATAACTACCCTTCGTGCGATTTATCGCAACTCTAATTCCTTCGGTGCTACACCCACTCAAGCGTACTCAGATTCATTAAAATTTCGTTAAGAGAAACTTGAAGTTTCAATATTAATTATGCATTTTTTCACGGAGCGAGTGTTTCCAAAAATCTTTGAGCGCCGAAAGGTCATTTTTATTGGGGGATAATAAAACGGTACTATTTTGTCCCAGCAATGAAATGTCGTTCGCGAGGAACAAGATTGGGTTGAAACATTAATAAACTTCTTGCCTAAACACGAAATCATGGGTCGGATCCATTTCAATGGAAATTCAAATGTTTAGACGAAGTTAGCTTCGCTGTGTAATGAATGAGTGAAACCAGTGCATATAAACTGAGAATACTTAGTAAATTAAGTAAGCAATACCGTAGAAGGAAGGAAACTATTTGGCGCTGATTCAGTGTTGAATAATGAAATGATTTCAATATTATAGTGTATAGAGTATCAAATTAATTCATGAGTTTGCATGGATGTTTGTTTTAACGGTTTGTAAATAATACAAGTAGAACGAGTCAACGCTCGGAAGGGGCCTTCCCGTTGGACTCGCGCGATGTGCACTTTCCGATTCTTCGACTAGTTCGATGATAATCGAAATGAAGGAGTGTCGAGTGATCCACCGATGTGATTGCTTAATTAAATCGGTTTTCACATTTTAGTTATGGACAATCGATTTTCCTTGCGTTATGAATATAATCGAGTTTCGACGGTCGACTCTCTGAATAAAAAATGCTGGAAAGTCTGTGCATAAAAAATTGCGCGAAAACAAGATTACAGAGGAAATATTGCGAGGAGCATTTTCCACGATCCTTCCACGTAAATTGCGATTGCTGAGAGACAACACAGAGAGTCCGAAAAATATTCTACCCTGTAAAAAAGTAGACGTTGAATCAGAGGATGGAAAGGAAAAAAAATGATGCGGAGAAGAAAAAGAAAAAATGTGGGTGTGTGGAATATTGGCGATGCGACAGAGATTCTATGCCGTGTGGAGCCTGACGAAGCCAATACTACGAAGCTCTTGAATATTCAATTTAACTAACGGCAAGAGAGCGAATGGAGAACGACGGTACGTATAGAACATGCACGAAGCATTCAACGCTAAATCGGCTCCGGTGCAATTCTCATTATTCAAATTAGCATATTGTCCAAACAGCACATCGTACTTTACCCAAAAAAGCTGTAAGCTTTTTCAACCGTTGTGCAAAGAATTCAAGGACTCGAAAAAACATTTTTAAATCACTGCTCCATCCACGGAGCAGCCTGAAAATCTAAAAACAATTCAGAAGTAGGTCTGCGCCAGGCGATTCTTTTTCGCTTATTCTATTTTGATAAAGTCAACATCTGCCATAACGTATTGGAAAGTTGATTGTAAAAAAATAAACTTCTGGCCCCCCCCTCCCCCCCCCCCCCAACCAAGTCAGTCCGGTTTGGCCTGCGGAACACCTTACGTCTATGTACTATGGAATTTTTATATAGGTACACACGTGTTTATATGTGGAAAATATGCAGCAGGTTTTCATGAAACTATACCGATGTACAGCGCAAACAGAAAGACAAAGACAAAGATGGAGAAACACAGAGAGAGAGAGAGAGAGAGAAAGAGAAAGAGAGAGAGAGAGAGAAAGCGTACACTCGCGAGGTGCTGATGAAACATTTCACGAACCTCCGGAAAGCAAACATCGAAGTTGATTTTATCAGCACTCGAAACATACGTACCAAGAGGCCACGTATGCTGCAGTATGTGTCTATATATTTATACATCCGTGTTTATGTGTAGCTCCAGTGAATACGGACGCGAATATGCATCGCTTGCATCCGACGTTAGCTTTCAACGCTTTTACCAAGCTCCATCTCCCTTTCTCCTTTCCCTCTTCCTCTTCCTCCTCCTCTTCTTTCTCCTCGCCCAGTTTCCCAGCCACACGAATGGTCAGCCAGGCAACGAGAGCTGTTCGATGGTCTTCACTCTTTGACCCGCCTAACCAACGGCACTACCTGATTGCAGCTCTCTTATTGAACCCAACTACTTTCCGTCGCGTGTGACGCAGAGCTTTCCAAACCTTTAAAATATAAAAAAGGAAACGAGACCTGCATATATTCGGGTCGCGAAAGATATTTTCAATTCGACGCGGAATTTCGAAAAATTCTACCCACTGCTTGGCGTGGTTAGAAGCTTCACAGCAATTATATTTAATCAGTAGTTTTAATGAGTTTTCAAATATATTTATTCAATGTATTCGTATTAAAATTCATATTATCGAATCCTTATTGAAAAAAAAAATGATTAAAGTTAATAGCGTTGAACGACTGTTGAAAAATAACCGGAAAATTCGTTCGTTAGAATTTATTTAGCGACCGATCGATCTATCGCGTGATTCGCTGCAGGGAACCATTGAAATTTTCGAACGAGTAAAAGCGAGAAACTCGTTGAAGTCATCGATAAAAATATGAACAATCCCTCGTCATTGGCTCGTCGAAATCTCGTCACGCACGTCTCGTCAATAGCCTTTTTCAAAGTTCATAAGGTCACACACGTCAAAATCAAATAAAAGAGGCAGAACTATGCAGTGTCGCGGAGAGCTTAGTGATACTGTATCAAGGGATAGCGCACGTCACTGTGGATGCCGAGAGGTCAAGAGTCGATGCGGTGTATGGATCTAGTGACGATAAGCCCGCAGTCATAACGTACTGAATATGTCACAGTTCCGGTTAAACGAATATCTATTTTACACCCGGATGACTGTAGATACGCGTTCATGGGATTCAGAGATTTTGCCACACGGTTCCACTCCGAGCGAGCAGCCGTGAGAATAATACTTCGGTGACGAATTTTACGGATTCGGGATTCCGTTGGACCAACAACCTTCCGCTCGCTTCCTATGACTCAAGTTATGTGTACAAATGCTTTTATACGTCGATACTATTTCTGCTTTATAAAGGAACGATTACGTGCCTTTAATATCGGAGTCAGTGCGTTTATGGATGATTGGATCGATTTTTTCTTCCTAATTAAAGGTATTGTCACTCCAAATTAATGTCAGAGTTATTAATTCGAAATTGTAAATATATTTTTTCAACTTATTTAATGGCGAATGAAATTACGAGGCATTAACCAATCGGGGATCCGTCGCCGACTGAATCCCAAATTTCATTCGTCCCTGGCGAAAGTACTACAGTTTTTTGTGTAACAAATCGCACCAGAGAGGAAAACACAACGGGAAATGGATCAAGAAAAAAATATTAATGAAAATACAGAAGGCTACGGCAGGAATGGGCCAAGCCAAGAAGAAACTCTTATCAATCAATCTTCAACGTAATATATCTTTATTACTATAGTAAGAAAATCGTCTCGAATTTTTTCCCAAACCTCTTCCTTATATACTTGATTGTTATTGCGTACGTTTTTTATAGACTTTGTAAAAAGCGTTCATTCGTCATATGAAAGGATAAACGAGTTTTACCCATAATCCCTACAGCCCTGTGTGTATTTTTCTTCATCCTTGAACACGTTTATCTCAATAACCAATAAGACGAACCCTTTAAAATTTGATATGCGTGTCAGTCGGTTACCCATTTGAGCTCCGTGTAAATTTTAAGACTTTCTTTAGAAAATCGTTCCGTGCATGAACTACCTTAACCCTAGAACGCATGACTGGGGTGTGAGCTCACCCCACGCGAACTTCAAACTACGCTCCCGTCCTAACAAGCGACATTATCGACTGATTATCGACGGATTTTTTTATATACAAATTCAATTGAAATTAGTTTTATCGTACATCATTCTTTTCGTTATAAAAAAACGAAGAAAATGGTGTAGGATAAAGTCAGTTTAGCATCGTAGGACCGGATTTATAAGCAGAAAAAGAGTGGGGTGCGTTCAAACCCCGGTCATGAGGTTGAGGGTATGAAAAAAGACACATGAGGTGTAGGGTTAAACTCCTTTTCATCAGATAACTCCACTGTTGCTCAGTCTGATCAGTATACGAACGAAAGCTTGGCTTTTAGATGGTAGAGAATGAGTTTGGGAGTAAAAATCATCATGCATTATTCTTCTGATGGAAAAACACATGGACCATCTGAAACAATAATCCAACTAACTTTTGGTTCAGCCATGAGAGAGGTCCACGTATGAGAGTTGAAGGGATCACCGATAACTCGAATCCATATTCTCTTTTAACTCTGGTCGCGTTATAAATTTATGGTCCATGTCCGAGAGGTTGAAGCTTTTGGTGCGGATATACTCAGTTTGCATGGCGAGTGCGTGTGAAATGGGAGCGTGCTTTTGGGGCTCCGCCGGAAAACGAGGATGTAGAGCACTGACAGCGAGCGAACACGAGAGAGGGAGACAAAAAGAGGGGGGAGATGGGGAGAGAGATAAACGAAGATAAAGATAGCGCGGAGCCCAACGCTTCGGGATCCCGCGGGAGGCGGGATCAATTCTGAATTCGTAATTACTTATACGAGCTTGCGATTGTGAGTTGCTGGTATTATTGATGCAGCAGTCATTTATATTTAGAGCGTTACCTTTATTCGTCCGCAAACCCCACAGCATTTATTCGATTCGCGTTAAAACTTTTCATAAAATAAATCAACGATATATTTGCGTCGAGAAAAAGTTGTATGGAGCAAGCAATTGATTATTCGATCGTCACTTCCATCGCTTGATTATCGCCCTTCGTGAGCTTAGCCATTTTTATCGAATTGCATTCGCAATTTAAATGAAAACGTCAAATTCTCATCGATTTTTGTCACCGCTACAATATTTTTTTCTTACTATTTTGTTTCTTTTTACTTGATATAATAGAGCCCGGAAGTGATAGAAAATAATTCGAGTAGTTTGGACTAGAAAGTACGTTAACCTCGAGTCTCGTTAATTAATTATTCCAGATAATTCTCCGAATAAGAGCACGAAGAAGGAGAAAGATATGGGCAACAAAATGGGAATTGTAGCGTTAAGTATCGCAAAAATCGTAAACGTAGCGGAAAATACGAGGAAAAAATCATGAAAGAGTATTAAAGGGAAGCGTTGGACCTCTACAAATAGAAACGTATAAGAACAATAGGAATAAAAATGAAAAAGAAAAAAAATAAAAACAGATAGGACGAAATGGAAAAAAAACGAACGAACGTGGCAACGGAGGCAGAAAGCTATTGCACGCTATCGAAAAAAGCACACTGCAAGTTTTTTTTTTCTGCCTCAGGTGTTGTAACAATCCTCTCACTCTCTATCACTCCTTTTCTCTGTCTCTCGTGCATTGTCTCGTTTCCTCCAGAACTGATATCGACGCGAAACCTCTTTTATTCCTCGTCATTCTTATACTCCCTCTCCATGCATGGGAAAAAACATTCGAACAATAAATACGATACTGCTTTGTAACAACCAGATGGATGTGAACCTGAAAATTCAAGTAACCATTGACCATTCGAGATTGAATCAATTTTTTTATTTATAGATAAATTAACAATCAATTTTTGAATGAAAAGATGAATAAAATTGACGAATTTAGCGTTTTAAAACCTCAAAATAATTCACGTGTAAGGCCAATTAAAAAATGGAAATTTGCATATTTGCAATCCTTCTGTTCTCAGCTGTCCCTCGAGTCATCAATGTTTTGCATGTAATTATAAATATTTCGAGTCTCCACTGTTCACGATTATTGTGACTATGTCCTGAAGAATTCGGTAGAAAAACCCAAAACATCGTGTAGTTTTTACGATTTATCCATCATTGAAATTCCGAGAATAAAATCGACAATGAATGACGCGACAATTTGCGGTTAAATCTTCTTCGTATGTATATGTGTGTACTGTGTAGAAATGCCATTGTCAAGGTTATACTGAAGTTTGTATATACGAGCCATGGAAGCTCACGAATATTTCAACGGCTCGTATGGCCTCGACGATTTTTGTTTTTCCATAAAAGACTTTGTTTGTTTAGGTTCAACCGCATGGAGGTACCCTCCACGTCGACAGATTCATGAAAAATTTGGCACAAAATAAAAGCTCAGATTGTTTTACGGATGAATTTCTGAACTTCTGTTCAATATTTAAAACGCAACGTGAAAACTGTTCCTTTCACAACTGCCTCCCGGAACGTAGTGAAATTTGAAAAGAAAAGAAAAAAAGAAAAAAAGAAGAAAAAAAAAATCTTGAAAAATAAAACTAGAACGTTCACAAATCCGGTGTACGTTCGAGTGCCGATAGGGAACAAAATAGAGGAAGGAATAGAAATAACAAATCGAACGATTGAAAGCGAGTCCTATCGATAAACGTACGGGCCATTATATTTCGAATGAAAAATTCTCTTCCCAATAACCTCGTATTACTAAATACAAAGAAAACAGACCCGACAAAGAATTTGCTCCAGAGAGTAATCGATACCCCGGAAACACGTTGTCGCTCACTCCGCTTAAACGGAGCTACTGCGAAGAACGATGAGCGGGGCATGTTATCGAGAAAATATTGTGACGATTTGCGTGAAAAATCCCATAGCCGGAAAGCACTGTGACAGAACCGGCACGATGTAAAATGCAATTCAGTTTGGGCCAGACACCGGCCACTGTTGTTTGCTTTCTGATTGAAGCATTGTACGGAAGTAAATTGACATCCGAACTATGGCGCGGTTGTAGCAGCGGCTCGGGGCTGGGGGATGAAGGGGCATGGCCTTTTGTCCCAAAGAGGCACGTATTTCTCGGTCGCGAAAGCAGCTAAACCGTTCTCCACATACGAGGGCTCCTATTCGCCTGAGAGCGGCAGAGAGCGAGCGACGAAGAGGCGAAGCGTGCGGGAGGAATGGAATATAGGAAGCTTTGTACGAGGGCGTGCAAGAGAGAAGGGAAGCTGTATATTGCCCATTTTCTCTGCTTCTCTCTCTCTCCCCCTTTTCTCTTTCTCGTCAAGTCTTTTCCTACGTTTTTCTGTTACGAGCACCTCTCAGTTGATAGGTTTTTTTTATATATTTTTTCCTACCTCGTTTGTAAGAGATCAAGGGTTATGTGTCTGAAGAGCGATAAAGAAAAAAATCGCTATACATCCAAGAACCCGAAGATTTTTGTGCAGCATACGGACACGCCGGCGAGAAGGAACGACCTCTTTTGTCGGACAAATGGGAATTGAGCATTTCTTATTTAGGGCTTTTTTACCGGTTATTTTTACAGCGGCCGGACAAACAACCGTAAGCAATAATTGAATCGTTGAGGCGAAAAATTTCGCTCGATTTCCCGAGTGATATATTACCCTTCTGGCTCGAATCTTACGAAAATACTGATTCCTCCAATGATTGTGGTAACTTTTAAACACGAAAACAGATTTTCGCGAAGCGTGTGTTTGACTTTCATTTTTCTCTCTCTCCTTCCAAGGCATTTTTTCAAATTGGAAATCATTCCATTTCTGTATCCACGTGCTTGCAGGAGAAGCGAAGAGTGAAACAGGAGTGTCTTTCTCACGTTCGTCCAGGGTGTATAAACACGAGGAAAGTACGAGAGTCAAGGGATTGCACGTAAGAGAAAGAGCAATGCAGTCGAAGAAACACAACGAGAGAAGAATGAGCAAATACCTTGATTCCTTTCGCGTGTGCCTTCTAAAGTGCGTCCTCTGCAACGCGAAGCTTACAGATACGGGTGAGAGTCAAACAGGACTGCTCCCACGGGACAAGCTACTATCATAATATAACAACGTTTTCTCGGATGCACGAAGCGTACGCTACCAAAATAGCGAATGCCCTTTTACAACGAAGCCGAGATATACATTTCCCTTCTTACTCATATTTTTTCTGTATACACATCGAATTAAGGTGGTCAAATGAGATCTCAGGTAGAAAAAAAAAAAACAGAATCAAATATATTTTATTCAAAATGTCAAAGTTTACGTAAAAGTATCGTGTTGATAGGACTCCCCCTTAATTCGATAATGATTGTTAAAACAAACATCAAGTTTCGTCCCTTTTTTAGGCACCAAACTTGGTGTCACTAAAAGGATTTCTGCTGTGCTCACCATTCTTATATTATGCGTTCGTGCTATTAGTCACTTGACCATGGATGCCTCAGCCCTCTTGTTCTCGAACTTATGATTCATGAGTTCACGCACGAGACGAAAAACACCGAAGGATATGGGACCAGCAGTGAAAGAGTCACGGTTAATCCAGAATGGAATTTTCATTTATCGCGTGCTGTGCTGCAACAGGGGGTGTCGGAACCCGCCTTAAGGGGATAAAGGGAAGTGGGTGGAGAAAAAAGAATGAAAGATGCATCGGTCCAAATATGCTAATGGGTTCTTTCAACGTTTGGATCACATTATAAACGTATTTATATATTAAAAAAAAAATAATAAAAATAAAAATAACAAATTGTATCACCCGTGCATTCAGACACATGCAAAAGAGTGTTATGTCAAGAAATGCCTCTCCCACAATCTCAATACCGCTTGCGTTCAACACGCTCCGCGATAGCCTCACGCACGCGAGCTCACAGTACGACGAACGTCGCCGTCGTATATCGTGACGAAACGTTAACAATGACGACGATATATCTCTCAAAGTATAATTGAATCTCCATTGTGAGATTTCCCTTTCTCGGTGTCTTCTCTCCTTTTCTCCTCTCACTCTCGCTCCATCTCTGTGTCTCTCGCTTTTGTCGGCGACGTGAAAAATAAACGTGGCCTGTGCATACGAGCCGCGTGGCGTCGAGTTTTTCTTAATGGTATGACAAAACGGCCGATTTGGTTACTCTACGCTTTATATATTGAAGAAAAATCAAAGGATTATTCGCCGACGGAATTCTTGGAAGTGGCGAAAAAACTTGCTGCAATAAAACTTCGCGGCGGTCATCTTCCGTCAGCAAAAAACACGAGCTAAAGTCATGCGAGTTAAATCGATTCGGAAATTTGTTATTTTCGTTTCTTTTTAATCTCATCCATCATCGAATCGTGGAAACAGAACCCTGTAAATACATTGTAGCCTCACGATAGATATGAGCCTTCAACATTGTCTCATATGAATATTATGGAAATAAAGCTCCCCAAAAGGGCACGGATATATTTGGAATAACAAACAGAATACATTTTGACTGAGATCCAAGAAACGAGACAACATAAACTGGCTTTTCCATGTCACTCTTTTGGAACTTTACATGTGGGAGGAGTGACGACGCTCCCCAAACGTATATTCAAGATGTAGATGTGATAACGAACTAATATCGGTTACAACGCAATCTGCATGATAATACGGATGTCGGATTATTAGCCCGAGAATTTCTCGCTGAAGGCGCATGCAGATTCGGAATTACTGAGATTCACCGGTAACGGGAGTACGTTTGTACTGGTTTACAATTTTCTCTTAGCGTTCAGCCAAATTTCATCGCTTCAGCAATTCTCCGCAGTCTAATCCAATTCGGAGCTCAGTGTCTCCACTTTTTGTTCTTAAACACGATTTCAAGGATTGTTAATCTTGTAGATTGGCACGATTGGGGCCAATTTAAGTCGAGCATAGTTTGACGAAGACAGGAAATATTCCGTTTGGTGTATTTTCGATAAATACGATGATACGTTTCGTTGGAGCATTAAATCGTAAAGAAATATCGGTTAAGCTAGGAATGGAGAAAAAAACTGATTTTCGACCGAATACCTGGGACAGTTTAAAGCCTGAAACCCATAATACTGCGGGGAGCGAGAAAGAGGAACGCGGAAGAGGGGAGGGAGCAGAGCGAAGATGGCCTGTGACGGCGTGGTGTTAAAGTGCTCGGTTGTTCCTTGTTCGTTGTGCGCCGAGGAAAGCGTGGGAGCAGAGCGAGAAAGAGTGAGCCGTCGACAGAAGGAAATACGGACTCGCTTTATTAAAGGCATTTAATTTGCGTCGCGCTAGCTCGGTGGCAGAGAAAAGCAGGCTGGATGGAGTGTGTAATCAACGGTTTCTGGTAGCGGCTGGGCTCTGAAGCTTTCGAAGGGACACGGGGAGCGAGAGGAAAAGGGGTGGGCAGAGAAAGGATAGAAGGAAGGTCGCGGTGCTCTTCTGACTCTCCAGCGTATTTTGGCACGAGAAAGGGCGGCCGAAAATGGGGGATGTTTATTCCTGCTCTAACAGTTCCTCATTCGAGCAATCTAGTTCTGGAAAATATACTGTCCCAGAGGAGAGAATATTATTGCACGCTTCCCCTTTAAGCCGATCCACAAATACATCGAGCGTTGAAAATTAGCGAGGGGGCCACGGGAGAGAAAGAATTCGAGGGGTACTGGAAACTGGAAACCCAAACTGCTGATAAATTGAGTGGTCAAACAAAATAAATCAGAACACATTGTTCAGTAATGACGAGGCTTTCGCAATGTGAATAACGTGTCCAATACGTGTGTAAACACGTCCCCGCTCGGTCAGTAATGAATTGGCTAATTAATAATGCTGATCCCATTTAATTTGACTCAATCTCTCACTAACGATCGCGTCACCTAGTCCAAACACCGCGTAAATAAATCTGATAAGCTTGCTCTGATTTAACATATTCAACAACGCGTCACAAGTGCTCGATACTGCCAATAAATCATTCCCAAATACATTTCGATTTTCCAGGACGAAGGGAACCTTTCGAAGCAGCACCATGCACTTGCTCGCAGCCCCGTAGCGCTCGGAGCCTCGTTGTTGAAACATAAGAGACAAGAGTCGCTACGCCATCAAATGGCTCATTGGAGCAGAGTGTATGCTCAGCTATAAAGTTTGCCACGATTGAATATCCAGGGGCTTCATCTCTTGTTTATCATCCACCAAGTGTTCTAGTAGCACAGAGAAACCTTAATCCATGCGCGCATACAATAAGGAAAGGGAGGGAAGCCAGAGCTTGAGAGAAATAGTATACAGGTGGAGAGTCGCCGAGCAGGTGAAATGTACTCGGTTGACGTGTTTCTTCGTCTCTCCCTCAGCTGGGCCATCACCAGGTGCGGGTACATAGTTTATGTAGGCCAATCGATATCGTTCCTACGTATAGTTGAGTACGTTGCCATTGTTCAAGCTTGCAATAGGGTGGACGATCTCGTAGCTCACGTCTCTCCTTGCTCACTCGTGGGATTCAGCAGGGTTTCCTTCGGTGCATCTTCCATCGAGAAACCAGGCTATCTCTCTTCCTATCTTTCCCTCTTCTTCGATATATACGTACACACAAGTGTCAAAAGCATCCCGCCGAGCTGTCGCATGCTGAGTCAAGCGGGAGCTTTCACAGCATCTCTGTGCCCTTCACGTCCACAGAGGAAGAAAGAGACTGACGTACTCGGCCACAGACAGAGACAGGCGGAAGAGAGAGTGAGGAGATACGACGTTATACCAGCGGCTTTCTAATTAAGCACCGAGCTCCGCGCACAGCAAGAGGGAAGCTCGATCGTCCGTGACGATGAGGAGCGAACACGCTCAGGCAAAAAGAAAACTCCGACGAGCACACGTGATTCGTTCTCCACTTTTTTTTATCATATGTCTCTCCTACTAATTTATTTTTCCTCATATTCATTTCACATTGTTTTTTTTTTCATCTCAAACTCCATTAGGGCTCCATCCCCTTGTCGACTTTTCCGTGCTATTTCCGTATATGGAAGAGCATGGATTTTTGCTGACAAATGACTGAAATAATTTGTCGACTCATTCCCAAGTGCAAATATTATTTCGAGACTTATTCACTGCACGAATGATCCTCCGTTATTTTAGACACTTTTTTCTGTCAACCTTTTATTTTATATTAAAACGTATATTCCAATGCGCGCTTCTATTCCGGATAAAAAGAGATGCTGGAAACGTACGAGAGCCAGGACACGGCTATTTGGGTCAGGATACCCAAACACGAAGTAGACCAAGTGATTAGCTAGCAGGAAAGAAAAACATCATCGACATGTGGCGTTTTTGCTATCATTTAACACGAGAGTCCGTAATCTCTCGTGTATTCCCCGCATCCTCTGGCTACTTTTTTACGTTTTCGCATCCCGTTATTTCTCATGGACTGACTCACCGGGTCAAAGAAATAATCCTGAAAACCTTTTCGTAAAACCATCCTGAACATTTTTCCACAATATTCTGCACGCTCCGGATGAACGTAATTTTAAAAATGCGAATATTTTCTACTCTGCTGGGTTACAATATTGGTGGTAGACGAATATTATTCCTATGTGATTCGTAATTTCGCCTGTGCAGAAGCAGTTCACCTTTATTCGGGTTGAACCTTAATTTGTTCGCTATATTAAAAATAATTTGAAAACTAACCAATACCATTTGCCTTTGAGCCCCTTTCGTAATAAGATTTGAAACTGATCAACTTTCCTTCGACATTTCTTTTTCTTCGCTATTCAATAAAAACGTTGTTCGAACTCAAACTCCATTTTTATTGAAATTCTCACTCAGATTTTTCATTAATCTACTGCTCACATCGCACAAAGCTTTGAGCCCTTTTCGAGAGTATGATCTGCCAGCATTATAATTTACAGACACACACACACCCAGAAGTAGGTGTGAAAAAACTGCATACTAAATTCCTTCCAGCCCTTTCTCTTCTCGTTTCCAACAGTGGACTTTTTTTCATTCATTCTGTTCGTTGCCGAGGGCTTCCCATGGTGACCTCTGGATTTATACGCATTTTCTCTCCGGCCTATATACGCTGAAGGACTAGCTCACAAACTTAAAGCTACTCCTTCAACCATGTGAATTTAATTCACCGCTTTTATCAAAGCAAACGAAGCAGCAACGTAAGGGAAAAGATTTTTCTTTTTGTACACGTAGACCTTATACATTTTCGGCTGTAAAATGTTCGGGAGAAGAAAAAAAATGGTAACAACAGAATGTTTTATCTCATATTTTATCAAGCAACGAGACCCAAAATATTTTCGTATCCTTTCTACCGAGTGGAGTTCTGATATGGCACACTTCGCAGAGTCGCACAGAAACGACGCTGACAAAAATCTTCTATCATTCATCATTATTATCAATCTACACTATTTTACCCACCTTTATGGACACTTATTATTCCGTTCGTTTATCTAGAGACCAAAGTATTCTTGCGCTTGATATTTTCACTATGCACATTATCCTCTCCGTTGAAAAATACCTGATTTCATTACAACCCTCTTTGTACTCGTGTCCGCACCTTCGTTAGTCAGCCCTGAGGAATTATTCTAGCTCTGCATGCTTCGCCATCATACGTATATACATCTAGAGTCGCGGCCGCAAGTATTAAAAAGAAGAATTTTGTAGGCAGAGCGAGTCACGACGGGCCGTCTATCTTTACTCGAGATTCGTCGATTTCCCCTCACTCGTGAAGTTGAAGTGGGCGCCATTTGTTGGAAATTTGTCGGATGAAAAAAATGCCGGTGCCATATGACAATGTGATTTACACGCTTCCTACGATAAAAAAATGGGTCCGCTGTGACATTGGGAAAAGGCTTATTAAGCATGACTTAAATTCAATTGATGAGATCCTGCGAAAATTTGAGGTAAAATCAACAATAGTGTAATTGAACATGAACCGCGTAAATAATATTTTTAGAGCATATTTAAATACCCAGGACATGGATCCAGAGTCATGTTGCACTGCTCACGAAGCACTGGCGTCCTGAGAATCTGCATTTATTTATAAAACGAATCGTTCGGAGCAACAAGAAATCAAATAACGCCATTTTCGTTTAGACCTCGATGAATCGTTTCGTTGAGTTTCCCCGGGCAGCCATAGAGTTTGTTCGCACCATTGCATCGTACAGAAAGCGTTATTGTTTGGAAGAGAGTCGCGAGATGACGCGTGGGACAGATGACACAAGCTGTTTCTCGGATGCACTGGCCGTGAGTCGAACACTGAATCAACAGAGGCGATGGTAATATACCTGGGCTAGTACGAGACTGGACCGATCGAGCCGATCCGTCGAGAAATTGTAAGGACGCATAAACAGCTCAATATATACACAGGGTTGTAAGCTTCCTACGCGGATGGACGTGTGTACAGCCTGAAAGGTGATAAATTGGACCTCTATTTGTAAGCGATAAGAGAACGTTGTCGCAGTGATTGCTTTGTTGTTTTCGTGTGTGAAGAAGCGCACTAGTCGTTAGAATGATAATCATTCGTGTGATTTGACGAATGCGACGTTTTCGTTAGGGAATTATTAACAAAGCTTTGCTCGTCGGAGCACACCTCAGATAGATAATGGCGCACGTGCTTATGGGTGTATTCGCAAGGGGGTTGATTCACCAGCAGGGGTCCAAATTGCAACCCCTTCTTCTATATAATTGGATATACGTAGGGACACAAACCGAGGAATAATACCACACATGGTCGCGATGCAAAGCCGAGACCGGGATTCCAGATAATCGAGAGGGGTATATGTACTCCAGCAAACTTACGAATAACACACGCCGTCACTAGCCTACATGCGCAGAAACGTTGCCATTGTTCAATACACGTCGGCGATGCACAATGGATTCACCTCGCATACATATTCCGAAGTTGGTTTAACTCAGATTGTTTGCAGATTGTTAATTCGAAATGAGCGAAGGTACCGGTGTTGATAAAAGCTTGTGTTCGTTTGCTTCCATCAACAAACATTGATGACACGCTAGGAAAATCGAGCTAATAATTAACTCGTCCCGATTGATTTATTGACTATATCGGGAGGAACTAATCGATGGAATGATTTCATGTACGAGAGAGAACTAAAGGAAATAACTCTGTGGATAATGGAATTAAAAATTCAAGAAAAATCATTGGTTGGGAAATTTTTCAGCTCGAATCCTGCTCATTTATCTCTGAGCTTCTGTCGGAACGTTCCTTCGTTCCTCGTTTCTCTTTATCCCATCTCGTATAAGTTCCTACCCAAAGTGGAGGCATTTCTTTATGTGTAACGTTTCGGCCTGAACGCTCTCCTTAGAGCGTATATACTGAAGAGCGTTCAGTAGCTAGTTACCTAGTCCGCTCGCCCTCGAGCCCACTGCGAGGGAAACCGAACGTAGACTAGTTCCTCGACTTCGCGCGTTTCCACAGCAATTATCCTTCAGGCAGTTTTCCACTTAGTTGCCTCGCTATTTCTCTTCTGCTTTCGCGTCTATTTCTCCCCACGCCCCTCCATCCAGCTTGTTTTCTTTTCTGTTATACCTGCTTCGTCGAGTCCTTCGTCCTTCTCCTCTCTTCCATTCGCCTCGTGTTCTTTTTCTGTTTCACCCTAAATACGGTTATCTAACGATCGTTCAGCCAACGGGCGTGAAAAAGACTTGTACGATATTCAAAGTGAATGAGTGATAATGGGCTTGTAAATCCCAGCAAACCTTCCTCGTGCATTCTCACCTCGGCGATAACAGTTTTTCCAAGGCAGACGTTATTCGTACTAGGAATTTGTACTTTTAGTTATTTCCTAACACGGTTAACAACGCCGGAAATTCATCATTTACTTAATAAATCCTCCATCGAGACACGTCTCTTGTTAAAAATGAACTTTAAGGTCCTCCGCGAAAGTGCGAAGTTGCTTAACGACAGTCAACTCCTGACGTCTTTCATCGAAAGGTCTACGCTGGTACGTTTGTATTGTTATAGCAACTCTCGGCTTGTCGGAGCCCGTATCAGAATCCGGGGAAAGTAGGGATAAGCTTGCACAGTGAGAATATCTATTCGGTTTAACGCAATGTGCAAAAGCGCAAAGTATACATATCTCTGTAGTGGTTAAGGTACCAGCGGGTTAACGACAAACTTCGAGTTTCTTTCGCACCCGAGCGAACCGTGCCGATGTGAGTTGGTTGGTCGTATGAGGGAGTATGCCAAGGCGGACAGAAAGGGAGGAAGGGAATTCTAACTTCCTCGCTTTCTCTCTCTTTCCTTTTCTCTCTAGTTCCTATCTTTCTTCGGTTGAACGGTAAACCTCAACAGGGAACAAGTACAAAGTTACAGTGAACATTTAAACAGGGAGAAAAGTCGATAACGAAGACGAGGAAAGCGACTTCCCGAAAGATTTCCTGTCTTTTTAGACAAAAGGGGAGAGAAGAAGCCCCGAAAAAGAGGAGGAAGATCCTTCCTTGTCGCTTACGCGACTTGTTCCCGATTAACCATTGTGGATCCCATTGCCCGATGCGCTTGGAATAAACAGCCTCGGCTCTATTTTTTCCCGCTCTTCTCCCTCTTTCAGCTTGCCTCGGACTTGGGCTTGATCTTTTTTCCGGCGCTCGTTGCTTTTGAGGCTTTCCTTAAAAAGAACTTTCTCTTCCCGAGGCTGCGACGGAGTGGGAGGGGCGGAACGGAAGACTCGCTCGGACACGCGGGAGGACCAAAGGAAGCTGGCACGGTCCTTTTCAGTGACAGAGAACGCTGATTTTCCACTTTTTTCTTCCCCTCTCTTTTTCAACACTCCGCATGTTTCGCAATCTCTTCTCTTCCCGATCCTCTTCACTTCCTTTTTCATGGTTTTACTATCTCTCTTAACGTGAATACCCCGAGCCCGAGGTTAATTGACTCCATTGGAAAAACTTTTCTGGCCTTTCCTCGCTCACACCCCTCCCTGTCTCGCTACCTCACCCTCCGAGCTCTCAATCGGGTGTACCAAACTCGGAGAATGGATTGACTGAAAGCAAAATGAATAGGAGGATGTGGCTCTCTCAGCTCTTCGACACAATCAGCCTCTGATACCAAACTCCTTCTCTTTCTCTCTCTCTCTCTCTCCCCCCCCCCCCCTATTTTTTTCTCTTTCTCTCTGCTTCTTTGCACTCAAAACTCTACGCTGGTAAAACTTTATTTGTGACCCATCGGAACTGCCGTTGTTATTTCTCCCTTACAACAATCTACTTTATCCCAACTCAATGCAGTGTTTAGTATTGTTTACCTCGCCCTTGATTCACTCCAACGACGACCAAGAATTCATTTTAAATGTTTGAAAATTCGACTCGAACAAACGACCGGATATTGGATTTTCTTGATTTTCAAATCAATGACAAGAGATAAAAAAATAGGCAATGCTTTTGATTATAATACACAAGTGATTTTCGTGGTGATTGAAAATTTCTTATATTTTAAATTCAATATTTTTCCGGCGACTAAACTCTTCGAGAAAATAGGAAAATTTTAAGCTCTCGTTCGTTGTGTCTGATCTATAAAGTCCCGTGGTCTGTGAGGCTCTCATTAGTGTTTCTATTCACAAGGAAACCCTGCGAAACCCTATAAGCTGATTTTTTACTTCCATAATGGAAAATAATAATAGCACGCTCTCTGTAAGATCAAGTCGCCGTGATAACGAGGGAAAAAAGATGAACGCATCATTGTGATCGTTAACAGTTACGCGGTTAGCGCAAGCACGGAAGGGAATTGGAGTCTCGAAAGGTGTCTTTAACAAGCTTCGAGGTGCTGAAACCACTCTCGTAAAACGACGGAAAAGGAAGAAGAAGAAGCGCCTTGCCATATCCCACGGGCTAAATCTTTTACGTTTACAATGGAGCGGGGAATATCAATTTTTTTTCAAAATCAGTGCACGAACAGTTTTTTTCATATCTTTTGTTTACAAGCCCGTTTATTAGAAGCTATTTTTTGTGAATTTTCCCTCAGAGAATGATCCCTTGCATCGGATTTTTATTCTCGAGCGTCCATCCATAAATCGTAAAAATAATGAAAGTCCAAATATTTGCACATCCAATGATCATTCGTACATGAAAGTGCGGCTTGCCTCAAGTCTTGAAGCAAAACATGAAACCAAATTGAACGATACATTCGGCGAACAAGAGACTTTAGAATTCCTATTCGTGGGATGCACGCTCGATCGTACAATCTTTCTCAAGGAAAAAAAGTTCATCGAAATCTTTTTCATGCATAAAAGCATCCGTAGATAGTGGATATATGTGCAAGAAACGATTTCAGAGCAATCGACGTGATAGGGGTTTCCTTCTGAGCTCTTAAGAGCTTCGGAACTAAACCTGCCCCGTGGCATCCCACCTCATCTCTAACGATTCTGCGCTAACCTGTGAGCGGCCTCCAACTAGGGCAGAATTTGTCCCAAGGGATACACTCTTACCACTCGTGCTCGCCGGCAACTTTATCCGACGGGAAACCTCCCTCCTCCCCTCTTCCCTCTCCCGGCCCTCGCTCGTTCCTATTCTCATCGTGCCTTCACTCAAATACAAGCTGTCGTATACATTCTCAAACTCGCACCTCGCACTCTTTGCGTTCTTCCACAACGCTTTTTCGCGGAGTCTCCTTACGAGCTGCAACACACGCCTCAGGCCCGAGCATTGCCGGTCGTTTTCTCATCTCGCTCGTTCCTGGCTCCATTTTCCACCCTCGTACTTTGTCGCTTTTTCTTCCTCTTATATCCTTGCCCTCGTCGAACCAGTCGTCAGTTTTCAGTTATCAACGAACCAATGTGCTGCGGGGACTAATCGGTTTATCGGCCGAACCTGCCGTTTCTGGATCCATCGTCCTCAGTTTCTTCAATAATTTAACCCGCAGCGCAACTCCGTTTGAGCTCAACCACACTCGTGCAAATTTACACTTGGACTTTTCAAAACGTTTCTATTTCAGCCAGGCATGCATGGAATTTATCTTACAATTATTAAACTTTTTAGGGGTAACAATTCCTTAATAATCGATTAAAATTATTTTAAAAAATGAAAAAAAAAAAAAAAAAACGTTTTATTATAGAAAAAGGGCCATATTGAAGAGAGGAATTTTGAAGTTCCAGACACTTGAAATTTTCATGACATTTATTATCATAGAAAATTCAAAATCATTTATTAACAATGTGCTCATTCCTTTATCCAATTTCCTGCCGTTGATCACAAATACGATACTAAATAAATAGTAACATCAATAAGCAAAGATAACTCTATGCAAAGCGGTGAATTATGGATGAACTAATATGATTCTGAGACGAAACGGTTTATCGACAGAATCTAAAATTCGTGCGGCCCTCAGCCTGGGTTTCTTTAATTATTTAATAAACTATTGAACTCTTCATTTACTTTCGTGAAAAAGCGATGATTTTTTATGAGCAAAAGTACTCACTTGTCGCTCAACTATTTAGCAACTATTGAGAATCCAGCGATAAGCGAATATGACATAAATAACAAGAGATAACTCAACGCAAAGTGGTGAATTGGTGTAATGCGGCAAACACAAAATCATTCTGTAATTTACATCCGTCCATTCGGACTCTCGTGGGTAAAATGTGCTCAAATATCCCTTGGCACTTTCCTCCCTCGTACATGCAGTGGTTGCAGTTACTGCTCGTGAAATCCGACGAAACTAACGGAATACTAAGCGGCATTTGGCAAGGCGGAACTTGTCGCATTCTTCTCCCAATCCCGTGCTTCGGAGCAACCTCTTTCATTACTTCTTTCATTCTCTTCTTCATTTCAAGAGATCCAAGCAGTGCCTTATCCCCACCGAAAGTTGAAAGACTTCATAAAAAATTGGGCGAATTCTGATATTCTATATGCCCCTTACGGGAAAAGAAGAGGTCAAAACGTTCAGCATCTTCCAACCGTTGATGAAAACCGCTTTCTGCCCCTCCGATCCTCGCCTCGAATCCCTCTCTCGTTCTCTCTATCGATTCGTTGGAACTTAATGCGCGTTGCGGATGACTCTCGTTTCACCAACCAATGTGGCTTTTCTATAGAGCGCTCTCACATTATCTGAATATAGGAATATGCTCCGGGATATATATCGAACGTACAACGAGATATGATTTATTTTGTAATTCCCAACGAACCCGAAAATTAACGTCATACCCTCACTCCCCCCTCGCACTCCCCTTATTACTTACAGATCCAAGCGTTATTCGCTTTATCCATTAATTCCTTAATTACACGTACTACTGATTAGCTAATTTCTATCGATCTCACAATCAGATACACCATTTGGTGGATTGGAGTGATTAGCCTGATGGAGATGAGTTAATTGTGAAAAAATGAAATTACGAAAAAGGGATCGACTATTGTGATTAGACGGGTCAACACAAAATTTGACATTAACATTTGGGTACGAAATTTTGGTAGATTGGATCATATTTGGACGAAAATAAAATTACATGGCATGAAAAAGTTTGCTTTTGTATCCACAGGAGAACGTTTAAACGATATTATTGAAAATCAGATATTTCAATTTTTATTTTATAATTAAACCATGACACTGAAGTTTCCAAAGGAGTCCAACGTAATGAACTGAAAAAACTCTCCAACTATTCCATTAATTCTCCAATTCTGTTACCTGCCCAATTTGCAATTCGTAGTTTTTCAGTCTACATCAATGATTCGTGAAATAAAAAATTGGCGAATGGCAAATGTTATTTTCGTTAATTTCGTTGAACTCCAACGCTGCAAACTTCAGCATTGTATAAAACCATACAAATATAAATGTATATTATTTTGACTCATTTTAACTATCAAACTAGCTTACAAAAAAGTGGAAATAAACCCCACTTTTATCACTTGGTATTTTTGTATGTATCGTAATTAATTAAAATTCGTACGAAAACATGAAAATGAGCACCACCTGTATAACTATCGCAAAAGCAAACTTTATATAAAATATTTTTTCTCTATTTTTGTGCATAAATTGCCAGAAAATCACGAAATTAACTTTAAGACAAACAACAAAATTTTTTTTGCGGAATCGTGTTATTGTTGGTTGATAAATTGAGAAATAATGGAAATTTGATCAATTGACTAATCGTGGTTTCACTTTGTGGACGTTTTTATTGAATTTTTCGAGTCTAATGTAACATTTAGTAAAATTTATCTGTTTTTAAATACTTTTCAGTTATGTTTCAGTACATTGGTATGTTGTCACCTCGCTGCCACCCAAGCTCGCTTTTATTTGCTCATATTTTTCCACCGATTGAGCATCTCATTGGTTTCGTATCCGGAGAAATGTGTCTAAATTCAAAACAGGATCATAGATTATTTGTGGCGAGATAAGAATCGTTGTAGATTCTTATTTTTCTGTGGGAATCTCTGACGAGATCGGACTCCATACGGATACTACATCGAGCATCGATCTTCCGTCGCTTTCCTCCAAAGCGACGAAATTTCGTTTTTTTCTCCCATCTCGCGTTACGAATTCTGTGTCGTAAACGTCGAACACGTACTAATCGATTCTAAATTCAAATATTTACGCCCGCTTAGAAAGCTGCGACAAACCTTTGATGCCCACGGCCGGCATGAATTCTTATTGGCCTCTTCACCTACCTTACAATTTAGTATCTGATTCTACGGAACGAAGCATCATCCTGATTTGGTTGCTTGAACTTTCATCGAAATCGTTGCATCAATGTTGATTTAAAGTCATTCGTTTGTTTGTTCACATATTGTTCGACCTTTTCAAAGGTTTTTACATACAAAAATGGTTCTTCGCTGTTGGGTCAATTAAAAAAGAGTGGATAAAAAAATTCAATTAAAATTGCCTCGCAAACGTGATCAGTTAAATCAATCCAATTTTCAACTTATTTTATTTTCCCATTCTACAATTGTTGTTAACTGTAACTTTTCACTTCCACTATAATCGAATTGCCAATCGTACCGGAACTCGAATTTATCAACGTTATGATCCCCCGGTATATATTGAATAGTTCGCTCCGCGGAAAGCATATTTCAGATTTTCTGACAGATTAAAACGTTGGAAGAGAAAGGACGAGAGACAAGGAGTGACCTGGGGAGGTGACGAGGCTGTTTTTTCCGGGGGAATTATCAAGAAATTAGCTCGACAACTTTAGGACTTAACGACTCTTCTTGGTCTTCAAGTTTGGGCATAAGTTTCCTTAATTTACGAGTTTCGGAAGTTGGAGGACTTGTGGGACCGTCTTTGTCTTAGGGTAGCACGCGTTTTTTTTTTCGTAAAATATGTCGAGTTGGAGTCCGCCGATAGTTTCCGTTTTGCTTAAGTTATACATGCCCACTCTTTCTTTTTGCAACATCGATTTTATTCTCAACTTTCTACGTTTTTTTTCAACGGGTATATTATTCTTTGGGATTTACAGATTGCGGCGAGCGGCCGCTGGCCCCGGAATCTTTATTAAAACTCAGTCCAGTCGACGGACGCTCGAGAGTTACTCCAAACTTTTTAACTCGATCTTTTCGATACGTATTTCGTTAGGGAAGTTTGGAAAAACATGGAACACGCCGAGGAAAAATCAAGAAGGAAAAACCTTGTGGTCTTCGACAAATATCCTCAAGATCGTATGCCAGTTTCGAAAGCTTTCCTCCTCCTACAGAGTCAGAAATATAAGTTTTTGGAGAATTCGAATGTGTTTGCTTCGATCACTAAGCTCCTTTACTTTTCCATTGTTATCGTACTTTTATTCTCAACACACATTCAATCCTCTCTTTTTCATTGTGTTTTCAGATATAATGAGACTTTTGGGTCGCTCAGTCTAATTGAAATTTCGAGTACGATGATGCTGGACACTACAGAAAAAATGCGAGTTCTACTAGTGACGGTAAGTTCCACCAGACCCTAATTGCTATTTTGTTTGATTTCTTTTCGATAACGAGTCAATCAACTTTTTTCAATCCTCGATTATGACGTTGCAAATATTCTTTCCGTTCGATAACGTAAAAAGAGTACGAAAAACGTGAATTTTCAAAGTTTCCTCACAAAATTCTAACGAACATTATTTTTTCGAGAGTCAAATACTTCGGTTTTCGAAATTCCGAAAAGATCTTGTGTAACGAAAGTTTGTTGCAATCAGATTTTTGGATAGTAACCGCTCCTTAAGGAAGTTGAGGCATTAGAATGAAAATGATGTCATCGCTTTTAAACCGATTGCATCTTATAAAGTGAAGTGTAAAAAAAAATCAGTTAAATTTTCAGACAGTTTAGGAGCGTTGTTGCTGAGAAAAATCAATAACAATTTGGGCCAAATAACATGTAATCTTATGGAAGTCAAGACACATTCGGTGATATCTCCGTTAAAAATGATGCTAAAAATATGAAATTTTTTGGGCAACATGAGCAAGGCTTGCAGAATAATGTCAATTTTTTCAGATTTATTAGGAGATTTGCTGAGATAATATTAATAATAATCTGTTTCCCGTGCAGTTTTTTGAGGCTAGGATCGTCACCGTTCGTTTTTTCGACTGAGCTTTCACCAGTTTTTCGTCTTTTTTTCCCCAACTTTTCTTTAAATTGTATGCAACATTGCCAAACTGTAAACTGGCCCAACTTTTGAAAGGTACAGGTCATAACTTTTGGGTAAAAAAAATGACTGTACAGCCTCAACTTCCTTAACAGATCTCCATCGTCGCACGCCGATCCTTGGAGAGGTGCCTCGATGTAATTTTTCTTCGTACATGTAAACGACTTTGAATCGATGCTCCATTTTCGTCGATGGCAAACGACACGTGTCCTCTTTCCTTAATTCCGGATTTCCCCTTCTCTTTATCTCTTTATAATCTAACACGCCTTTACGCCGTTACAAAATTGTCAATATTAATTGAAAATGATAAATTAATTGGTGTTTCCGCGCTACAAGAATGATGAAAAGTTATCATCTTTTTAACTCCTTCACAGAAATAGTGTTGAAAGCTTGTTTTACTGCAAATTGTAAAGAGCCACAACGTCTTTCATCTCTTCTATGCGGAGTTGACTGTTTTACACTTATCACATAAGCGACTCAACGGGTAACGTCGTTAAATATAAACTCACGCAGAATAATGAGATAATTCAATAACGAGATTTTTCCGAAGCCGTCACTTGGGCAAATTAAGTTTTCATTATACACCGAAGTTCTGAAAGAAGGTGACGAAACGTAACTCGACTAATAAAATCGTTCGATCGAGTTGAAGCGTATTTGCTGAGAGTCTAGCGGACGATTTATCTCCGATAATGGAACTCGGAGAGCGGAGTTATTCTGTTTTTTCTTTTTGCTCCCGCGAGAAAATCTATTATATCAAACCGAACGTGGTGGGATTTTGGGACGTGAGAAGGCCGCAGAGGATTCTGTAAAAAAGGAGAGTTGACAGGAGGCGTGTCAATCAACACACACACACGTGCGCGCGTCAACGCCTCTGTTTTCGTCTGTCCATCTCTTTTCCCATTCTCTCTCCCTCGGAATCCATCGCTTCACGAGACCTTGGAAAATTCGTGTTGGCGTTACGCCTGACACTGGAAATCGTGACGCCATCAGGGCCGTCTGCAGAATTTTTCATTTTTTCCTTCCACTAAATTTCACGTTCGTTCTAACATTCATGCTTCCATGTGGACAAACAATGTGCAATGATTCCATTCGCGAGTGACGCTCCCGCTGAGTGACACTCGATTGACAAACGGGACCGAAGCATATTAAATGGATGAACAATGCAAACGGATGTTCTGATTAAACGCCACGAAATAACTTCGTGACTTCCTAATAAAGTAACTTTTTCGTAACCGCATGAAATTCAGCCGAAATTTCTGTTCGAAAGTATCTCGAATAACGAGCTCGTTTCCCTCATTTCGATGCCGCGAATGGCAGTTAAACACTTTTTTTTAAACTACAAAAACAACTGTGCGCAGCGAGAGAGAGCAAGCCGCGCGAAAAAAGGATCGAAAGGGCGCAACCGCGGAAATACTCGGTGAACTTTCGTAATATTGTGAACGGTACACTCCGTGAACTGAAACTGGGAGAAACAGAAGCGAAAGAGATAATTAGATACCGTTGATTCGCATGCACGAAGAGTGTACATAAAAAGTGACATTTTTGTTTTTTCTTTTTTTCGCGCCATCAATGTCAGGAATTTCGTTACGAGGTCGCTTCGCATTTTCAGATCGTCCGTTAGCGGATCGTGTGATAACGACGCGATTGTCTGCGTAACAAGACACGATGGGAAATAGGCATGGAAAAAAGAAACATCGTCCAGTTTTCGGTGCCGTGCTCGAACATCGCTACCCTGTTCGATGGACATGTCGAAAAACATTTACACGAGCAACGCTTTGTAAGCCTGCGGAGATAAGAGTTGCGAGAAGGAGAAAAGTGTTGGGAACTTTGCAACGATTCTCGATCGGGTTTCAATGCCTCGCACTTTACCAGGTTCGCTTTTCCAGGTAAATCGCGTTAAAGCGAACAGAGCGAGCGATGACGCACCGAATGCCACTCGTGTGGCATCGGTCCTGCTTGGAGTTGTAACTCATTCCAGTGGCGCGTGCATTCGGCAAGGTGAGCTTGCTTTCAACGGGAAATCACTGGAAAAGCATTAATCGCACAAAATCGTAAAGCGAAAATCAGGCGGGGATCCAACGAATGCTATGACCGCGGACGACCAAATGCGATGGTTAATCAGACGCGGATAATCTCGAGCAAAAACCGCGTCGAATCTCCCCCAACGGGTTCGTAATCGCGTGAAAAAACTGGCTCCGTCAACAAACATCTTTTGTCTTACCGAATCACCGAACGAACTCAAAGCTCTTATCGAATAAAAAGGCAATTATTAATCGCCGTTACGAACTTAAGTACTCGCATTTCTCGGCGATTCTATCAGCTGCACCGTTACTTCCGGCTGAAGAAAAACGCGTACGAGTATCGACCACCGACCGATGCGGAGGAGCACGCGAATCTCGTCGCGGCGAGAAAAAAGCAAGGAAAGGAAGACTGCCCCGGAACGCTCTGTAGCACAAATACACACAAACGTGAAAATCTATATACAAATAAAAATATATGTAGGAGTATTTGAGAGTCAGCCATCCCGGCGCCGAAAAGACCACCCGGACGCGGGATCCGCGCCAGGAGGACTGGAGTTGGTGCTTTACTCCCTTTTGCGAGCCTCACCCCCGCGCTCTTCTTACCAGCGAGCCAAAGCACGAGCAGAGTTGGGGAATTCCAGACGCCAGTACGCTTGCCACCCTCTGGTTACATCATCTCCGATAGGAGGACTCTCATAGGAGAAACGTACTTCCCAGTTTCTTCCTCTCTCTCTCTCTCTCTCTCTCTCTCTCTCGCCCCCCGCCTCGATCCTCTTTCTCCTTTTTTCCGCTCTCTTTCCTCCGGTTCGTTCTTTTTCTCTCGTTCTAAAGAGCCTCGGCTATCTGTGTGTGTTTTATCTCGAGGCATTTGCAGCGAAATCTTCGCCAAGGAAATCTTTTCGACTCGGCTCATTTTTTTTTTCTAGTCGCTTAACTGCGACACTATAACTGACTGGAAAATCTTCACGTACTACCGCAATCCCTTCCAATCATGGCACATTGCTGGGTGAGAACCGAGAAACATGAGGGCGCAAGGAAATAAAAAATCTTTTGGATGAAAGGGAACTTCGAGCCTGGACGCACAACTGCGGGAGCACTGAAATGCGGGGAGTCGTTACTCCGGTGATTTTCCAATCGATATTTTCTTTTCTCTTCAACACCGGAGCGTTTCATAAAACAGATCCACTAAATATTTATCGATGCGAAAACCACTTCGTCGTCTTTGCACTAAAAACATAGTTTCCTAACAAAATACATATTTTCCAGCCAATCGGTTGAGGCTCCGCGTCCGGAAGATTTTTAAAACAGTTCAACAGGCAATCTCAGTCATCGCTCCGAAAAATTTCTCCACTGGCGTTGCAGAAAAAACTTGGAGCTCAATTAGCCCATTGAGATACCTGCGAAATTAGTTTTGAGCAGCGCGTCGTCTTTTTACAAAAGTGTTGAAACGGACTAGGCGTGAAACAAGTGCTTGAATAAGGTAAACGACGTCGGCTGCATCTCAACACCATAGAGAGCAGCGCCTACCTCCGGTATACAAGAGACAATTTGTAATCGTTTGTCAGGCGTTCCCCGTCATAAACAGGACTAACTGCTGTCTTATTCAAATGAACTACTCCTCTCTCCTATACACGATATCACACATTGTAACGACGTATCATATACACATTGGCCAATATACACGTGCAGACGAATACTTGAATATACGGGAGGGTAGACTATCTCGTGAAGGTTGAACTGGTCCGCAGCAAGGCTGACATATCTTGGCGGCTTTTGCTCCGGCCAGGCACGACGAGACGTTCGAGACAGCTTTTTGAAATATCGGATTCTCGCTTGGTAGTGGCCATGTCGAGGCTGTGCTTCTCTCTCCTGAGCAGTCTGATATTCTGCCTTCGCTCGAATGGTGGCCAACAGACAAGCTCGTCGAACGTCTATCTTGGCGTCTCGTATACCTTTGTTTTCTTCCTACTCTTGTGCGCTTCTACTTTTTTTGTGCCTTTCTCACTTCTTCTTCTTCTTCTTCTTCTTCGTCGTGCTTTTCGGAGCCTCTTCGGCAGGCTGCTTCTCTCGTATGCTTCTGAACGTTCGAGAGACTCTGGGTCTCCCTCGCGCTCGGCCTCTTCTTCTTTCATTCCTCTTCGACGATGAGAAATTCGACTAGACGTCGAGAAATAATGCAGCGAACGCTGATGTAGCTTGTGCTGATGTAGCCTCCTGCATATTCCATAGGCCAAAGGAGGAACAAAGAGGAGAAACGAAACGAAAATGTTGCTACGTGAATTTCTCATTTCTCTTGTAAACTTATGGGATTCATCTTCTTTTTCACTCTCTCCCGGCCCCTCGCTTCCTTATTCTTTCCATCGTGTTATACTCTCGTAGTAAATAAAATAAAGACTCGACGGTGCGCAGGCATCCAGAGCTTTTGGCACAAGAGCCACAGCGGGACTGGAGCTTGCAAAGCCCTTGAAAAACAATTTTTCCCTCGGTTTTCTTGATTCCTGCTCCAAGAACAACAACAACTGAAAGAAGAAAAAGGGCTTCGAGCAATCTACGTTTATCCTTGGTGAAAAATTTATGGAGGCGCCCAGCTTACACCGAGTGAACTTCATTCTTCAAGCCTTTCTTCTTTTATCATTTCTCCCATTGGACCTTATTCCGCTATGAAATCGTTGAACAGTTGTTGGTAATCGTGGTTTTTACCTCGATGGAATTACGCTGCTCGTTCAATACGAATCCGACGAATAAACGAGAAACGACGCGAATAAATCTTCAGAAAGAGTTCTGATGAAAGAAAATTCGGATTCATCCGCATTATAGAAACACAGGACCGCGCACTATTTCAAATTCGTATATAATGCACACGTGTACTTTGCCACCCTTGCGTACAAGCGAATATCGTGACGTTTAATACCTACCCCTGATACGATAGTCACGCGAAAGCACGACCCGACTGAAAGTGCCTCGCGATATACCGAAACTGTAGTACGCGATCCTCGGTTCGTGCGAGAAACGATCATCGAGAGTTTGTATCCTCACCCACCCACGTACACCTTTTCATACTTGTACTATTTCACGATTCAGAAATCTCCGTGTGGCGTGCAACCCCGTGGCGGTGGTCCATTGTTCGGCTTTCAATAGACGTGCGCAGAGTGTATCGCCCAAGAAGAAGAGGAAGAAGAGGAGAAGTTTGCACCCAGTTCTCTTGCATAATGCCGCTTTGATATCGAATACCTCGAGACGTGCGTCAATGAGACTGCCTCACAAACAACTCGCTATGAAGACAGATGAGCCAGGGCTAATTTAGGGCAGACAGGGATGAATAATAACTCGGAATTCTTGATAATATTTGAGCCACTTGATATCGAATAAAAGACTCTAATGAATTTTATTGGATGAGGAATTACTGCAATTAGGCTGATTTACTTTTGCTTCGTATTCAGCATTCGACGGAAGATTCAAGCGAAAGAATGCATCTCTTTGTAATCAAATTCCAACGTGTATTATAGCAAGATCATTAGAATACGGTGTGAGTTAACATCGTTCGTGTGGAACTAGTGTAAAAAGCCGTTATGGAGCAAGGATCATTTATCAAATTGGCCGAGTGAAGCATTGAATTATGCAGTCGATTTTTTGTCGGAACTAGACAGTGTCTAGTCGCAAGCGATACGCCCGCTGCTCCATATACTCAACATCAGACAATGAGACACGAGTTAAATAGCTTTTGGCAAGGAAGTTTGTAGTCGTCGTCGTCGTCGTCGTCGTCGCGAAGGGTTACTCGGAGAAACTAGAGGATCGACTGTCTTCTTCGCTATTATTGGCTCGTCTCGTGTGGCGCGCGTCGAGGTCAAGTAACCAACAGTCAACGAAGACACAGTGACGACACAGCGCACGTTAATAAAACGTTGATCTCTCACTTTTTCACTCACTTGCCAACCGAATGTTTGACGTTACATAAAGACAGTGCAAATCCACCGTTACTCTCATTTTATGGTGTTTCTTTTCGTGGCTTCTGGCTCTTTTTCTCAGTCACAAAAGATCGGCAGTTCTTAGCCGGAAAAATTCTACGCGTCTATTCGCATCCCTCGGTACAATCCATTATTGTTCTTCGTTTGGATAGCTCGGTTTGGCTTGAATAGCTTGATCTCCCGAAAGGTCGCTTTCTCAATTCCATTCCCCTTGTGTCTTCCTCCATCCTCGTTTCTCTCGTCGTTATATAAACTCTCCTTAATCCGCTTCCCCCACCCTTGCAATTCTGTAACGTCGATCCGAACAATCTCCTTCCATCTCGATCTCGAGCTTCTTCCTCGCGACGCCCCTTCCCCGACGACTCCGCGCTATATTCCGTTCTTGGCGCCAAATCGACTGCCCCGCCGAGCGTTATTATTCAGTTGCTGGAACGAGGTTCCTTAACCGTCAAGCAAAAATGGCTGTCAGCGAATTTTCGAACCACACAAGAAATCACGAGGCATTGTCTTACCGAGTCTCCGGAGGCCAATTTTCTCGAAGTTTATACTCTTGGAAATTCACTATCTCAAAATACCGACAGATAAATATCACAACCTCGAGCAGTGTCGATCACAAGCCACTATTTTTATGCGCCATTATCGACCTCCCCGGTCGCGGCATCCATTGTTTAACCCATCGAGAATATACAATCGACGTGACACTCATTCCAACGCATTCATCGACACCCTTGGAATCTTACGAGCATATAACTGTGGAAGGAATCCTCTGTTGAAAGATTCATGAACTCTGGGCAAGCCAACGAGGATAAACCTTCTCGTCGAGCAATCGATTTCAGTTTCCCGTGTATATGTATACATCGATTCGCATGTTACGCCGATCACGCGCATCAGCCAGACAACTACCGTTTCCCTATTATGCGTACGTAACGTGTTCTATAGGGATGACTATACATATTTGATGTTTGGAAGGAGGCTGTCTCAATAGGTAGCATATGTCCGTTCCTGGCCCAAGATTTCTCATACCCAGATCCGGGAGAGCCGGAAATTGTAAACGTCGCTGCGAATACATCGCGTGTGCACACTCTGCTGGACGATATCGCAGGCATGAAAGCCCAACGAATCGGATGATGAGAATGTGTGGGAGGAGCCGAGGTTGGGGAGAGTCTTTACCTTCGCTGAGCTTTGCAACTGGCAGTCAAAGAAGATTCGGGGATCTGGAGTGACGCTTGTCCTGGTCCTTCGTCCCAAAAATTAAGGATCCTTTGACTGCGGTTCTTTCGAATTGAATCCGAATTCTTCAGGAGCAGGTTCAGATTCCCCCGTTTCCACTCCGATATTTCCTGTGATAAGGCGAAAGGCGAAGAAACATTGGAGCGTTTATTGGCTCGTGCCGCAAGTAGAACCCTCGCGGAGTTGATGCTAAACGGCCTTCTTATAGACCCAATGATACCTGCTCGAAGCACTTGAGAGCAGATCGCGGAGAATACGGTGCAATGTTAATGACGAAAGAAGCGACTGGAGGACGATAATAAACATGAGTTGCAGCGATCGATATGTCGAGCCACCTATCATTGCACGTCTTTCTCCGTCCCTCTCGAGTTCAATGGACACTCGTAAACCCGGAGGGATTCTATAGCAGCTTTCCTATATAACCGTTAACATAATAATACTTACGTGCGTCTAAGTAAACGCGTGCATATGCCATGACGTATCAGAATCTAACAGCGAGAAACATGACAGAGTTTCCATCGATTCGGAATCGTTCTTGTTTCACCGCGATAGACAGATCTTGGGTCAAAATAGCTTCAATGCCCAAACATCAAAAGACGGGCACTGGATGATGTTTTAACGGAATGCGAACTGAAAATTTTGTCCGCGTATCAACCCGCTACTGGCCCAGTGTCGGCCAAGTCCATAATGGAAGAATGCGTCACTGACATTTTTCACCGCTTTCGTAGAGGTCGATGGAAAAGAGTTTCGACCCTGGTTGACTGGCGAGCAAGAGGGTGGCAACCCTCCGGTGTGTCTTTTCCCGGGTCAAGTAGGGTCGCGGGCTCTTACTATTGCCACATTGCGGACATGCTTCAATGCACGACTTGCTCTCTCTCTCTCTCTCTCTCTCTTTCTCTACGATGTCTTTTCAGTGTAGGATAAAACGTACTATTGTAAATTGAAACAGTCTAGCGAGCAGCAGAAGCAAAACTATCAAGTTCTCTCTCTCTCTCTCTCTTCGTACTCCTCTTCCTCCTTTTCTCGTTCTATTTCCCACGAATTCGAGTGCTATACTTACGTACTTTTGCATTTGTGTCCGTTCTCCTCCAACACATTGAACTTCTGCTATAAGCCGTCATCCTTTTCAGTATAAATCGTTCCGTGCCAAGAAGCGCCGCTTTGAGAACCATATTTTCGTGCCGAATACATATCCCTACATATGACGGCTGATCCTCTCGTGACTTATTTGAATAATTGAATTTAAGACAGTGATGTATAAGCTGGAACTTGAACCGATAATTTTCCACACTCTCTGCCGTCGTGAAATAAATTCTGCAGCTTATTTTTGTGGACTCGTTAAGACAATTCCCTCGATTAATGCACTCGGTTTCTTCATATTCTCTGAAAGGTCACAGAAATTACTGCGCCAATTATAACGAACGATGCTGTCAAAGGGTTGTTATCGTGCACGCGTCAGATTGACACTCCATTTTTCATTGCTTTAAAATCCATTGGATGAGATTGAAACGTTAATATTAATCGCACACCTTCAACGTTCGTTACCAGTCAAATGTTATTCCGACTAAGCCATTTATAAAGGCATTTTTCAACGTGATAAATACACGAAGAATCGACAAGTAAAAATGAAAAAAGAGAAAACGTTGTAGTTGGATTAGACGATATCCTATTTCCCGTGTCTTTTCCGGTCCACGTTTCTAGACCCGAGCCATACACTCTCTTGGAAACGTACTCGACCGAGACGACGCCGCTCTGGCGCCTTCAGATTTATTCTCCGCCCGTTTTCGTCCCGTCTCTCACTTCTTTCTCTCCTAACCCGTGTCTTACCGAGGCTTCACGATCCTCTCTTACACCCTTTATCCCCTTTCGGGGATATAGCCCGAGTTCTTCCGGGCTTTCGTTTTTCTTCCCCACATTTTTTACCCCTTTTTTTCTCTTATTCTCATTCAAGCTCGAGGAATCACTCTGCCCTTCCTTTTTGGCCTTAGATACTTTTCTCGAGGCTTGAGAAGGTCATGACGTAATCTCATACAGGAGTATACTCCAATCTCTTGATACAACGGTGGGAAGAGCGCTTCACTCCGATTGTAGGAATAAGGAATTTCAATTTTTATTAGCGCGCCATCAGAATCCTTCGAATTTTTTCAGACTCGCTGCGAGTTGCCGTTCCGTCCTAAACGAAGGAATAAAAAATAAAAAATAAATACGTTTCTCTTTCTCTCGCTCTTTTTTTCTCGCTCGTCCTTTCCAGCGACAATCTCGACAACCTTCGACTTCCGGCGATTGGCTATCGAATTTCCCGCAGCCCAGAACTTTCATTCCACTCTTATCCAGATCCGTTGAAGCTTTCCAACGGCAATTGCGAAAAAGTGAAGACGCGGAGAGCACGAGGAAAAGGGCGCTCGTCCTCGTTCGTGTACATCGATGACTATTCCGCTTCAACCACATTGAAAACGTTTATCGGATTCATTAAGAGCTAAAGAATACCAAGGAAAAAAGACCGCGAGAGTGCGCCACGAGAAATCCAAAAAAATTGGGTCAGAGGACAGTTGGAAAAGTGAGGAAAAAGGAAGCCTAATGACACAGGTTGTCACTCGATAAAACGCCACTGGCGATTTAAGATAGAATTAACTAATTGCGTCACTCCACCGAGCTCCTCTCTTATAGTCAATCTCACTATTTTACTTCAGCTTTTCGATTCCGTTCCACTTATTTTACACTGGAACTCATTTTCAAGACTGCGTGATGGGTCAAGATACGTAATATTTTGAGTGCAATATTTTTATCGTTTTTCAGTCAAAGTTTTCTTCCTCCAATTCAAAGATTTCACGAAGGAATTTTTTCTTTCAACCGCGAAACAACTTTTCGTCAAAGATAAGTCGATTTTTTCTCTCCTAAAATTGATTCATTTTGTCTTTTCAATTACCGTTGCAGGTTCAATTTAATTCGTCATTCGAAATCATTGAAATGTGTTTTTGTGGAACACCGGTGAGCGACACAGCGTCCTGTTCTACCTTCCATGGGAACATGCCAGATTTCCCCAAGCTTATAATACTAAATGACTAATTTAACCCTGCGTACATAATATTATCTGTGCTCCACTCATAATTCGCATAATACCGTATAATCGAAGCTCTCCGAAGCAATATTATTTCCATCAAACAATCGAAAAATGAAAATTTTATGAAATATTTCCTTCATAAAGAGCCTGCAATTTCCGAGCTTTGACAATAGCGGATTCACTATTTACGACCCTCGTCAAACGGGAACATGCGAAACTAATGTCCAGCGAGGAGGCATATGTGAACGAAGCATTTCGAAAACGCGTACTCACAGCGAACCTGTAATTAAGGACTTTGGACCTGATTAACGAGAGGAAATTTACAGAATGGCGGAGCGCAGAGTTATGGCCATTTGATAAAGCCATGGCACAATAATCCATGGTTTTGAAACTCGAGAAAACTCCAGCTGACATTTAGTTTTTTCGACGACCCTCAAAAGTCCTTGAGGAGTTTCGTTATCAGCGTAAGTGATTGAGCTTCAAGTCGCTTTGATGTTTCATCAGCGTTTTCATTTTAATTCCATCTTTCCCTCCGATTGAATAATTTATTGACTTGATCTACTTTCCCCAAACACAGAGCGCTCCACAGTGATAATTGCACGTTCAGTGCACCAGCTTTCGAAACGTCCGGCTGTCCTAGCGCATTTTCTCTCATTCCTTCGTCCTTTTTCTTCATCACTCTCATTCTCTTATTTTTCTCTCTCTTCCAAAGTGGCCTCGCCACCGGGTAAATAACCGCCGGTTTCAAAGCTCGTTTTACGAGACGCCACGCGCGACACCACGGGTCATATCAAGTGCAACGAGAGCGAGTGCCACTCTCTCTCTTTCCGAGCCCCCGGAAGCCACGATAGATCTCACGAGCGAACCAGCACCTATCGGGCGCACACACCAGAGCGAAAATAATTCGTTTCAGCGTCGCATTTATATCGGCGTTAGGGATTTGCATCCGATAAACACACCGTGTGGAGTTATTCTTGATTAACGAAACGTCACGCAGTCCCACGCGGAAAGCAATTTGTAACGAATTCACCTGCTTCATTGATGCCGCGCGAAAAGAAGCGAGAGAATGAACTTGCAACGATTTCACAAACGGTTGAAATACTTTCCCCACTTTTTACAGTCTATATTCCATCACGCTCATTTTCGTTATCGTCCAGAGTCGTGAGCGAAGAAAATTCATAGAATTTCGGACTCTTCGGCACACAGTTGAGCAGGCTGAGCCACTGATTTTGTTGGTGAATGACAAAGAGAACGAATGAGAGAGCAAAAAATACTCATCCTCGTTATTGATTCGATCATCCCGCTCTGCCATGGCCCCATCTACACTCCGAATCCAAAGTAAACTCCGGTCGTACGTTACAAGAAAATTTATTCGGATATCAAGCCGATTTCGTCTATCGTAAAGATGAGCGGAGGCGCCTCTGCTATGCTATTCTATTTATCCCACCCTCCCAACTTTTTCCTATAATTCTGGCTTTACCAGACTTATCTATACATCTATACACCAGGCAAATATATATTCTCCGGCCGAAATCGAGAAACGTACATGCGCGTTATACGGAGAGATAGCTATCACGCTGATAATGAATATTAATCTCAGCATTGCTCATTGCACAAGCTTCCCAGAATATACAACCGGCTTCAAAATCCGCTGTCTTTCAAACATCCAGAAATAGAGAGTTCTCTGCATTGGATGTGCCATCGATGAATCTCGGAAAGCTTTAAAAGCCTGTCAAAAGTGTCATGAGAAAATGATCTGCAAGATGAAAATTTCTCGACATTATTTCTCATTGAAAAGTCTCTCGTCGATCCAGACGAATTGGAAAATGTTGATCTCTCTCCGCACTTATAGCATTTAAAATATTCCATTTTTGTCGTTATTCCAATCCCTTAGACATTGAGAACTTTCATCGCTTTTTTCAAAAGCAAATGAAGACAGAGTGCGAAAGAGTTTTTCATCATTTGCACTTCCGAAACTCCGGTCGTTACGACAGTTCTTGGTTGAAATAGATCAAAGACTGTGGAAACGTGTTTTGGAAGGTCCTGTAAATGGGATATGATTTGTATACACGTATGAAGGGAGTGGTCGAGAAAAAAGGGCGTAAAATTGTGAAGCACCCCCGGAAGTAGGGGCCCTCAACGTCCTTTTGTTTGTCAGCAATCCGTACATACATCTCGCATACTATACATTATGCATATAATATATTCACGTGATTTACATGCACTCTGAGGGCGAATTCAGGGTTTTCACGTGCGAACGGAAACTCGTCGTTTTAGTGTCGAATATCGCTTCTAAAGTTCAACCCTTCTACCATCTCTGAATCCATAAGAACATTTTGATATTGGGCATCGTGTTCTCACGCAATCTCAACTCGCGTATGAAACAATGAACATGGAGAATAACACAGTCTCGGACCCTCTGGGATCGAGCTTTCGAAATAGGATATAATAATACGAGGAAAGTGTGAATTCACGTGTCTGAGATAAGCATGATTAAATGGTAAATAAAGCATAAGAAAATAATAAAAATATGAGAATTTTAAGTAATTAGTGTTAAATTTGTTTAATCGATTTTCATGATTTTTTTGACGAATGAAAATAAGTCGTTTTTACAGTTTATTGGAAATGATGAATTAAAAAAATATGTGAAGTTGTGTCTCAATGATCACGGAGGGCGATATTCCTCTGCAATTACGAATCCAATTTCGTTTTTACTTTCCATTTGAGTAAATTTCCTCTTCAGTGCGAGTGAGTTAAATATAAAATTTATCTGGTGTCGTACCGGAGCTTTTCTCGCTAGTTACAAATTGTTCCACCGTTCACATCAGTTACAGTTTCATTTTGGTTTTTTTATATCTTTTCCTTCGGTTTTTTTACATTCCTCTTAGCCGTTTGTATTCAGGAATACACTTTCCGAAGCTTTCCGAGGACTCTCGACGCTCTGGTGTAACGACCCCGAGATTATAGTCGTCGAGGGGCTCTGCGACACGAAACTGGTACACGAGAGACGCACCACGAGAGATAGCATGTCCCAGGGAAACCTGAAAACGATGAAGGGAGAAAGAGAATCGAGCCGTTAAAGCTCGACTTTGGATCTCTCGTCGTCGCCCTGCTCCGGGAATCCAGCCAGCCAGTTGGACGCCAGCCACGCTTTTCTCTTGCTCCCTTTCCCTGTCTGTCTGTCTCAGTGTCCGCTATATTCGATTTGTAACGCGCTTTATGTCATTTCGCTCGACATTTTCCGACGCTCCTCTCGATTTTCGTCTCTCCACTTATCCACTTCCGTTTATTATGTACCATATATACGTATACACACATCTTTGTTCGAGCAGATTGAAAAGCATGATATACGCAAGCAATTTCATGAATTTTCATTCTTTGATTAATCGCTCGATAACTAAAGGGCCCGACAGCAACGACCGATTTATATTTTTTACATAATACTTTTTACGTTCACTTCAAGTACGTTGAACCACCCAACATTTTTCAATTTACTAGCTTCTGCACACGGCCTCGCTCGTGTGGTAAGTTGAAAAACTTTGCCAGGGGAATAAGACGCGGACCATTAATACAGAACAGTGCGCTATTTAACGCTTGTGTAAACAATTTTGTGTTTCTTTCCATTAACCGCTAAGATCTGTAAATATCGAGCATTGCGAGGAGAGCGATTTTAACTGTAAAAATACGAATATTCTCGTAAATATACCTTGGAAACTTGATGATTTTCCATGCTCAAATGTAGCCAATGTTACTCTCCGTCCTTTCAACTAACACTTTTGCATTTACAATATTAATTAGGGATCAGGATTTGGAATCATTGAAATTCGATTCCATTGCTTTAGTAGATGACAAGCGGGGATCGTTGCAATGCTGATTTGCACGGTGGGTTGAAACGTCAGCAAATGTTAATTTCTGTTTTCCCTGTGAGACGAAAGTTTGGACAAAATTTAACAAACCACCTAATTAACGCGCATCATTAAACTCGAGTAAAGAAACTTTGCACATACATTTGAGACGCGACGTTTTTGCGTCATTCATACGTTTCACAGTTTTAATATTCACCTTCTCGTAAGTTTCGTTGATAGTGGAAAGGAAAAAAGGGATGTCAAATGGGAGCGGGGGTAAAAATTGAATCTGGCGAGTAATATTCGTACAGGACAGTTGGCATCGAAAGTAGTTGTACCGAAGCGAGGACTAAAAGTACCCACGGGAAGTTACGAAAATTTACTTGGAAAGAGACATTAATAATTTGCATGAAAGCGCATTTCTCTCGTGCCTTCTTTCTCTCTCGCTCGCCTTTCTCATTTAACTTTCCTATATAGACATTAAAAGCAATGTTCGTTGTTACTCTTCGCTCTATAAAACCCTCTTTTTCACGGGCCAATGAACCTTCCAACGTGAGTTTCGCGGTCTCCGAGACCGCGTGAAACTCGCGAATAGTCCTCTCCTAGCCGCCCCCCTCCCCTGTTCTTCTATAGATAACAACTTTCTCAAATCATCCTCCAATTAATTATCATTATAACAATAATAATACTCGTGATAAAGATAAGATTTATTGGAATTAAATTGCGGACTATTATTTCGCATTCCATGAAAACTTTTACCAACCGTTTCTTCTTCGCGAGGCGAATCAAATAATTATTTAAAAACCCCTGCCCAGCAGACTTCCCGGCGAAAATATTGTAGGACAGCTCTCACTGCAATCGTTCCTTATTTTTCCGTCCACTCTATTCTCCATAATAATTCAGAATTTTTATCTTTTCTTTTCTCCCACTTCACAAGTATCATCCTCAACAATCAACAGCTTACAAAATCCTTCGTTTCCGTTCAAAGTTCAACGAAATCGAATTTTTTTTCTCCGCCGTCTTAGCCGACTTTCAGTTTCATCGGAAAGTCACGAGTCCGGGGAAAGGGAGAAGAAACACTGTGTCTTCTTGGTTATACACTGCGGAGTTGAACGAGAATTTCTCGCACGGTTCTGCGGTTCTTTCCACCACTGCGCCGTCAGACTTGGTCGTCGGAGTCTCCTCGCTCTGACGTTTTTTCCCTGCGAAAATACTTGCACACATGCACTTGTTATTTCGTGTACGTTTCTCTTGCTTGTGTCGCATCGTATGCAGATGCACAGGCCACAAAAAAAACACGAAACTCGTTCACGCCACCGCGGTTCCTGTGCCCACGGCGCAACACTCGAATCTCTCACGCCAAAATCCTTTTATTTCCAGCTATCGTAATCCGTGACAAATGTGACGCGAGTGACGAACCTGCTGGATTAGTGTTTCAAAAAATGATCATTGCATTGATTTCTTCACTTCTACGATTTATTTCCATTTTGTCACACAAAGTAATAATGAATTTTGACAACAGGCAGATTCGGATGCTGCGAAGCGTGGAGGCAGAAAAATATTATTTATTTGATTGAAAACGAGTTTATTTGGATAATTGAAAGTTCGATGGGTGTTCTGGGATGTTGAAGGAACGTTAGTGAATAAAACAAATGGGTGCGCGTACCACAGAAACTTGATTCTCGCAACAACAGTTCGTATTTAAAAATTCTCGTAGCAATTCCATTCACGTTTTTTTTCCTGATGAAATCGCATTTGCGTATTCGTCAAACAGTGGATTATGAAAGGGAAATAAAGTCGGAATGAAATTTATTGTAATTGCGAACATGTTTGTTTTGCATTTGTAACAACAACGATTTGACATTTTGGGAATGGCCACTCACCGCGTCGCCCCGCGCGAATGCCTTTGCGCAATGAACACGCGAGCCACCTGCATATTAGGCTTCGCTAATTAAAGAATCCGCAATAAATCAGTCTCGAGTGGATGGGCGTGTTAAGGCGTGCGCACAATTTTACCCACCAAAGCATGACCCAGCGATTCCCTTTTATATTTTCGAAGAGTCCGCTCTCTCTCGCTCCCTCTCATTCGTCTCTTTCTTGTCCCGCTCTTTCGTAGGTGTTTTTAGGAGCAGCAAAGGAACCGAGACGAGCTCCGTCCCTCTTTTACATTTTTTTCCATTCTCCCACATCTCGGCGTGTGGGATGAGGCTCCTCTTACGTGCGAGATACACGAGCTTTGTCGGGATATTTTTCTTTGTCTACGAACGCAATGAATACGATTATTTCGCGTTTGTAAAAAAAATTGTGTTTGAAGTAAGCGAATGTGTGGTTACCAAATTTTGAGATTGGCAATATGGGGAAAACAAAAAAATTGAAATGAGTTTTGTTTTAGTAAGTTTTCTCTTCTTGTTGATTTTGTGTGTGCATTTTGTTAAACTCGGAAGAAGAGCTTTCTCTATTAATGGTCATGAAATGAAATAAAACAACACTCTTGTTCCTGATTTCTTGGATTTATACTTGATCACAGAGGTTATCAATCTCAGTTAAATATTACCAAGAATATGACAATTATCTAATTCCGCACAAGCAATCAAGTTAACTTTGTGAATATACTAAAATCTCTGTATCTATCGATCGATATGACTGAGTCTTTCTTGAGAACTTCTTTCACTCGTCATACATTTCTGGACTTTCTGAGTCGAGTGAGTTTCTTTCGTACAAAGCCTACGCGGAGATTGTCACGCTACTGGACTCAAGTAGTTTGGTTAAGTTGCGCTCATAAGTCTACACTGAGATTTCTTTTATTTGGGGGCCTACGAAGTACCTGAAAATTGTGTTAAAATGGCGAATAGTATTCATATTGCTTTAGACAAGCCTGTCAAGAGATTTGATTCGCTCGTGTAAACGATTCTTGACTCGAAACACATCGAACCAATCTTGCGTTGATTTTTTATTCGTTCGTGATCTAAATTGTATGACTAATACTGTTTGTTTTACCAAACGAGGTGGAAGAAAGCTCTCCAACAGATTATTTATTTGCCAAATTACGGGAAAAAAAGTGTGGAAAACATTTCAAGGCTCTCCAACCAAATACGACATTAATGGTAATGAAATTTTTGTGGAATCGCGAAAGTGCCAGAGGAATTTTGATGGAAGGTTTTATCGTCTTTTCAATTTCTCCTCTCTCGTGAATGTTTTTTTTTCCCCCCGAGTATTTCAGATATGAAGTTTTTTCCATACTAAAATTGAATGGCCACAAAACCGAGGCTTTATAGTACTCATTATATTACGCCACTAAAAAATATACGGCTCTATACCCTCGGCCGATTTTTTCAGCTCCGCGAATAGCTCTCATCCACTCTCGTGGAAATATCACGCAGAGAATCCTTACTCTTATCTCGATGAGGATTTGGGAAACAACGACGGAATAATCCCCCTCCGCCCTTGCCGCCGAAAGATAATGAGATAAACCACCGAGACTCTGACAATTTTCTTCCAGGCGAAAAGGAGAGAGGGCAGCATCGGGACGCCCTCATTTCTATCCCCCAAAAGATAAAATGACTTCTTTCACTCATCTCCTTATTCTTGTTTTTAACTGTAAGTGAAATCTTTACGGACGAGAAAAATTCAAACTTTCCACAATTCTCGTACTTCTAATTGTACAATTTCTTAAATAGCATGAAATTCCCTCTGCCACAATTACCATCAAGAAGTGCATAAAACGTGGGGGAAAAAAAACTTTAACAAACAAAGATATTCCGCTGTAAAATGAGCAAAAAATGAATTCACCGACACGTGGAAACCCTCCACATTTCAATCCACCGAAGCATCATTTCCGAAGCAGCATATCACGCGGTAAAGCCTATTTAAAAAGTCTCAGGAAAGCTCGAATCTAAAAAAAAACACACGAAACCATAAATACAAAGGGATTTAACGAAAGAATAAGACAAATTGGCTCCACCTGTAAGCAAAGGGTTGACGCTCTTAGAATACCGCACGTGCCCCCGTCTCACAACAATCATGAAAAATCTCGTTTTCTTGTATTTTTATCACCGAAGATTCCCAAGGGAGGCAAATAACTCGACGAATATATAGACACATATAAGGTATTCCATATCGAGTGGACCACCCCAATTTCTTACAATCTCCAAACGACTTCATACATTTTTGTTGTGTCGTTTGAAGCTTTAGAAACGTGTAAAAATCATTTCAAATTTTTAACTGCTCCATTTTATCCACAGTTTTTGTTTTTGCGTTTTTTTCGATTCCATAATAATTACATCTAAAAAATGTAAAGAAATACAATTTCGGTTTTTGCACATACTTCCTAATAAAACATTTTCAACAAAACTGAAAGACATTTTTTTCGTTGAGAGAGACCCTTTTTAGATGTTGAAAAATTCGGAGATCTTTGTTTCGCTTTTCTGCAAACCACAAAAAACTAAGCATTTGTCATTTTTTTCTACTGTTTTTGAAAAACCTACATCGAAATATGTTTCTCATTCAACCCCACAAAATATGAAGTATTAGATCAAAAGGTTGTATGAAAAAGAAAAAAATATGAAGAATGATTTAGCCACGATAAAACCATGCAGTCTCAAAACTCGTTAAGTTGGTCCAATTTTCTTAGGAGTTTTTTTGAAAAAAATTGAAAAAAGTCCCTCCCATTGAAGTCGAAATTTTTTATTTCCCCCTGAAGAACAGTCAAGAAGATCGACATAATCTATTTATTCATGCTTTCTATCGAAAACTGCAATCAAAACCGAAGATTCCGATTTAAAAAAACTTATTCCGGTCCATCATTCCCAAAGTTACCAGCGTTTAAAAAAACCAGAACACACAAAGCAGTGTGTACACACCGATTTGCCATCACGCCAATTTCGTCCTGATCCTCGTGCACAAGAAAAACAAAAACCTCTCAAATAATCAGCTCTCTAAAAAGCGTCCCTCCCCATGAAATTGGGGTGGTCCACTCCATACGAAAGACCCCATAGACGACGAATCGGTTGGCGTAGGACATGAGGGCGTGACCCAGAAGAACGAACGTGTTAAATTATGAGGGTTACGCTCTTTTGCTCCGTAGTAGTCGAGATACACACCTACGAGCTTTCATATCCGATTGATATATATAAAGTTCCTATATCGCAGTCCAATCGTCGGGGCTTTCACCAGAGGCTCGTGCTTTTATCCATTTCCTTTTTCTTTTTCCCTCGTCATCCGTATTTATCTCTGCATGTATGTGTGTGTGCATAATCCGCAGGCTTATCTCTATAAGTCGTGAGACGAGGAGAGAAGACGACACACGCCTTCGAACGCATTGGGTAGAATATCACTTTCGCTATCTATCTTCCCCGTTCGCCATGTTCCCTGGCTGCTCTGTGCGAGGAGCAAACTCGCAGCCGGTACGTGAATTCGTAGAGGAGGAGGAGGCGTTTCCTCTCTGGCTATTTCGTGTGCGGCAGCGCAAACATTCGAAAATGTGAGAAAACGCCTGAGGAGGGGACTTAATCATAGCAGCATTTGGGAAAGATCTCTTTGAGCTAGCGTCGCATAAAATATGCGATCCGTTCGGGAATTATATAAACTGGGAATATCGAGACAAGCGAGGGCGTGAAAGCTCTGTCCTGTGGAGGCCCGAGGCTTGCGGTTTGCCGAGTGCATGTTCCCTCGAGATAAAGCGATTTGGGCTGGCGAAGGGGAAAATGGCAAGTTATTTTATTTAATCAGAGAGCTCGGGAGTCCTTCGATGTTTCGAGAGCTGACATAAGTCTGTGAATGGGCGTCGTGGACGCCCCGAGGAATATTGATGATCGGTCATATAACTGCGCGCAATAAAATTGCACTGCTTTACTAAAATGAATAACTCCTTAAGCTCATGGAGCAAAACGTTCGCGAGGGAATAACACGTACGAAGGGGGAGAATAATTGATGAAAGAGGAACTCGATCCGAGGACAAGGCTCGCGCGAGACGAAGCCTCGTCGCATTGAAAGAGCTCAATGCAGCAGTGACCCCTCATGAAATCTGTCATCGACGGAGCGAGGGCGTTGAATACTCTCGTAGTGACAATAACTCGTAAAAAAAAAGAAGACAAAAAAACAACAGGTACGTATTACGATCCTACTTTCAACGCTATTGACACACACGCTTAAACGCGTTGCTTATATTCGCATAACAAAATATTCGCTTAAACGGAGCTCCGAGAGATTCGGTGTGTTGAGGCCTATAAAGGGTTGAGACTCGACCACAAAAGGGTTGTAAAATAACCGCGGAACACGCGTATAGCTGTGCGTGACGGTGTGTCAACATAAACGGTATTTATGTCTTCTATATTTATATAGAGCATGATACGAGCGTATCATTATGGGATATAAAATATACAGAGCGATAGAAATGCCGGGTTTATATCAATTCAAATATATTTTTAGTGGCTCAGCCACATTATTGATGTCTATTGAAAAAAACATTCTTGCCAAACGGCTGGCTGGAATTGTTAGGGGATTCCTGTCACGAATTTAAACACTCTGGGAAGAAGCGATTTTTATGTTGCAATCAAGCAGAAAGTACTTTGCAGGTAAATAAAAGTACAGGCGAATAGACTGGAAGGATTCGAGCACGCGTTGAAGGATTTCTGCTTGAAAAAGCGCCAAATTCATCAGGGAATTCGCAGAGATTCCATAGCAGCTTCCGCTTTTCTTAGCGATCATTGATGACCCGAGCATCTCCAATTTTCCCATCTGGATTGTCTCGCGTATGGATAAAATTGCGAGGAACCGAAAATATGACCGTGGAAATAAAGAGTAAACGAATACTTTTGTGAACGTGACGCGCATCCCACAGAGCCGGGTTCGACGACACCGCAAACTGGACAATTAGTGAAAATCTTCGTTTCTAAGACGCGGAACAGTGAGTTGTAACGCATTTTTATTAAGGTAGTTCGATAGCTAAGTGCCGTATAAAAAATAAGGTGCAGCCCCCTTCCTGTGTGAACATTATTCGTTCTGAAATATGTTCCAAAAGTCATTCAAATTATCGTTAATGATCAGTCAAAAAAATATATCGTTACGATATTTTACTAAAACCTCATAATTTCTCGCCGGGGTTTTGGAATTTTTATATTTTTTCTTTTGCCTACGCCCCTGCCAGAATACATCTTCATGCCGTACACAGGCAACTGTCTTGTCTCACGCGTTGCCGCGTCGCGATCCTTGAAATTCTCCCACCCGAATTCTCATACGATTTTTACTACAATAATTTTTTCCTCAAAAACTAGACGGTAGATCATGTTTTTTTCAATTTTCTCTTGAGAAGACACGCTAGCACTGTGTTTTTTAAAATCAAAATCGTAAGAACCATTCTCGAGTTATTTTGACACACATTTGCACTATCGAACTGCGTTTTTATAATCGATTCGTTAAATTTTTCTGCGCGACATATGTTTTTTACAAAATTTCCGTAAGAAATCGGATTTCGCTATTGAATTTTTGAGCCAAGCTTCGTGTGATCAACGGGAACTCTAATAACAGTCGAACCTTTATGCAATCTGTACGTTGTTCTATCGATTGATCGTTGCAGTCCACTTGTTTTCCATTTTTCAACACAATTTATCAGTGTATTAGAAGGATTGAGTTAAAAAGTAAATGAAAATGTATGATTGATGGAACGAGCCCAGTGAGAATTGGAAGCTCGAATTTTTGGAGCTCCCAGCTTCTTCTCGGTGATGAAATAGCGAGAAACTGCTCTTGTCGATAATTGGTCGGATCCATCATGGCTTATTACCCATACGAATGCGCTTTTATGTCATTTTTCACACATTGGATGAAACAAGACACTTTTCTAGGAGGTGTAAGAAATGTAGAAATGGAGAGACGAACGGTGAGCTGAGGGAAAGAAACAAAAACCACGTGGAAAGCACCCCTTTCATCTTTCGCCCCATTTTTTCCAGGAAGTTCACCTTTACGCTCTGCCGGTGACACACGAGATGATCTCGTGTTACCTTACCGCGACCAGCACTGCCCCGACAATACGCCCCTACAAACACGTATATTTAACCCCCCATTTTGTCTCGTTCCGTGTTAGTTTTTTTATGCTCACGTGTATCCAAGAACACGAGCGCGCGGAACGCTCGTGAAAAGCCCGTAATCGTGAAGCACGAAAAAGAGATTTGGTATCCGCAAGGAGGCGAGGTCACAAGGGTGCTCGGAGGGAAGAAACGAAGTCGGAACACCTGAGCACGAGCGATCGTTAGACCTTCGCAGGGACTTGGTGATGAGCTCCAAATTTTCATTTTAAGCTAACTTTGACATAACCTGGGTCGATTGAATGCCCAATAACGAAAGTACGACCTCAAGTCGAAAAACGAAGCTCAGTGCAGTGTGTTTCCCGCTATTACACTGTTTTCCCCATGATTTCATCGACTGCTCCAATAATTACTTATTTTTGGGGACGAGCTCGAGAAAAAAAGGCCTGCTTTCCTCTGGAATGAGAAAAAACCGATAGCATTCGCGATTGGTAGTTCCCCTAACTGGCCCTCCGCATCCGAGATGTTTCGCTCCTTTTTTTCATGCTCCTGTGCTCCCTGAAAAATGAGGTCAAACTTTCTTATTATAACTGTACACAGTAATTGCCTGGAGCGTCTCTCAATTGACCCAAATACACTCGGTACACGTTACCGATACACATTCCACGAAATCCCATCGAACTTTCAACTCCAATTAAATTGTAGTAAATTTCTTTTTTTACTCACAGACATTTTATGCAGATCACATTTTCTACAATATTCTTTCTCCATCAGCGTTGCTAAGGACGTGTATATTCGAAAAATTTGCAATTCAATGTCGGGCTGGCCAAGGCGAGAGTTTCGTGATTTCGGTCACCCGCGTTCCTTCATTCCAATACGGAGATCGTTACCGCCGCAGACACCACTCACACGACCGAGTCGTGCGATTTCTTTCTCAAATGCACTTAGAAAGGACTATCTTTTTTCACACAATAGAGCCCAAAACTCAAGACACAAATTGTTCACTAGACTTCCAGTCCTCGTCTCTACATCGAGCCATTATTATTGTCATCATCGTTATTATAGAAATCGAATAAAATCGATCTGTCCGGGCTCTGCAAACGTTGCGTAATAAATGAAAATCTATAAACGCCTATGTACGCGATAGACATTATATCGTTCGATAATAAAATTTTCCCCGAGACGAGATCGAATTCTGGTATCCTCACGATCAACCCAATCTCGTCCCTCATCTTCGCTCCTCCTCCTCCCTCTTTCGCCCCTTCTTTCTCTTTTTCTCTAGCACACATACATACGAGAAGCTCGTATAAGTATATACAGTGAATCGCCACGGCCCAAACCACTTTCAAAGATGACGTACAAGAAGAAAGAAGACGTGATCTCTCAACCGTCGTACCTCGTCGCTCGCTAGGGTAATACGTTTCGGGGCTTCTAGGGTTTTGATGACATAACCCCCCAAACGTTATAGCGCTGTGGAAGCGACTCAGAAAAAAAAGCATGGAAGGCTATGCAACCTGCCAAAGAATCGCTGTATATAAGTATACAACGAATCCGCTTCATATACGCTTTTTTTATTTTTCTCAGCACATTTATACACATTCGTATGGCGTATAGCGACGGCTCGCTCATTTTACGAGAAAACGCCGCATGATCGTCTTATATAGTGTATCATATACACTATTCTATTCTCTCGTATATACGTATACGCTACGTACGTTCACCTGAATCGTATCTTACGATACTCGGAGAGTTTCGTGTGCCCGCGCGTCTAGATTTACACGAAATCGATAAAAATATGGGACAACGATATGAAAAGACGTTTGTGTGGGATATTCGACTGCGCGACTTCCCCCTCGACGATCCCCCTCCCCCTCTCGGCCTTTCCACTTCTCTCGCTCTTTCTCTCGTTTTCCATCTGCTTCAACGAAGTCGATGAACCATTCTCATTTTCTTTCTTTTATTTCGCCCGTTTTTTTTCAACGTTTAGATGCCTCGATAATAGCCTTTCGCACAATTTTCTCTTCGGCTGTATCTCGGATGTACACGCGATTTATCGGATCCTATTACCGGGCATCGAGGATACGAAGTCTCGTGCGGCGACACGATATATTTGTGGGTCTCGTGCGGCGCGCGCTAGGCGGATGCACATATTTCTGTTCGGTTTTATACCAAAGTGGAGGAAACTATATCGGACTTTATTGAAATTAACGGGAGAAAATTCCAACTGTCAGATCTCCGAAATTTAACCGGCAATATCCCCGTGGCCCAATTTTCATTTTCTAACGCTAACTCCATATTTGCAACGCGAGAGAATATTGGGACGCTGGGGTGAAAGTGGTGCACGGGGAAAGAAAGATAAAAAAGATACGAAACGAAATACGAAATGTTTTCACAAGCACGGGAAAAAGGAAATGGAAGAGTGGAAGAATTGTGGGGGGATCGCGGGCAACTATGATTGCCGATAACGGAAAAAAACACCTCGCCTCGCTCCCAATAACGTTCATACATCCACACGCGTATAAGACATCGGACACATACAGAGCCATATAAACATTTCTGAAACGCTATTTCCTCGCTCCGAGGGCATTGCGAAAATTCGAGTTATCGCGGTGCATCCCCGTAGACTCTGCGATCGGGAAAGACGTGAGGCAAAGAGAACGGCGAAATCTCGTTAACGTGGGCTTGAAATGGCCCGTTCGCGAAAAATTTCTCGCGAGCTCTTCTCCCAAGTATTTCTCGTCACATACGAATAAACGAAGTTTTCTCTTTAATTGTTGAACACAAATTCGACGCTGCTCAAATTTGTTCTTATTTTCTGTTAAAAAAAAATGGGAATATGAAATTCCCCTGCAGCTGCGAGGCCCTGGGACAAGAAACCTCCGAAAAAAGTCATCGCTCGCCTAAAGATTTCTCCTCCTATTAGAATTGGAGAAAGATTCTATTTTTTTCTGCTCCTTTTTCGGCGATTTTCAACTCGTCGAACCTGACGTTTCTATTCTCGTGTCACCATCGATTTTTCACCGCCTGTACATCGCTGCATTTCGGCGGATACTGAATTATTAGAACGGATGTAAGTCGCTGTAAAAGCTCCGAGCAAATCCGCTTCGCAATGCGGCGACTCAATTGATCTGTAAGACGGCGATCGTAAAAAATAAGGAAAGAAATAAGAATAGAATAGGCACACAACGATGCGACTACTTCATCGCGAAAATCCTCAACAGTGGCCTGTATTTCGTGACCTGAATCTATACATATCTCATCGTTCGACCTTTCCATTTACGACGTTAAATGAGAAACGAGATATCGAGGTGTTTCCCTCCTCCGAGAAGCTCATTTTATTTTCGTAACGGAAGTATAAGTGAGAAAAAAATGCGCGTGAAATATGGAAAAGGTGATTCGCCATCGTGCTTAACGAGAGGATGATTAGAGTAAATCGGGGTAATTCCGACCGGAAAAGGGAAATTGATTAACAACCAACCACATGATGAAATTACAAAATAAATTTTCGACCTACTCCTCGATGTCTTGTTAGCGATTTCCGATGACACTTTAAGGAGTTTCGGTACAGGCGATACAATGTTGCCATGCTAAACCATGCTAAAAACATAAAAAATTTCAAAAAGTTCAGAATTTTATAAAATTTGGTGAACATATTCTTTAGTGCCAAATTTGACAATACAAATTTTTTAAGATTTTTCTTCTACACGATTATCGAGTAATTGATCACTAAAGTTCATGTGTATAAGCATAGCGTTTCCATATATTTAGGTATACATTCCGGGCATAAGAAATCTGCTTTAAAGCGTAATTACTCGATAACTGAGTAGAAGAAAATTTTGAAAAAATTTGTCTTTTCGCACTTGATGTTGAAGAACATTATGACCAAATTTCATCAATTTCTTAATATTTCGACTTCTGTACCGAAACTCATTAACTGATAAATTTGAAAAATAGTTAGATGTTTAGCGAAAAAGAGCACTCCGTAAATTCGGAGTTACCCCGAACCTCCGGGGTAACTATCGCAAACAAATTCTCGACTCGTACTTTCGCTTGTGCAACTTTGAGAGCCCATATTTCACTCTCGATTGACACAATCCAGTCTTCGGTTAGTGAATCGTCATATCTTTCAAAACAAAAGTAACTTTATTGTTTTTGCATCGTCCACTGCTTCATTTATGCACTCAATATCAAAAGTTGGTTTCATACGAATTAACAAGGAGGTATCTGAAATTTGAAAAAAATCAATTGATATGGGGTACGAACGGAACGTCCGGAATTCCCCCAAATTGCGAAGCTTCACGAGTCAATTAATAGGTAAAAACGATGGGAAAAACCAAAGTTTGAACTGAAACCACTGAATGCCAGCACTGAAACCGTTTATCCTGAAGTTTCATATAAATTATTCGTTCGAAGATTTCACAACTTTTTTCGACCACCCAAAGTTCTTCGTCGTTCGCAATAAAATGAAAAATCGAACTGTCGGATCGGAGCTGAAAAAGTAGCGCTTGAAAATTCATTTTACAGGCAAAATTACATCAAAATGGACGAAATTTTACAATCGGTCCCACCTCAACGAAAATATATCAATTCACGCCTCGTGCGAGTTTATTGAATAAAACTATCGCATGAGTTCACGTGCGCGAACGTGAGGGTTTTGGAATATAAAGATATCGCGGTGTCCATATTTACCCCACTCTCCTCTATGCAATAATTTTATTGTTAAAAGTAGCGGGGGAATGTTAAGAATCAAGACAAACCGGAAGCGCACGAACGATCATTCGAGCCACGAGGACAATAGAGCGGAAATTCGCACTGTAAATACAAACGGGAGGAGAATGCGCGAGCAAAAGTTAAAAATGCCTTCGGCTCTGTTGAACTTATGTTTTATACACATAATCCCTGCTGCTTTACATGAGGTGGTTTGAGAGAAGAGGACAAGCCTCAAATATGTGGCAGAAGAGGCCGCTGCAACCCTTTCATGGGGTTTTCCAGTTCGAGGTGGAAGCTGGGGGCTCGAGGCGATTCGTCCCTGAACTCTGTACTGAAAGCAGGGGGAGGATCGCTCCGAAAATGGGTGCACTATCCTCGCCTTTACGGAGGCCGAGTGCTGAAGGGGTTTGCTGATCGTTGACCAGCCACGCGTCGATTTTGGTTCATAGACGAGAGAATCTCCGGGCAAATACAACCTCGTCGCTCTCCGGGAGCGGGTCCGTTTCAAAGTCCCTGGTAAATAGGGCGGGACTCGCATGACGAGGGCTCGGAATGAAAAACTCGAAAGGCGAAGTTCCTTCGGTAGTAATTTGAGCAGCAGATCGCAGTTCTTGTCTCGTGTCAGCCGAATTTCAAGATTATTCGTTCGAAGATTTCACAGCTTTTTTCGACCCCCCAAAGTTCTTCGTTCGCAATAAAATGAAAAGTATATGTCGGATCTCGGAGCTGAAAAAGTAGCGCTTGAAAATTCCTTCAGTTTCGGTATCTCCGCACGTGAAAATATTCCCTTTGACAAACGAGAGGTCACGAGCGCCAGAGAAATCAGTGGCATGCAATATTGTTAATTGGATATTTTGATCAACGATCGGAGGGCGCATCGTCGATGAGAAATTCAGTCAATTACGACCGAGACTTTTTTCATGTTGTACAGTTGAACGTGCAAAAAATAATTGTATTGAAAAATAGTCACGGTGTTTTAACTCGATCTGAGCGGACCCATATGAGGGACGGTTTGCTTTTAGGCAGGCCCACTCACACCGCCGCACACGCACGCCCTGTTCAGTTTGCCGGGACAATAGGTCGGAGTCGAGCCGATGGTGCACAGTCGGAAAATCAATTTGACCAACACTGAAATTCGCTTAGATTCGATCACGGGATAAACGTAGCTGGGATGGAACACGGAAGTGGGGGAACGCGGAGGGAACGGGGGACGGGATATGTATCGGTGCATCGGGGCGTGAACACGTGCTGGATGTGCGGAGCTCGCGCCGTGCACAGGAGACAGACGCGGACGCATTAACGAAGCTGGCCGCGTTAATTGCAATTGCCTCATTCCGCTTCGATGATGCTGGAAATACACGAGCTAATTATGATTCGATTACCGGGGCTTCGCGTGTTATTTTCCCACCAAGGTTCGGCCACCGCAAACGAGTGGACACGCGCGCGAGGCCCACAACGCCCTCCCGTCATTTCGCCCCGGTGATTCTCTCGAAATATAACGTGTGCAAACGTCATTTATGTCAGTGCTCTGCGGAGCGGGCACACGTGGCAAGCGTTATCTTGACGCGGGACATTTTTTCCCGTCCTGAAAAGTACGAAATTAGATGGGACTTGTCAATTATCAAAGGTCAATTGTGAGGAATTGCGAAAAGATTTTACTAATGATGAGCAGCCAAGACGTCCCACTTCTTTTCGTTGGAGAACTCTTGAATTTTGACAAAGGTCGGGACATCAATTGGGCTTGGAAAAAGAGATCTTCGCGCCCCCTTAATGAAAATAGTGTCATTAAGTTTAGCCCGGAATTGCTCGATCCCATCGAACGTGTATTTCGAGCAATCCCGACTTAACGATCCGGACGAGCCTCGCTCCAACTTCTATTTTTAAATCAAGATTGCGTACTCACATCTGCGCAAATGCTGGCAAAATCGCTAAAAGCGCCGTCACAGCCTCAAGCGTTTCCCTCTCCGTTAGTACTGCCAATCGATACGAGCCATGCGGTGGCGATTGTCGCTTAACTTGAAGCGACCGTCAAATCGAAGTCTTATTTGAGTGGTCGGAGCGCCCTAAAATCAATCCTTTGTACTTTCGAAACGGTTCAAGCTTATCGGATTAAAATCTCGCACAAAGCACCCTTTACGGGGCTGATTTTGTCTGCAACGATTTCAAGCACCGTCGCTCCTGCTGTCGGATCGCATTTTTTTTCCAACTGCTAATTACTCCGAGTCAAATATTAGTTTGAAAAGTGGCCGAACGAATGATGGGGCGATAAACATTTATGAAACTGAATGAAAATTGAAATATAATGAAAATCGAATGAAAACTCATTATTTCCGGGGAGAGCTTGAGCTACTCGGCTTCAATCCTTGGATCTGAAAAAACCCGAATCCTGTACAAATACGATATTCAAAAGCAAACGAAGTTTCCAGCCGGAAATAGAACATCATAAATGTACGCGGTCTCAATTAATCTAGAATTCGTTATTCATCCATAGAAATCGTTGATCCACTTGCCTGGCAAGTGGGATAATTACGTAATACGAAAATTCGATCAAATTTGACCCCGTTGAGGTAGCAGAATTCGTCATTTTTGCAGGCTGTCGAAAATTATCGCCGTGTGCTTGGGGCCGATGCTCGAATTGGAAAAGAAAGAAAAAACACAGGAGCAGGCAGAGGGGAAAAGGGGGATAAAAATAAAAGGAGCGAATGAAGCCATGATTTGATCGTATCGTGAAAATCGTCAGAGCGCCAAGAGCATGCCGAATACTTTTGAACTGAAACTCGATGCTCTCTCGGCTATCTCGTATCTTCGAATCAGAAACCAATTTGGAAGCGATGCGCCGGGCTCATCGTCTCGTTTCTCTCTTTTTCCCTCCTTTTCTTCTTTTCATCCCTTATCCGTGAGATCATCTTACTCGTGTTCCGAGCACCGAAATCGCATTGCGAAATCCCGAATTCGTCGTCCATCCGATGAGTCTGGAGGCACTGCTGGCTATTACGGTTGAAAAAGGAAATGAAATAATTTGACGTATCGAGCGAGCTCGAGATACGTGCTCTCTTCGTCCAGTTTCTCGTGCCAGTATCGCTTCGTCCCTCGATTATTTTTTCATCTGGAAAATACTCTTTTTCTGCATTGAAACAACAATTTTTATTGTCGAAAAAAAATAATGGCAGACGATCTACTCGAAGTTACACGTAGAAAGTTAACGAACGAGAGGCACGGACGTTCGTGGACTGAATTTGCACCCTTTGGTCGAAATGACTTTGATGAAATTTGCACTCGAAGGGGAGCCAATCGTTAAAACTATATTAATCGGGAATGAAGATTTATAAATTTATCTTAATTTTATCGAGCATGTCGAAATTCCCGAAAGATAGCTGTGCAGGAATTTTTATCGTGTCTTTTTTGATCTCGTGCTTGATAAAAGTATTCAAACGCATGTGAGAGATTTCAGTTAAGGGCTATGAACGTTGATATTTTGGGTGTTTTCGTTTCTTTTATAAATAAAAATTGTACAAGTCTCTTACATACTCAGAAATACTGGAAAAATTTTTTTATTTTTTTATTTTTTCAATCGAATATTTTGACTCGATTCAAATTGCATTTTGTAGGAAAAACGTATGCTTTGAGCATGACGTAGCCATTTTTTGATAAATTTATTGTTTTTCTTTTATAAAAAATTTTCTACTGAGAAATCCACTAAAATCGGGATTTTTTCGTCAAATGGTCGCCATTTTTTTTCTAAACAATAGTTTGAAAATCCCGTACGTCATGTGATAACTATTTTAAAAAACTTTTTGGTTTTTCGTCCTGAGGTCAACGCCGTTCCAAGGGGCGCCATTTTCAATACATCATTGTAGAAAAAAATACCATGAAAAATTTTTTTTAAATTTTTTCCAGTACTTCTGAGATGCAAAAGACGTGTACAAGGTTTTATTTAAATTCATTGAACCAATTTTTATTTATAAAACAAAGAAAAAACCCCCAAACTCCAACGTTTACACTGTTGATAGCCCTTAAAACTTGTATTTTCCAACATGAAATTCTTTCTGAAAAAAAATATATTTTCTATGTTCTATTAATAGATGAATTCTTTCACGAACGAAAGTTCTCGCGTGCAAGGTTAGGAATGCCACGAAAGGAATAAATAAAAGATGAAAATCAACGGCGAATTTGTGTGATTTATAAGACGGCTGCGGAGATATTTTAAATGTTATAGATCCGTATCTACTTTTTCTCCGCTGGCCGGGAGATTTGAGTGAAAAAAAACGTCCGGACCTACCAGAAAAATTGACAGGGTGGTGTTATAAATTTTATGGGGGTGGATCTTCGTGCCGGTGTTTAGGCATTTAATTGGACAGTTAAATTCATTGTTTTCATGCTTTTTTCTTTTCATTTTTTTCCCCATCTCATGGAACGCCATAAAAGCACCCCTGCCATGAAATAAAAAATAAAATAACCACAACACACGCTCCACGGGGTCGGCGAGACTCGCGGAGAGAATTTACGGCTCTCGATCTCGGCGCCGCTATGGGACCACCGACGAGGGAGGGGGCAAGAAAGACCTTAAATTCGATTTTCACGCCTCCTGGCGCATTCTCTTCGCTTTTCTCCTCCTCATTTTTTTATTATATGCTCTTCGCTGTTCTCTTCAGACACCACACCTCGAGACCCTGCTCGTCAGGCTTCTCCAATAGATATTTATGACTTTTTCAAGCCTAATATCGAGAGACGCGCTTAACACTCGAATCAACATTCAGTATACTCTACATATCCATCAAAACTGTTGCGCAAATGTAATAAAAACTTTCGAAAACGTGCGCCTTCGATCAAGATTTACAATGCGTCTTCCGGATAAAAACTGCTCAACAGACTCATTTTTCGCCGCCCCCGAATGGCTGCCCCGAAGTTCACCCCGTTCTCCACAGGAATCGTAACCCTTCGATAAAGATGAAACGTTCACGCGGAATCCCCCACACGAAGAGTGGTCATCATTCATTTTTTTGCGAGTCGACACGATCCTCGAAGCTTGTATCATACTTAACCTTTTTTCTGTCGATGCCATGCATGTAAAGTCAGATTTAATTTTTCTTTTCATGAATAAAAACATTACGCCTCCCGGATCAGCATACCAGAAGGACCATTAGTTCCGAAGGATCGAAAAAAGAAGCGGGAGGAGAGAGAGAGAGTCTGATACGTCGGCAATTTTTCAAGTTCGCTCCCCGTACGCCAGAGGCGAAGGTAGGACCCCGGTGGGGAAACTCCTCGAGCCCAGTTATTCGCACCCTTTACGAGGGTGCGTGCCTCGCTACAAAATAGCCCAGGCCCCAGGCTGAAGGATGGGAGCGAGGGAAGAGTCTCGAATTTATCCAAGACATCAGCTTCACCCTGGCATCGGCGTTGTCCCCACCGTCGAGAGAAGCCATCACGATCCTCCATATAACTGATGTCGAGAGCACGTCTTCGTTCCTCCCTTAAAGAAGGGAAAAAAGAAAACGTGGAAAGAACTCCGTTCAGAGGTGAAAGAAGAAGAGCACAGCCATCAGGATCAGCCCTCGGCAATTTTTTGTTACTCTGGCTTATCCGTGCGTCCCACAAACGCTGCTTTCCTATTTTTCCTCGGATTTTCCAGCCAAAGATCCTCTCCTCATTTTCTACGTACACACGCCGACCCCGCGCGAATGAATGTTTCCCGAGGAGGCGCAGAAGCCTTCGGGGTGTCACACGCGTATACCTTCAGACCCAAAGGATTTTCGATGTTCTTCCCAATCCGATTTTTTTTCCAAATTTCTATGCTGAATATTGAAAATATATTCGATAAAGTCTCCGAATAAAAATGAATCATTTCCCCCCCTACTTTGCGTGCGTTCTCCTCTCCCATTTGCTTCCATACCCCGCCAGGACTGCTCGCGCTAAGAAAATGTGAGTCTCTCCATTCGAAAATCCGCGTGGACCAGAAGAAAGGCAGTACCACGAAGAAGAACTTATCAGAGACGAGACGGATTCGGCTTCCATTTCTCGAAGGGTGATGTAACAACCCTTAATGCATAGATGCGCTGGTATCCATTTGCTCGGCTTCTCCCGTGTCTGCTTTTGACTCGTAAGTCCGTCGAGACAAACAAGTTGGCTAGCTTGAGCGCGAGCACACACCCACACGTACGAATGCGTGGGCAAAGTCTCGACGGGCGCGTTGCGGTCCGTGTATATGGAAGCCACACATATTCCTCTCTCGCTTTATACTCGGCGCGCGCGCGCGGGCGCCCCCTTACACGGGTGTAGAGTTCGTCCTCTTTCTGGTCTCTTGTCTCGCTGAACGTTTTGTCCCCCAACCCTGTGCAACACTCCCTTTGAAGAGGGGACGGAAAAAAAGCTCTCGTATGCACTCGCCCAGGTGTATGGCCTCCTCTCCCTCCCTCTCTCCAACTATTTCTGTATGGATTTGTTTTCGGAACGCTCCACGCAAAGCTCTGAAAAATCTTGAAGAGCATCTCCGACGAAGCAGCCCGGTTGACGTGCACATCTCTTCCTCGCCGACACGATCCTTATCTTCCTTTCGAGATCCCACGAGACTTTTCAATGGAGAACGAGAGAACTTGAACGAAGAAGACAACGACGCGAGCAGGCAGGGGAAGAATGACGAGAGTTATACACTCATAAAATAATCGAGCGTGTAGAGAGAACTCTCTCCTTACTTCCGTCGTTTCTCCTCCGGCCTCTCTATTACATGTGCCTTTCGATGTGCGCGCATGTAGATGGAAATCGATAGCGTACAGTTATATCCTCTCCTGTGGAGCAGCTATTCCTTTGGAATCTCAGGGGCCTGCAGCGACCGTCTGGAACGAAAAGTTTTTCCTGCTGGATTTCCTCCTTCGGGAAATTCATTGACCTATGGCAGGGTTCGTTTTTTCCAAAAATGTGTGATGAGAGTATGATGAGGAAGAGCCACTTTTTTGGCTCGTTTCGAAAAGTTCACAGTCCGAATTCCATTCGAGGGTTCATTGTTTCTTCCTGCGCTTGTACTCGTTTTTTTCGTGTCTGTGTTACTCTTTTTGGAGGTTGTACTACACGTCGCTGGTTAAAGTTTCCCCCTGAATTTTCTATTTGCAGGTGTATATGTGCAGCGAGAAATCCGATACGCGGATCGGAAGGCACGCGATCATTCTCTTTCCTCGCAACTACTTTTTTTATCACGGTTAACTTTATTGGATATCATAAAACAATCGGGGAAGCGGGTTCCCGTTCGCTGACGTTGGTTGCTCGCTCAAAAATTCCTAATTAAAAATATCCGTTATTTTCTAACGAGCTCGTTGGAAAAAGGACGAAACGGGTGAGCGAGGCTTTCGTAAAAAGCAGTTTGAAAAAACGAGGCTGTCCAACTCGCGCCACCGATTGTGGGGCTCCCCGCTTGTTAAACTCAAGAATGGAAAAATCCATCCGAACCGTCGGCAAACTGCTCGCTGATCAATCGCAGGAAATGTATGCTCGTGTATCGGGAAAAGCCTCGATGTTTTCTCTTGAAATATATAGCTGCCCGGAATGGGAGGGTCGAAGAAAAAGAGAGGAAGAATGCGATCTCGCAGCATGCTCGTTCGTCTAAACGATTAGACGATTTGTCGTGGACTGACACTTTTCCGGGCACCCTCGCTTCTCCGAGAACCTTCCGGGTGGTCCACCGTGTCCCGAAGAAAACCCGAGGGTGACACCGTTGCAAAATCTTTTTCAGTCGAAGCACCGCTTCGGAGGACATTGGGTTTATCATTCAAAAAATTAAATCCCGTATCGGTTGATTCGCAGCTCGAGGCATTCGGTCGAACGAACACTCATCATTTGATTTATTTAACTTTCATAATGAGACTCTATTTCTGCGTGTTTTTCAAATCACGATGAACTCGCATTGATTCGAGTTTGTAAGCGAGCAATTTCGCTCGTTTCCCTCACTCGATTCATCCGGTTTTTCAGTCTCTTTTTCGCATTATCCGTCTGACCATCAAACGCTCCGTTTGAGTGAGACGTTAATCGAGAATTTAAGCAGGTATCTCTGCACTTCACATTCCCGTACGCTCGAGAGAAATTATCCCAAGGATTTTCAAAAATTATTTTTCCCGATACGAACGTGAGGATGCACCGGAAAACGAGATGAAAAAACGTCCTGCTTCGATGGAGCCTTGTTTTTTTCGTCTCGTATTTTTGCATACACTCGCCAACTCTTTCCGTGTAGCAGCACACAGACGATGCGGCTGAGTCAAAATTCTCTTTCGCCCTTTCCACATAGTTCTCGACAGTAAACTCTTCGTGGTCTGGAACCACATAAATTCATGTCTCGCCAGGTTGCCTTGCCTTTTTTCGAATTTCCGAAAATACCGGGACTGCTTTTCCGACCTCAAACGTCTATTCGTGGCCGTGCACGACATCCCCTTGTACATGCATATTCCATTTCGTGTCGAGTTCTGATTTCACTCCAAATAGTCAAGACGACCTTGAATCCGTGTGCTTTTGTTGCTCCTCGAGCAGTTTTCGTGCCAAGCGTTTAATTGAACAAATAAAATTTCCAAAAAGTAGTCTGAAACTCTTGTAATAATAATAAAGTTTATCATTATCAATGATTTACGAATAACAGAGTTAAAAGGTCTTCGAGAAGTTCCGAAGTCAATTAAGAGAATTAAGAGCAAGTCACAAGTCTGTCGCTTTAATCTCAACAGTCTCATACATATTTTCCTTCACAAAGTTTCTTTCGGTACACACGGGTCCTGGATTATTTTCGTATCCTCGTTATAGCGACGTCACTTCGGATGAAAAAGTTAAATTTGCATAGACAGCCAGATAGCTGGAGCTGCAATTCATTTCACGAATCCATCTATATTTTACGAAGAGATTAACTCGCGCCAAGAAAAACGTCAAGTCTTTTTAATCGGACAGCAGTTCAATATTTAACGAAACGAGTTGAATACTACCGACCATTACAATTAGCGGATTAGCTCATCATTTTATGGGAACATTTGATTGTGTAAATGTTACGAAAACGGAAGAAGTGAAAGTAACGTTTTCATTCCGGATATTCGATTCGTTAATTCATCCCTCGATCGCGGAAATTATTCAGAGTCAATGACCTCATTATCGTCGTCGTTTGGTGCAAACACTCCGTTTTAATTCACTACCAAACGGCCAACCTTGAAGCAAATTTTTTTTATTAAGAAGGATAACATGAGCTTCGCGTAAAGTGAGGTTATGTAAATACAAATTTGAGATTGTTTTTATCTCAGTTATCTAGGTCACGTGAACCTTGTTTGCTTTGTTCGCAAGGAATTAACCTCCCAAAAATACGTCATTTTTAGGTGGAATTTGTGTGAAATATTAAAAATCGACAGAATTAAACGTCCCCCAATTTTGCACAGATGTTCTTTGGCGTTCAAACTGTGGAATAATACTTTTTTTGGAAAGATGGGGCCTGTGGAGTAATTTCCTATGCGTAGGTCTTGAATATTCGAATTTTAAAAATGATTTACTCAAAAATGCCTGAATGAAATGGATTAAAAATTGGAAAATATATCCAAAAATGTATTCTAAAAGTTTCACTGAACTATCACCATTTTTTTCAAGCTGATGTTCCTCCTTAATTTACATGCTTTATGAAATAGTAAAAACATCGGAAAAATGTGATTTCAGTTTTCGCTGTACGCACAAACGATCGAGGCAACAACATGCTTCGTGGCAACTATTTTACTCATCAGTGTTCGTTGAGAGACTCTGTACGTGTGCTTGAGGAAACTTATCATTTATTCATTCATCGAGATTTCAACCTCGAGTCTCTTGGGAACGAACAGATTTTACGTTTTATACGGAAAGAATATAAGGCGATACTGCTGTGTTGTTTCTCGTCTGTATGGCAGTAACAACGGCTCATTCGAACCTGGCCTTTGAACTTTGAATTATCAATACGTTAAGGATATTCAGTGTGGAAAAGGAGAAAAAGCTTTGAAACCTGAGAAATCAATTTATAAGTTTGCTCAGTAGTTTATGAGTTGTTTCTTTACTATCCAAACACTGACCAATAAATTTGTTTGGTTGTAGAATTTCAACACCAGTGGGCAAAGTTGCATTTCGTGTAATCGAATTAAAAATTGATTTAAAGTATTTGGTCCCATTTATCATTTTACAAACGATAAAGAAAAACTCGTAGCTTCGTGCCGGATGGAAAATTCTGAATTCGTGAAGGTGAAGAAAAATTTTCGTGACGATTTTCATTTGCCGACGCCTTTTCGTCTCCATCAGTTTTGGCAAGTGATTTTTTCCTGGGCGTTTTTTGACGCAATCCGGCCTACATTTTCGAGATCGAAAGAATGAGACAAAAAGGTTTGGGGCTCGGTGTTTGCGGTGAAGACAATCGTACGTTCTCTCAATTCTCTTTTCAAGCGAAACGTTTCAAGACGAGAAGCGTAAAGGGGGTTGGAAAAACGTCACTCCGTATTGGCCACTTTCCAAACGTTTTGGCGTCGGAAAAAATAGAGAAGACAGGAAGCTCGTGCAGAGCGTCATCCGCGAAAGAGAGGAGACGCTCGGAAGAGGGAGAGGGAGGCAAGCCATGAAAAAGCTGAAGGGTGGAAGCGAGGGTGTAACGCTTTCGGCACACTTGCTCTGCGGCACGGTTCGCTCTCGAACCTCCGCGATCTCATAAATAAATTTGCTCCGAACCGTTCTGGGCTGTACCTTCGACCTCATCCCCCCCGGCTTTTCTCCAACTCCGACGCTACGCGCGCGAATCAATTTTTCCACGATTCGTTCTCGTTTCACGGTGACCGAAAGGATCTTATTAAAAAATAATAATAATCATCGCGAGACATACTTCGTTTATTAAACATCCGGTTTCAATACGCGCGTGTCCGCGGGACGCGACCCTTTCCGTCCCTGATATCTCTGAGCATACATCATTGAAAAAGTTTATTTCGTATTTTTAACTTTTCGAGGAAAATAAATGAGAAAAAATATATTAGAAATGAAAATATTGGACCAATCGACAATACTTCAACATTACATTTCGAGATTGAGATTCTCGAACGAAAATCAACAAATTTATTTCTTGAAAAATACGAGCTCGGTGCAAGGGCTAAAAATTTGTGGCTATTCTTGTTTCGATCGATGATTTCGGCAACTCTGTTGTTATTTGAATTTTTTTTCTCCGCTTTCTTGTTTTCTTCGAATCAATTTTCAGAACAAATATTATTCACTGTTTATTTTTTTCTGTAGTTTCGAATCGTTCACCGTTATTTATCGATTAAGTATTAATCCACGACGTGGCCGAGTCGGCACGTCGTAGTAACCGCCCTTGGTGCCCCATCACAGCATTGCTTAAATCTTAATCCAAAATCTTATTAGTTACTCAACAGCAAAGCATCTCGTCGACTCTGTAATTTGATTTTATCGATTGGCTGACCCTTCTTTTTGCCTCTTAATTGATAATGCGATATTGAAATATCCACAGCGTTCACCGCACAGCCGTGTGTGGCGCGAGTGTTTAAAACAAAAAAGGGAAAAAAAATCTCGACGAAAGATCGAATCAGCGACGATTTTCGGAAGGATTTTTTTCCTCGTGCTGCGTGGGCGTAACTCGTTAATAACTGATTACAGGGCGGAGGGTTCTCGTGAAATTCATCGGGAATTAACGTTTCACCATCTTCTTTCGTTTCATCCATTTTTTCGTCCTTTTTACACAAGTTTGTACAGCACGACACAAGTCGAGGAGATAGTTAATTATCGAGAAGCCAGAAATAATGATACTGTAAATTATGACGTCATCGAGAAATTTATATAATTAAGGAATATTCAAAATACGCGCTTTTAATTGGACTCGGAATCCACATGTTTATTTGCCATTCCAGGAAATATCAAGACGAGCAACTTGATTACATACCGACACGACGATTCAGCATGCAATTAAAAAAAAGTCAAAGACTTGAATTTTTTAATGACTCAAACTCGTCGCGAGACACGTTTGTCAAATGGAATTCTTTGAACGTGCGCGTGAAAAATTAACAGGGAATAAAAATTGAATAATTATCATCTTTTCAGATTTCAATGCGCGCTGCTTTCAATATCGTGCCCTGTCTTCGATCGTTATTCTGAAACTTTATCCGCGTCTTTCATTTTTCGGTCTTGTACCAGTTACATACTATTCCGATGGCTTGTCGTGTTACTATGATGAAGGGTTGTCTGTTAGGGGTTGGCCGCGACTACGAGCCTTTGGTATGCGATTAAATTGGACTTCGTTTCTCAAACTCTGGAAAGCCGAGCATGCAATCACTTCACGCCATTTCACGAAGTCTCATGTACTTTGTACCAAGCTTCGGGGCATCGTTCGTTCATTGTTAATTAAATGTTTCTATCTGAACAATTATAAACACAATTATTGAAACGATTTACGTACCGAACAGGAAACTTTGCAGCTCATTTTCCATGCCACTCAAAACCTCAAATCGGAGCACTTTTTGCACTGTCTTTTCTGTCATATTCAATGGCCTTTTTGCTCTGTTTTCAGGTGTGCCTGTTCGGCCTAGCGACCAGTGAAAACAGCACTATCGACGATGTTACGACGTTCACGAGTACGGGACTTCACCCGGAAACTGAAGCAATAGGACAGGTAAAAAAATTTCATTTGGTACTAATAATGGAAAATAATACAACGCAATATTTGACATTGACATTTATGTAGATTGGATCATATTTGAACGAAAAAAAATACATGGCATGAAAAAGTTTGCTTTTGTATTCAGAAGAACATTTGAACGATATTTTTGAAAATCGGTGATTTTGATTTTATGATGAAACCATACAAATATAAATGTATATTATTTCGATTCGTTTTAGCTATCAAATTAGCTTACAAAAAAGTGGAAAATTATTTTAAAATGCACAGTTTTACTTTTTCTTTTATGTTCATAAGTACTTTCTCTCAATCAACCCCAAATGCAGTCTCCCATTTTATTTTTCATCGTACTGGCCTCTATAACGTTCTTTGAAGCTCATAATACGAGTATTTTCGTGAAAACGTTCTCCTTGCTCTTTTGAGTACGCCCCCATGTTATTCTTGAATTTATCTAAATGAGCATGCAGTATATGCACTAGGGTGGTCCAAAAAAATAAATTTTTTATTTCTTTTCCGGTCCTATCATCTCAAAAGTTTTTAGGAGCAGGTATTGCAAAAATTTTTCTGCAAGGGCAGCTCCATATTTTCATTCTACGAGACGCACAATGGATTTCCGTTTTTCCATATAAATAACACATAAAAAAAATTTCTGTTTTCTTCAAATAAAACTATTGAAAAAATTTTTCACGCAATTTCAATCGACATGTTTTTGTAGAAAATTAAATTCTCTACAAAATATCTTGGATGTGATTTTCTCATAAAGCTAATGGGTAAACCGTATCCGACTTTGAATACGAGCAACCAGGTTAAATCTAATCATATATAATTCAAGAACGCATTTTCTATTCCACTGAACCTTGTGGTTGCGGATAATTAACCAGTGAGTAAAAAGAGGAGCGGTGTTACTCGAGAATTGTAAGGTTTAGGATAACATTTTGAGAGAGAAGAAAGTTTCAATTTATGATTTTAAATGTACTAACATTTTTGGAAATTTTCGTTTCTTTTAATCAACAAGAAAATTTGAAAAAATAGTATACTGTGTACCGAAGAGTTAAAATCGAACTTTTTAACTCTAAATGCGATGTTGCCATGTATTAAAATTTATTAAAATTCATATGAAAATATAAAAATGAGTATTATTAGTACAACTATCACAAAAGCAAACTTTATATGAAATAAGAGTATTTTTTCTTCGTTTTTGTGCATAGTTAACCAGAAAATCATGAAATGAACTTTAGAACAAAGAACAAAAAAAATTGATTTGTGGAGAGTCGTGTAATCTAATGAAATATTCGAATGGAAAAATAATGATTAAGTGAATATGTTTTAGATTTATCGTTCCGTGGATTAATTACTCTGTTGATATCTGTTGAAACAACTCCCATTATAATAATCCAACGGGCTTATCAGTGGAGTAAAATTGATTTGCCGAGTTGTAGAATCGCTGGAACGTTCTGTTTTTTGAAATCCAGTCTCCGGAACTCGGCGATCACGATCCGCCGTCACGCGATCGTTTTCCCCACTATTTTCTGAACAAAAAGTGATTTTGCTGCTTTTATCTTATTCTCAAACCGAAAAGGCCGTTCAGCGAGTCCGTAATTGCCGTGAAAACGTAAGTGACGAAGGAGAACGCGATTAGCAATTTTTTCAACATCAACGAACCCGAGAGAACTTCTTCAGTACCGGTGAAAAAATCACTTGGAACGATTGAGACGAAATTCGAAATCGTTTGTTCGATCGTTTCCCGAAAGTCTAAGAAACCATTGGGGAGAACAAACGTCAATGAGCTCTGGATCGTTTTCCCATCGAGCTCCACGTACACGAACGAGCCTGGACCGGTGCATATGCCTCGAATCCGAATGTCAACGACACTCGGTCTTTCACACGTATACGCAAAGTGGACGCTTGGCTATGAGATGCAAAGGGGCGATGTGACTACTTTACCCCGTGAAAATACAGCCCGCACTGGTTTCGCGCCGCTGTCGCATTCACCGTTTGCTGCTGTTGCTCCGACGAAAATGGGTCGAGAAAATCCATCACGTACAACCGCTTCGCCTACATGCCGCTTTACATATCAGAGGGATGTTTGTATTTTCGGTCCAAATTTTCCTTTACCAGTGTTTTCCATCAATTAACCATGCTGCTGGCCGAAGGCTCTTTTCTTTTGAAATTCAATGAATGACGGCTGACACGAGCACCCCATCAGTTCTCAAATTCTAGAGCTACCACTCAAGTTTTAAATTCGTTCAAAAACGAACGACTTTTACCAAAATTATTTCGTGGAGTACTTCAAGCACGTGGCAAAAAGTCGGTCGAACTTCACTCACTCTCTAAAGTCAAACTTTTTCCAACTTTTTCCCTGCACTCCCAGCCCGTTATCGAGAAACAAAGTCGTACGAGGACTTTTCGATTTGGGCGAAAATTCTCGTACCAGGAAGTTCGATATCATTGCCGCACCCGCAGCAGTTCGGTTAGTTCGAATACTTCTGATAACCAAACCGAAAAGTGGTACAATTGACATAAGAATTTCGCCCGCTATTTCACGAGTATATCAACGAGTTGATTACAACTCGATCGAATATTCACGTGCTTCGCGTATAATCGGAACAGGGAATGCCTGAATTCCTGATGAATATGATTCAAATGTAAACCGTGTTTAATCTAAATGTAGGAATTGATTGAATCGGAGCAGATCGAGCTGAAACGAATCGCATCACGATTCAAGAGGGCTTGTTTATGGAATAGTGGGAAAATAAAAAAATGGTTGGATCAACACGAAGATGATAATGCGTTACAAATTTGTTTTCTCTTGCTCCACACGTTGAGTGGATCATCGTGTAAACGCTTGTCGAAGGGACCGGATTAAATTTATAGCCAGACATTTTTCGTTCGTTTCAGCGTTCAGCGATTTTTTGTTGCTCTAACGCAGTCCCATTTATTATGGCAAACTCTGCGTACCTATTCTCACGATTTTTCCTTCGGAGATCGAGCAGAAACGGTGAAGAGATAAGTATATTTTTCACGTGTCATGGCTCCATCCGCGTCGTTACCGAGGAAAGACGTTCTCCACGTTTCTTTCATCGTCCTTTCTCAAACTTTGATATATTTTTCTTGGCCATTCATTTTTCAACGTTCGTTGTATCGCTTGGATAAAGTCGATAAAGCGCGTGAGCCCGAACGCCCTTGATGTGTGCTCGACAACGAGTGAATTTTCTCGACTGAAAAATAAGGGCTTCCGAGAGAGTTGTGCACAAATTTTCATTTAAAGCTGCGGTAACGCGTCGACGCCGGGGGTATGTGTTCTCGCAAATTTCGTGTGAAAGGTTAAAAATAAGGGAGGGAAAAGAAAAAGTCAAAGAGAAAAAGGTCGATTTGTACGAGTGCGATTTTAGAACGAGAAGAAGACGTACGATTCTCCTTTCCGCTCTCATTCACCGTCCAATTTTTTTACCTCTCCGAAGCTTTTCTCATTTATCTCTCGACGAGTCATACTAAGAGAGGTGCGCGTTTAAAATTATCGTGGAGGAATCAAAGGAACAGTTTCAACGAGGATATTATCTTAGGAAATTATTACAAATTTTGAATTACTGAAAGAGTTTTTATTTAAAAATATCGATTTTTTAATGTCATCACAGAGAAAACTTATCTCCTTCCGGGTCCACTCCAATCTCGCTTTCCGCGAACACCTTTCCAAAGCTCTGCGCATATATCGATATCGAGTGAGAGAAGACGAGAAGTAAAAGGATGAAAAGCGTAAAGAAGATTCCTCGAATTTCCGGCCACGTCGAAGCCTCCGACGATGATGCCGAACGTACACACGATAGAGATTCCCTCATCAAAAGCAGCGACTCTTCTCTTTACTTTAAAATTGCGTTTATAGGTGCGCCCCTCCCCTGTTCATCCGGTAGAGCAGTGCCGGAGATTAGACTCATGGAAATATCGCAGCTCGCTGCAAGATTTACTTCTATATAATCCAACGTCTGGAATGTAATTTCCGTTTTGAGAAAGCAGCGTTTGTAGAACATTTCCAGATCTCATTAACAGAGGGGACTAAGTAGTCATAAGCAGTTTTACAAAACCCACAAATTCAATGGATTCATGAAACGCATCAAACGATTATTATTAAAACAACATCGAAACAAGCAGCTTTCTGGACTTGCTTTCCCTTCAACCGGGCTAAAACACACACACACACACATTCGGACCTTGCGATGCCCACATGCGAGAAAATACGAGGGAAGAAAATGATGCATAGCTTTTAGGGTTTGTTCCGCGAAGAGAACAAGAAAGAGAGAGAGAGAGAGAGACGAAGTAACAGACGAAAAAAGGATGAAAAAATGAGAAGCTTCTAGGAGAAAGAAAAAAGGGGGAAAAGCGGTTGTAGTAAAACGCCAGGTCGTCGTCCCGAAGCGTATGTTTCCCGCACGAAACATATATTCGTTGGAACCAGGGGGAGCTTTATTCAACGCCATTTCCCTTGTACTCCTATTCGCTCGTAAGAGACCACGAGAAGCTTTTCTAGTTTATTTATATATACGTGGATACATATATTTAGACATATGATCGCCATGCATGTACATCTAAAAAAAATGTATATCGCCGAGCGTAAAACTTGAGCGCAAACTGCGCTGTTACTTGCTCCGAGGGCTCCTATATACCTCCTTGTTATCGCACCCTCGTCGTCGTCGTCGTTTGGACTCTCTTGGCAAATGTAGAAAAGCCACAGAATGACTTCAACACCGTCGTTTCAGTCTCACTCATCTCATAAGTCAGTTTCGCGTGCATTATACGCAGGGGTCCATGCGGTAAAACAAAACTAAGATTTTTATCTCCTTTACCAAAACTCCTCTTTTGCGTCTTCCACGATGCTTATCGTGTGGGTTAAAAAAATAAATCTTTACAATAACTCCAGGAGTTGACTTTAGCGACGAGCTTTAAAAGTCGCTCTCTGTTTTCCAAATCGTTATTTTCGACTTCATATTTCCGCTGAATCGTCAACGTTCAAACTCTTCGTTAAACTTCATTTAGAAATGTTCTTTCACCCGACAATTATACCAGTGGCACGTACCGCGCGAATCAAGTACAAGAACTTCTCAGATATCGAGTTTTAATAAAAAAATAAAAAACGAAAAAGTTTCCAACGTTCCTGACAGCGAGGATGTCCGCGAAGGAGAAGCACCTTGTTGACAACTCTTCGCCTGCTCCCTCGGCGCACTTGTGCGAAAACAGCTTGTTTCGCTTCGTTATAAATTCTCATTCAACGTGGCCAGAGTGACCATGAGCCACGAAGGGGCTTGCACAAGTTTCACTCGGAATAAGGCAACGGTCTTAAGGGCAGACCCTTCGCCTCACACGTATACACGAACACGAAAAACATCAGAGAAGCCAAAATATATCCGAGGAGGAAAGTAACCGACGAGACTTTTGCCTGGGGGAAGATTTTCTTGAAAGATTAAGGGATCTCTCATTATACGAAGGGGTTCGCGCACAGCGCAGGTATTCAATCTCTGCGACTATCAATCTGTCTTATCTATTCAGTCGTGGTGTCTGATGCTCAGACGCTCTAGGAAACATTAAGCCCTCTGCAGCTCCCAGCAATTTTCTTCTTCGAGTCGAATAAATATTAGCACTCTTATAATGAATTTCGTACAAATGCAGAGCACTTGGAAAATTCTCAGATACGCCAAACGGTCGACATAGGAAAAGCCGAATATTACTACTCGCACGAAAATCGGAGTCAGGTTTGGAAGCGCTCTATTCGAGGGCAACGAAAGTCGATCGATCGACCAGATTTTCGATCTAATCAAGCTCATGTTTTCTGAATTTGTTTCAAGATTTTCGACATAATCCTCCGAGCGAACGCTGCGCCTCTAATGACGAGCTCCGCGAGCTCGTAAACACTGAAACTAGAATTCCGACGCTCTCTCCAAATGATAAATAACTCGTGACAAAATCGCGTGTGTAGATACGAAGATTATCAGTAACGAGGCATTGAACGAGGCTCTTTCGATCGACGACGGATTATGCTAGTGTCGAAAAGACGTAAGTTGGGCTAAAGGAGGACAGCGCTCGGGGGAAACTGCGAGAGTCGAACGAACCGAGGCCTCGGGGAATGTGCTTTTTGAATTACATTCGCGTTATCCAGCTCCCTCTTGGAGGTACGCTTAGCGATTTTTTATTTTATTCTTCTCGCACCTCGGAGCCTAAATACATCGAATGAAAAATGGGAATCGAAAGGGGTCTGCTGGGAAGAGTCTAAAGATGACATTACGGGGGAGTAGGAGCAAAGCAATGAGACGTTCCGATGCTTTAACATCGTTTTTCTACTGCTTGCAAACGAGGAACTGAAGACGATTTCAAAAATTGAATGCTTGTTTCGAATGCAAGCAACCTTCCTCTAGTGCAGAACAAATTTTAAATGTAAAACCAAATGAGTTATCGAAGCCCTTTTTCGACGAAGGGCTTTTGTCCCAACCGACCCCACAGTCGGACCTGATAATCAACATCGTATTCGTGAAATTAATAAAAACGGATAGTTATCAATAGCATTTGTTTGATTATTCGAAAAATGAATACAAAATGTTGACACAAGTAAATGTAGAGATTACTTTTGTCCATAGGTGTAGGAAAAGAAATATATTTGATCTCCATCCTAGTCATCAATGAGAACTGCATTTTCTACACACATTGAATGTTATGTTTTTACTGGGCACGCCTTGAGTCGGCCCATTCGGAGCATCAATGTTGGCCTGCTCAGCCCACACTGTTTTTTAAACAAAATATTCTACCAGCAAATTATATCGGTAATTGAGAAAAAATACTATGCACAATTATAGTTCAAAGTGAACTTCCATGTGGAGGATTATTGTAAGAGTTGTAAAAAAAATTCGAGGCAGCAGGGAATGGACAATATTGACGTGGAAATTTGCTTTGTACGTGGATTTATGAAAATTGTCGTGTGTTTGCCAATTGGCCAACTAGCCCTAACGTTTCGAGTTCGGAAAATATCGAAATTTTTCTGTAAAAGTGGATGCTCCCGGAATGTTTGCGCTGAATTTTCACTTGGAAATTATTTCCGTGCTTGCATTTACGGAGCGTAGAAAAATGTGGTAAGTAATGTACTCAGAGAACTCGACTTTTGGCGTTCACCTGGGCCAATGAAACGTTAGCACGTACAAAGCGTTAAACTTGGCTTATCTTCAGTGCTGGTTAACTCAGATAGTGGACAAAAGGGGTTACAACGAGCTTATATATGCATGCACGAAAATATTTGTGCTCAGGTCTTCTCGGCATAGCACATACGAGCGTGCAAAAATGATATTTCATTCGCCGTGCGAGTGGCGATTGTTCATAATGAATTCTTTTGTTATGGCAACGATAATCGTAGCTCTTAGCTTTTTAATGAGAAGCGGCTACGAAAAGGAAACCCGAAGAATTATTGTCCTGTAATGACGTTGACATTATTGTGACAATCGTTATGCAATTACGAATAAACTTGAAGAATTACATTTCGTGTATACATTGATATAAATTCGTGATAAATTTCATAATAAATCCACGAAGTAAATTAATGTAAAAGAATAATGATTAATTAGCGATGATTGCTCGATTTACAGGCGTTTCCTTTGAGCCAGCCGTTTTTTCCCAGTCCCTCTCTCTCTCTCCCCCTCAACCTCATTTCCCCGTTTTACGCTACAGAGAACAAAAAGCTTGGGTAACTTTGTCACACTCTCTGAATCGAGAGACAAAGTGAAACAAAATGAAAAGCAGCTGAAAAAAACGATTCGAAGTAAAGGATGAAAACGAACGTGAGATAAACACGATTGCGCAATGTCCATGGACGTTTTTTACAAAAACTTTTCTTCGATGATTTTATGCATAAAATCGAATGGCATATCTGTAGTTTTCCAAAGCGTGTATTACGTTCTGAGCACACGCGAACCCCCTTTTCTCAATATTCCAGTAAATTTTTTTTTTTTTGTTTCGTTTTTTATTTTTTATCTTCCATATTTCTCGTACGTATACGTTTGTACAAATCGAGGACAGGAGGAACTCGTGTGTGCGTATGAATGATGAAAAATAGTATAGAAAAAAATTTCACTCACAGAGTTTCTCAGACACGTATTTTGCCTTACAACCCGCCACTGTACGCTTATCCGCGTCTCTCTCTCTCGCTTTCTCAATCGGCGTAAGGCGTAGCCTCCTGATTGCATCCACGAGTCTTCTCGTGTGGCACAAATATACATGAAACTAACTTTGCAAATGTTCTCCCACGATTGGCAAAGGTACGCGAGGGATAAAAATAAAAAAAGAAAGCACGATCTATAGTGACAGAAACGAGATCGGTAATGGAAATGAAAAAGACAGAAATAACATTTTACCGTGTACGATACGAATTTGCATTCTATTGGAAAGATGCAGAGGTGGATTTAGAGAATGAGGGTGAAGCGTTCAGTCTCTGCGCGGTGCACGCGAGTTATGCAAATATTCATTTTTATATATCTATGCGGGAATGCATCTGCATGAATCGATAGAAAAATATGTACATTCGTATCGCGTATCTCAAACTATCATGAATCATTTTCATCAAACAAAGGGGCCCAATTTTCATGATTCCATATACGCGAGAAATAATCCGAACTGGATTCTTTATAATTCTTCGGCTCACGTGGAAAACGGTTTCGTTTCCTTTAGTATAATGGAATTTTTTTTTACAGAGAGACCAAAGCATTCAGCCACCGATTTAAGGAACATAGAATTTTTTGGAAATTTCCACTTCTTCCTGACTTGAATTCTAAACGTTTCTATGTGGGTAGGAAAAAGTAATGCGCGTGAAAACGATATTTTGTTTCATTATCAAGGATTTTTTTTTCACGTTGAACGAGAATTCAGTAATCAGTAGAAATTTATTGAAAATCACAAATTTTAATTGTCAGTATTGTCAATTCTGTGATAAATAGTACACGAATAAACACCGAGCACGGTGTCATTTTTTGTCATACGGAAATATAAAAAGTGTGAGGCCTAAAAAATACACTCTTAAAATACACAGAAATTTTTTTTTATTTTTATTTTACACGCGGTTTTCGTACAGGAAAATGGGGAAGAAGACACGTCCAAAAAAAAGACGAGTGTGCGCTATTGATAAAATCTTTGGAATGGAGGATCGGAGAAAAAAATGGTTTCAGATTCAATAGGTAAATGGCTGTAGCGCGTATCATAAGATTTTTTATTTTTACAAAAATGACAAATAATGACGGTCATTTTTCCAAAAACTACGAAAAAGCACGTCTTTCTTTGGAGATTTTATCAACAAGCCGTCCAAAAATGTAATTTTGAGAAAAACGCGTTTAAACAAAGGCACCGCACTGCGGGCAGTGCGTATTAGCGCGAGCCAAGTAAACGTCGCTCAAAAGTACACTTAGATTGCTAAGGTCTTTATAAAATTCTAGCATGATATTTTTGAATATGTATACTTTCAAAAAATGCAACAAAAAAATGGATTTTTTGAAAATTCTAATTAGAGTAAACTCCTTAACAATTTTACGAATTTTCACCCTCCAAAATAAATGCTACGCCAATGAGAACTTAAAAAATGGGTGAATTTAAAATAAATCTGATTTTAAATGGCGAGCTTCGGTTCACCTCGGTAATTTTTATCCCTCCTTTTGTCATCAAATTTACTCCCTAATTATTTTGTTGTGAAAAAATCACGATCATACTTCGCGATTACGGAGCTTACGTAGCGAAAAAAAAATCATGAAACGACGATAAGAAAAACAACGTAGCGAGGGGACGAAATCTGTGTACGAGAAGTGTGTATAAAAAAGAGAAAACAGATCGAAGGAAAAAAAGAGCAAAGTGCATCTTATGGAAACAGAGTCGATGCTACCTCGTACGTGACGTTACAATGAAGCCGCGTATCACTTGATGCAGAATACTGCTTTTCTGCAAATTGTGTTCGTGCCGGTTTGGGGTAACTCGCTACTATGATAGCAGCTCTGTAGAACTGCCCTCGAGGAAAAAAAAGCTTATGGATAAAGTACAGGTTCTGAGAGAGGGGGGTTTGGAGATAGGGGTTAAAAAGCGTTGTGTAAGCCAGAAATTCGCGAGCTACTCGCTTAGCAAATATTCATTAACTGCCCACGTCATTATAGCTGAAACGATAATGATCAACTAATTATAGCTGCGCAAATAAGCAGTAATTCCTTTGATCCACTGCTCGCCATGCTTTCGACCACAGTGACGAAATTCTCGTTCGAAAATTCATCAATAATTGTAACCAACTACCATTTCGTTGTATTACAAAATGCGAGGAATTCGCACCTCGGAATAGGGGAATCGACGAAAATCGAGTTACCCCAATGGCACTTTGGAAATACACTAGAATTTTCGTTCTAAATCCATGCTACGGATGAAATAAAAAATAAACGTCTGCTCAATCTTTTTTTATTGTGTTTACGTGGTTTCCTAGAAGCTTTTGGGTAACGCTACTTTTTCCAACCAATTTCCTATTTATCCCCTCAAATCGTACCAGAGATCCCTCGACAATCAGCATTTTTGCTATCTCCTTTTTCCCTGGTCGAATCGCCCTCCCTCGTGTTCGACAGATGAGATTCGACACGGAACATTTATCATGTAGCACCTGATCTCAATCCGAATGAAATTATAAAACTTGCCTCGGGGCCAGCATAAAAAAGATTGTAATTCCCAGTGTAACGAGGGCTCAATTCTGCGGAAGTGATAAAATAAAATTAGACTCTGAAAGAGAAGCTTAAGACGAAAAACAAAGACGAGGCAACTTTTGTTTGTATATTTCATCGTCAAACCGTCACTGATTGTGAAATTCAGACTCATCTTCTTGTCCCAGGAACGTGGCGAACTGAGAATAACGTCATGTTCTTCTAACCAGACAAATTCAATTCGACAATTTCATAATATCATGTGAATATTTCGTTAAAAGTAGTTTGACACTAAATTTCCACATCCTTAAGTCGTTTATAGTATCCTCGAGGAGAGTCTTCGCGAGGCAGGTTTACATCGAGTCGTAAAAACGAGGGGGAAACATCAGTGATATTTCAGAACCGTCATAACGCGATAAAGGTCCAAGATGACGTCGAGGATTTTGTGGAAGATCCAGCTTCGAGATGTACAGTGAGATACCAATATACTTCGAAAGATATATAGTCAGACGAGAGAACGAATCGATTATTCGAATAGGTAGAAACGATTTGTTAAATTGCAGGAAGAATCTATATAAGACGAAATTAAAAAAAAAAAAAAAAAAAAACACTTAACAACACGCGATCGAGGCGTTCAAAATACGTTCCAGTATCTATGATCTCTCCGAAGTGTTCTCTCGGTCTCTATCTCCATTAGCAATGAGGGTGAGAGCACCTTCTACTTTAACTAACCACGTTCTTTACCTCCATCTCTCTTGCTCCGTTTCAAACCCGGAATTCATATACATATCGATTGGATTCTCACACTTAGCCACACGCGTTCTCTATTCCAGAACCGTTCTCATTCAACCTCCGTCATCTGCTGCTTTCAATAATTTGGGAGTCTAATGTCGCAGAATTTGGTATATCGAGCGAATATGTCTGGGCTCCAATTTCTCTCTCTTTTTCCATCCGCTCGGCTCCCATCCTTGCCGTCATCCTCTTCTATATCTGTCGTAATTACACGACTAATTATTCCAGTACACATCTCGAGAATTACAACTATCTCGAAGCAGAGCGAACGAAGCTGCGTCAGCAAAATTCAATAAAATCATCCTGGAAAAACGACGACGTGCTGCGAGTTAAATTATCGTTGACCTGCATAACGAAGTATCGAATAACAAGATATTTCGGAGATTAATCGAATTTTCAACGATAGGGATGCGAATCGGGGAGACTGCAAGACGCTGAAATTGTGTGGTAACGAGCTCGACGATAACACAAATATTAAAAACGTATTCCATGCCCCAAATTCCATCATTTTTTAACACCTCATGCCACGTAGTTTATGCAAAAACTGTAAATTTCTCTCGGTTTTCTTGTGAATTCATTCATTCGTCCAGTAATTTATTGACAAGGAATATTTTTATGTCAAAAACCATGCACCTTCCCGAAAAAGGTTTTTTCTGTGATGAATCATCTTCTTACTAAAATTCGTATAAAAAGGGTCCAATCTATGATTCGAGGACACGAAGTGGATCGTAGGCGGGGTGTGGTCCAGAGACAAATTGACATCTGCAAAGGCAAGAAGTTTGGGGAAGAAAAGAACGAATGGAAAAGGGGAAGAGCGAGGAATGAAGGAGACTGGGGAGGGGGGATTCCCGTGAGTAACTAAAGTCAGTAGTTTCATGCAAAAGGCAAGGATCGGAGTAGCGCAAGTATGGGAAGGGTGGTGAAAGCAGAGATGTTGCGGTAGCACTGAATAATGCAGTATCGTCGCTTCGCACGAATGTCTCACAGTGAAAAGACTTTCCACCGATCTTTTCCGACGGTAGGGTTCGCGATCATTGGACATCCGTCAATGTTCTTTGGGTCGTGCGTTTCCACGGCGCAATCTGGCAGGTTTTGTCGGGCTCGCGCTCAAATTTTTATTGTGTTTAATTTACCAGCGCTCGTGATGTTTCACGCTTCCGAAAGTCTGCTCCCTTCGACTCAATTCGAACTATCAACCTATTCGAAAACGAAAAAGAAGATTGGAGCATCGATTCTCAAGAAGAAGGCAATTGCCGAGCGGATGAAGAGGCAAAAGGGCGGTGGAAAGGGCCAAGGAAGCGTGGAAGAAAAGATCAGGATTTATATATACTCACAGGATAAATATAGCTATAGAATTTCCATTTTGCTTCCTCCTCTTTCTCGTTCTACACCCAACCAGGACGGCCTTTGAATAATGCAGGCTGGTGAGGCCCGCTTAAAACAGATCGGCACTCTCTCACTTTCCACACTCCACCCAACACCTCCATCCTCCTTCGCTTCGCCTCCTTCTCACCTTACATCTCCACGCTCCTAACCCCCTCAAGTTTGCAACCCCATCGCCAACCTCCTCTGCCCACCTTTTCGTGCAACCTCTTTCGCCTCCAAGAGAGAACGAACTAAGATTGATTTTAGATTGAGTGGGAATTCGGGAATACGTATTTCGCCTTTACCAAGCATAGTTATACGTCCCAGATATACGCTGCCTTTGCGACTCCAACTTCACCTCACTATTCGCCGACGACTGAGAAAATATTTGTACCGATGCGGCTGTGAACTTGCGATGATAATTAACCAGTTATACTGCTGGCTTTAAAAGGGTTTTTCTACATTCGAGTTTTTCTCTGTGAAAAGTCGTTGCCTTTGTTTATGACATTGAGCTCGGGATCGAACAACAATCGAGATCATGGAAACGGACATTTCCTCTTGAGACGGAAGTGAAAAAATATGAAACGCCCTCAACAGAGTTTTCGAGGGCTCATCGACGTTGAGGTAATATTCAAGATTTGATTTACATTTTTATCGAGACGAGTGAATAAGAGTGTTTAACGACGCAGCCTCCACAAAGAGCCTCGAGCAGAACTGACGAAAAAACAATGCCTCGAAGAAAGCCCTTGAAAAAGTCTGCGATTGATGGAGCACCGATAAAGAGTGAAAACATGAAAAGCAGGAAAAACAACGTTCGCAAATCTCACTGCGAGTGACACAAGGACGCTGAGTGTCCTTCGAGCACGGTCTCGAGTGTGGATCAAAGATCGATTCGCGTGTCTCGTCTAAACAGTTGGATACGAGGAAGTGTTCGACAATCGGCATCCCCAAGAGGAGGAAATTGGACTTGGAATTTTGCTGATCTTGCGTAAGGCGAAACGGCTCACTCAATTCCAGTCTGCTGTTCGATTATTTGAAATTTCCCATACCGCAGTTCGCCCTTGAACCATTTAAAAACGACCTCGTGGAATGATCATCGATATTTTATGAATAAATTCAAATTGTAGTAGAAAAAATCCACAAAATTTTGAAACCTACCCCGATTTTATTCTGATTATTTTTTTGTTGTCAATTACGACAAACCACGGGACGAATCGAACGATACGTTCTTTGATCGTTGAGCGTAGGAAATAGACAAAGCTCCTTAAACTATCGAAAAGCACAACATTTTCTCAAGTAGCCCATTTATCGTCTCGGTCTCCGCACCGACTTGCGTAATTTCGACTTAAATATATTCAAAAACAAGTAACACATCATTCGATCGCGGAAATCATCATCACTGTGTAAAATTCGACAAAATATATGTCTCAATGAAGGAATAATAACTCTTGATTGCGATGAATTATTTGTTGATGATAAATACTCGTAATTTTCCCAATAATTACTGGATTTTAGAAGCAGAGTAATTGGAACGATCCTTTGCAACGAGCCCGAGAAATTTATTGCGATCACCGATCACTCATTAATTTATGAATGAATTTGGAGCTTCGATAATAATCGAGTGCTAAAAAATCTTCATTACAATTTTTCAACCAATCGTACAAAAGTGTCCTGGTCGAAAGCACCGAGCTTACGAATGAAAATGCTCGTAAGGGTAAGCGAGTTCGATTTGACGTGGGAGCAGAGTGTCCGTTAAGTGGTCGCTATGGACAGTCGTATTATTCCAAACGAATTGACAGGATGGCAGGCGACTCTTGAGAAAGAAAAACAACCCTCTAATAGCGTGAAAGGTCCGTATAATCGGCACTTGAGGTCGAACAATCAGAAGTTATATAAAAAAAACGGATGCTCGGAGGGAGGAAAAGCACGAAGAAGAGTCTTCTCACGTGCTATACGGCGAAAAGACCTCCCGAGCTTCTGTATAAATTCTCCCACTCGCGTGTCGATCCGTTTCTCATTCCTATCCCCTCAACTGTCGTTGATATATTTCACCGACTCATTTACCTTCTGCACTCTCATCCATTCGCTATTTTTTCCTCGTTCATTCATCACGACAACAATAAGTAGCTTTAAATAGAAGCTTCAATAGATGGGAGAGAATTCAGAAGCTTTTATTGGCTTTGGAGATTCATGCGGAAGCCGTCGTAGACGAATGTTATTTATATATTGAGAGGACAATGGGACTCCTCTATTCAGCAATTACGAAATGAGTTATTGTAACGCTTTTTCCCCAGTTTTAAGCGCAAATCGAATCGTTAAATTACTGCTGCTGGGTGCCAGCCTTACCAAAATTTTGATTAATGCAACAACTGGAATAATTTCGAGAACTGATTCGACCAAATTTATTTTTGACAGTTCTCGGTAGAGAAGAGCCTTCTGAAGAAAAAAAAAATAAATGTATTGAGGCAAAATCTGGGATTAGGAAATGTCAACTTATTATTCGGAACAAAATTACTTTGGCAACAGAATTAAATAGTTGTGAGATCAAACGATTCGTGAAAAAAAATCAATAGAAATTCCTATTGTTCAATATTTTTTACAAATGATTCTCAAATTGGGGTCTTTGGCTCTACCAATTACGCCCTTAAACTAGAATTTTAACATACAACAATTTATTCGAGAATGATGATAATAATGAAGGCCTCGCCCACACCAAATACGATCAATGTGATGACGAAGAATTTTGTTCTAAAAACCCTCGGTCAAAAGAATTTGAAAAAAGAAATAAGAAACTGTTGTAATCGAGTGTTTAAGGGTGCGACAGTGCAATCAATGAATGATCAGCGATATGTTCAAACTCAAAGCACATTCAGAAGCTTAGAATTAGTAGACAACAATTGGAGCTGCAATTTCTTAAGCTTGAATCCTCATGCACCGGTGATTCTATGCGCTTTGCGCGATACTATCTATCATGAGCCCTTCAAAGCTCGTTTAAGGAACTACCTCCAACGTTCGTATTACCTGCTTTCAACGATTTCTGAAGCCTTTCCCATACTAACTTCGTGCTCCTTTGTGTCTGCTTCACCCTTCGAAGCTTCAATTAGTTAACTTTCACCAATACATCAGCAGAATAAAAAGTGAGAAATTGATTGATACTTCGTAGAATTAAGGCAGTTCATGCGCGAAACGATTTTCTTAAGAAAGACTCGAAATTTACAGAGTTTAAATGACTAGTCGACTGAAACGCATATCAAATTTCAAGGGGTTCGTCCTATTGGTTATTGAGATAAAGGTCTTGCAATATGAAGAAAAATACAGACAGGGACTATGCGTAAAAAATCGTTTATCTTCGCATATTTCGAATGAACGCTTCTTACGAAATTTATGCAAAACGTACACAATAACAATAAAGTATATAACGAAGGTTTGGAAAAAAATTCGAGACGATTTTCTTATTAGTAATAAAAATATATTACGTTAAAAATTGAACGAAATTGGCAGTGAGCACTCGTTTAACCCCACATTTGTTTATTTCGGCATTTTGTTTCTTCTTGGCTTGGCCCATTCCCGTCACAGCCTTCCGTCTTCTTATTAATACTGTTTTCTTGATCCATTTCTCGTTGTGTTTTCCCTTTGCGGTCTCCAATGCGATTTTTTACATAAAAAATTGTACTATTTTCGCCAGGGACCAATGAAATTTGGGATTCAGTCGGTAAGCCAAAAGTTCAGCCAAAATATAAGTTGAAAAAGTTTAGTTACAATTTCGAAAGAATAACTCTGACATTAATTTAAATTGATTATATTTAAAATTAGGGAGAAAAAATCGATCCAATTTAGACACCCATAAAATACGATACTTCGAGCACGATCTACCTTAAAAGCACAAACGAACGAAGTGTAAATAACGATGAGTCAACATTAAACTCTTTCGGAATTTTTATCAATGTCATGATTTACTTTTATCGAAGCGTTTATTCGGTTGTTATTAATTATAACGCTGGATATATTTCACCAACGAGAATACAGTTAATCTGAAAGTATATTTGGTGCGAATGAGGGCGGTACATCGATCATCGTCCAATTTTCACATCGGTAATTCCTCCACACGCCCTCCACCTTTTTCTATCAAGAATTCGCTAATGACACTTGCCCCAAAGTAATGGGATTTTTTATGAGATCGCGTAATCAACCTGTAACCCTCACATATTGATCATATTTTCATGAACTGTCATCAGGCACATCTATAACTGTGCTTCGAGGTAAAACGTATTACAGTATGTGCCAAAGACCTTCCAACCTACGCGTCTCACCGATTTTTCTTTCATCTCCTTAATAAAATTCTCGTATTTATGTGTTGCAGAATGTTGCATGGAGAGAACAGTCGCCATGGACAAGGTGGTCTCGTTGCTCGAGGTACGTTACTTCATTCGCCCGAATTAATAAGGAAATTCATACTTCGATAAAGCTGTAATAACGTAAAAGCTGTTTTACTTCAAATATTTCGTTTGCGAAAACCTCTTACGTGCGATATACCGATGAATATTAAACCAGCATGGTCGATATCAACATCAAAGGATTCCTTGTTTTTATAAAAGTAACCAGAACTCACGTTTCACCCTCATCAATCGCCATGTTTGATGAAAAAAAAAACTTATTTGAGGCAACCTTTAATTTGATGGAAAATATTCTCGTTAAAACTTCCTGACCCACATAACAAAAAGCAAACATAATAATGATCTTATTTGGCTGAATAACTTGGCGGAAATCACTAACAAGTCTTGAACAAACGTTTCTTTTTTCTCAGGAGATGCGGCGGTGGAATATCGCATCAGGAGAGACGTTGTCGAGGAAAAGAGTGTAAGGAAAATGCCTGGACCTTCAGGTACAAAGTTTGCAACATTGTGGTGAGTTTCCTTCCACTCTCTACTGCGCTACCACTTTATTCGAAAAGTCAGCGAAATATTCACAAGCACTGATCGTGTTTGTGAATACGCATTTGTTCAATTGCGACGCTACATCGAAAAGTTACTTTTCCCCGGCTAAAATAATGATCTTCATGAGCAGAGTGGAGAGCACCCCAAACGTCACTATTTTCTTCGAATTTTGATCGATTTAAATGTGAATAACTGGCTGACGAATTCGCTGTAAATTATTAACAATTTAAGCACCAAAGACCTTTTCGGATATCAAGAGTCTCGGTTAGTACGCCTCAGACGCGTATCTCGGCTGTGTGGCGATTTCGACAGCGATTGTATGCGGTGATCCACGAGGGAGAAATTTGCGGTTGGGTTAACCTGGTAGGCAAACCAAAATCGAGTTACCGTAGAGTTGGGCGTGTTGTTCGATTTTCCCTCCAGCATCTGCACTTGCGAGTGCCTCCGGGCTTCAAATGATGTTTCGAAAAATCTTCAACCGTTAACTGAGTAAAACTTGGCTCAAACTCCAATGGGATCGAAAAATTGAGCTTGCTTTCACGGACCGAAAAAAAATGTGGAGAAGACCGGGGCAAAGCGGGGTGCTTCAAAAATTGTGCAACTGACTTTGCTTTCATTCTGGCAATCTGGTGTAAAAAATTCGGTAAATGAGAAAAAGAAGAAATTTTGAAGAAAAATATGAAAATTGGAAAAAAACACAGAAACTTTAAAAGGATTTGAATTTTTTTGCAACTCCTTTCTAAAAGAAGCAGTTTCAGTGAACTGGATTCAATTTTTAGAGAAGATAAATCTCACTAATTTTTGAGGGGCACCCCATTGGACCCCAAGAATATTTGTTTCCGAAAATTGCAAGAATTCCACCAAGTTTCTTGCTGTTTGAGAGTGAACGATACACGAAGCTTTTCAAACTTCTGAAAATTACGATACTTCCTCAGGCCCTTATCGTCTGTCTCGGTCTACGTAAACCACAAAGTGAATAAGACTTTTGAGCTGAGCTGTAGCTGTAGCTGTGATACGAGTGAAAAGATAGCGCAGAGGATTTCGGTCCTGCGTTTGATTCCGGAATGTGTAGAATTTGCGAGACCCGGAAGAGACCGTGGCATTTTCAATTCCTTGCCCTCATCTCGGTGTTCTCTCTAGTAAACACGAATCCTTTCAAAGAGAAGGTACCACTCCGTAATCATTTAAGATATTAAATTGTGTGAAGTACGCCCTTATCTTCATTGCAATTCGTTGCGCTGCATAAATTCATAATACGAGATGAACTAAAAGTGAAAAAAGCGTACGGAATTTTTCGTGATGTTGAGAGCAGCGCGCAATAAGCCTGTCTGCGTGTTAGGGGGCGAGATATGCAGGAGGAAAATTAGCATGATCCGGTGAGGCTCGGTCCAGGTCAGAACGAGGTTATACCCAAGTCAGTTCGAGTCTCGGCGTGTAGTTTCGCTGGAGAATTATTCCGAAAAGTTTCTCCGGCAGCTGTGCTCCCGGGTAGGTTGGACGAAGCTTAAAAAACAAAGCAAAAAAAGATCACACTCATCAAACCTCGTTCAAGTTTCGCGCGCGAGCCATTGTTAACTCGCTTAAACAAACGAATCACAAATGTTCCCGTTGTAAATAAAATAGAGGCGAAAATTGCAACGTCGAAGGTAGGTAAATCGGATGCAGAACTCCGTGCATCTATAAAATCAAATTAATTCGCATTCGCCACTTGCCCTCCCTCTCGCCCTCGCTCTCACTATTGCTCGAGACATTTTTTCACCGGAATCCCCAAAATTCCCATCATCCGCTGTACGCAAAGACACGTGGAATACTGGACCGTGGAAAAGAGGCTCGTACAACAAGCAAACGTCCCCTGTGCCTGCTCCTCCGCGTTTCTGCTTTCAGTCATACGTGCGTTATGTGTATATGAACGAATGCCGAAGCTCTAATGTTGTTAACATCCACGTATGTGCATATTCCGGAAATTCGCCGTATTCATCCCCCCCGTTGCCTCTTACGCCGCTTCCCTTCCTTTTCCCCCAGCCATCTCCATCTTTCATCTACCTTTCATCATCCGTCCCGCACTCGCATCCTCTTGCTCTTCCTGTCTTTGTGCTCCTGCTCTCCGCACACGCGCCAGTTCCTGGGACAGAGACTCTGCAGATATGGGAGGCTCCCGTGGGGCGGCTACGATGCAGGTGACCCGACCTACATTTCGACATCCACGCCAATTTCACCGCCGAAACTATAAACCCTTGGACCCGTACCGGAATGCCTTGCTTCAGAGTTTTATAATATATCTGTCAGGGCATCTGCAGAGCGTGTACACTGAGCTAACTGAGAAGAGGGCTGCAGAAATTCAAAAGACACTGCATCTTAGCGTGCAACGCCAAATGGTTGTTGGATCGACTCGACTTTAGAAACTGGGACTCTTCGAGTCTGCCATCGACTCAAAGTACACAGAGGAGAACACGAAACCTGAATCTTCTCACGAAGATATTCAAACGATAATAACCGTCGATGAATTTCAACGTTTATTGTCGCGGAATATTGATAATAATGAGGATGAAGGAGAGGGCTTGTGAAGAAGAAAACGTAGAGAGTTTCGGCAGTCACGAGAAGGTGGCGAGGAGGGGTAAAACACTTTGGAAATCCACATCTGGTTACCTGGTTACTAGCACTGGTGTTGCTCGCTACTTCCGAACAACTTCAGCCTCGCCTTCGAAGCCCTAAATCTGTCTGTTACATTAGAAACTGTGTATGCTTATTATATGTATAGATATCAATCTCAGGAAATACACGCAGTGTTGTTCCTCGAGGCCATGGAGTAGTATCGTTGGAACTATCGAAATCGTTGCCAACCTCGCGGGTTTCCCGGTTAGCATTCTCCAGTCCACCCTCTCTCCTGGATAAACTATCCTGGGTAGGGGTCGATGGATATCTTTGTAAACTATAGAAACCTTCGAGGCTGCGTGTGTGCACGTTGAACGTGTACCGAATACATATTGCGATACTTTGTCCAAGTCCCGAAGAAACTTTCCACCCCGCTTTATACATCGGCGCATTATATTTGTATTAGATGAAATGAATCTACAAAACCGATAAAAACGAACACACGTTCGGCTTACGTGTCCGCCTTAACATGTACAATGAGGAAAAAATATTGTTCGTACTTTGAAGAAAACGACGTTTCTCAGGGGGAAAAAAACATAAATTTTGTATCGACGCTGTCACGAATTCTTTAGGGCGGCTACAAGCTTAGATTTTTTATCGGGAAATTATCCTTCGCTGATCAACTCATTCGAAAATGTTTCCAGTGACGTTCGTGCTCGATTAAGGAATGTGGGAGCCGAGACTTGAACGATGCAGTTGAAAAAAATTTCTATTTTTATCAACGTCGACAAAGCTTTTTTACTCCTTTTTCATTGAGATAAATGCTTTTCTCCTAATTTGTATTTTCAATTGGATTTTCACTGTCACGCTTTTCTGGATTAATCCAAAGTAACGTTAACGCCAAACAAAAATCGGTCGCCGAAGCGCAGCGAACATTCAAAATTCAAAGTCAAAGATTTATTTTCTGGCCTATGACTTCTGGATTTCGATTTAAAAAAAAAAAAAATACTTTTATATAAACTTCATATTGCATTGCAGTTTTCATACCGGTTTCCTACGCGATTCTCATTGGTTTGTTGCGACCCTGCTAATGGATCGCGTCTTCTGGTAGGGTTCGAGTCAAATGATTACTCTAAAGTTATTTCGCTCATTCAAAGTGTCATAATGACAGCTTCCTTCAAAATTAATTATAAAAAATCAAAACTGTGTGAGATTGTAACGTTACCTGAAATACTATCGGGTCGTTTTATATCAATTATAATAGCCCTCCAAATCTCCCCTCCGAAATATAAAACCCCACTCTATTCGTGGATTCTCGAGTGCTTCACTCCCGAGTTTTCCAATATCTAGAACCAGCCATCCGAGATTTCTTTGGAATTATCTTTTGTGCGAAAATATTTGATCTTCGGAAGGACATCGGGGTCCAGGACCGAGTCAGGGTGCCAGAGAGCGTCAGTAAAATGGGACATGAAAATAAGTTGAAAAATTATATACTCGTATACCATGAAATTCGTATTAATGAACCTGTCTCAGCAAAAGAAAGGTTGACTGCATCTATTGAATGTATAAAATCATTACAATGCATGAATTTCTGTGAAATATAAGCACCGAAGATACGTCGGTTGTAAACTATCTTTCGCAATAAATAATTAGCCATGCAATAAATTGTAAACATATCTCAAATTGTTTATAACTGTTATTGACAAGTTCTGAAGAAAAAGCAACAGTAAAGTGGAAGAAATAAACTGTTTGGGCACAACTTATTTTCAAAAATTCATCCCATTAGCTCCAAAAATGTTAAGATTTATATTTTAATATTGAAAACAATGGTCGGTAGGAGAGTAGCACGAACGGAAAGCGAGTTCGAATTAGCCAGTTTTTGGGAAATCTGTTGACTCAGTATCCACTAGTGCTTCGCTTTTCCGCGCGCAGCTCCGTCGACGAAAATGAACAAGACATCAATAAAAAAGAAATCTGCTATAGTGACCTTTCCCTGTCAAGCTCGAAAGGTCCATCTATAAAATTGCACAACATATATATTTAGTTATAGGTATACATATTGAATGCTCGTTCACGTTCTCTTAGCCCCGAAGTAACCTTTTACGATGTCGCGTCCAATCGACTTTTCCGATCGTCCGCAACGGTAATCGAGGTTGGCGAAAGAGCGACGCGGAATACGGCCAAAGTGTGGCTAGAAGAGGGTATGGCTCTTTGCGCGCGTTGTACTATAGACAAAATCGTGTGCTAGACTGATTTTTCTTCGTCGTTACATCCCGATAGTATCGCTCTCGGTGCGAAAATTTATCCGATTCCTCAACACGGCTTACTCTCTGATGGCACGTGTTTTGCAATAAAATCTTTCCGTGAAAGAGCGTAAGCATCCATCCGTAAAATTCGATTCTCTTCTCATTACGTATACTCTCGGGGAGAAAGAATATATAAAGGGAGGTCTAAAAATATCGTGAGAATCACGAGGAAGTATTGAAATTGAATTTCGTACGTTCGAGTCTTTAACTAATTTAAAACGCTCGAGTTATTTCTAGGAAATTTTATGTTTTCTCGTTCTCCAGTAGATCGTGGTAATGACGTCGAGAGACTGCGGAGAGAATAAATGATTCTTGAAAAAATGTTTTCACTCGATTATAATGAAGAGATAAAAGCGAACAGTGATGCCGGAACGTTTCGATGCAACAAACAAATACAAGCGTCGAAACGAGCCGCTGAAATAAAATAAAACTCTTTTCCACGTTCCATGGAAGCTCGAGGAAAATAGCCGCAGCTTTTTTCACCATCCGGAGTCGCGGAACTCCACCGGATGGTCGTCCGAATCGCACACAAATCTGGTTCCAACCCCCTTTCATTTTTTCATTTCTCGTGATTTTTTGACTTTCAACAAATGTCCAAATTCGCGAGGGTGGTGACGCTTCGTCTATTTTTATTACAGCCTAGTTTTTCAATGGAACTCTTCTCTTTGGTTATTTAACTCGGTGGAATAACGGGAACCGAATGACTCAATAGATACAAAATTCATAAAACGAACATCGATGGAATCGATCGTCGTATAAAGCACAGATTGTTTTATTTAGAGATACAGTATTTTCTGCGAGATATCGCGATGAAGTACTGCTCCCCACACACACACACACGCACACACACACACACACACACACACACAACTGTATTAACAACGTTGAACGAACGTTTGAGGGCCCTGCCAGATATTCAGGTCATCTCCCGTTTCATCACGTATTATGATGCAAGTATAGACGGTAAAGTGGCTTTAAAAGCAGTAGAAAAATTGCAACCATCTGCAACATTCTTTAGCCCCATTCGACATCGACAAACAGAGAATTTTTGGCAGTATTACCCGAGCAGGAGTTATATATATATATATATAGGCAAGAATACGTGCAGTACGAATACTAAAAAGAATTATCTCCCTTCCTCTTTCTCTCAATCTTCCCATGTGCCTGCTCGAGTTCCGAAATCCGAGCTTTCTTTGCCCCAATTTGATCAAACGATACACCTCACAAAAGCTACTATCAATAAAAACATTGAATTTGCATGGTACAGAGATGCGTCGAAATTTCAATATTTTTCTCTTGTTCATATCTTATATATGCGGTCAATAACAAAAAATGAATAATTTATCGGAGTACAATGGAGAGTAACGGTTCGCAGAAGCTCGTTATAATTGTTACTTTTTCATTCACTTTAAGAATAAGTTTGTTCAAACGAAAAATAGAAAGGGTTCCTTCAACGGAGACTCCCCCGCTCATTTTTCAGACAGCCCATTAACCCTCTCAGACCGAGACCTATTTCGCGTTGACGGAAAATGATTCCCTTTATAATTTTATCTCAAAATACTTTCTAGTTTGCGAATCCATTGTGACATTTCAGTTTTTTTGTTGGGAAAAATATGAATTTTTGAATGTTCGCTGCGCGCAGCACCAGGTCCTTGGGGAGCAAAATCAGGAAAATTTACGAATGAATCTAGCACCGATTACCTTAAATACATAATATCAGCTTCCCTTTAAAAGGAAACAACGTTTGGAGTACGAAAAAAAATATGTACTCACTTTTCTTTTGTGATTAACTAAAGCACCTTTTTACACAACGCCAACCAGAGGTCGGCAATACTGGTAATTTTGGTACTGTTATTCATGAATATTATCAAATACTCTGATAACCGGTAATTGGCAAACTGAAATTGTCAAGTACTCCATTATTCGAGACCCAATCGAACAAAAGTCTCAAGTACTGAGGAAATTGGTAATTGGACGAGGAAAAGTCCCAAATATTCGATTATTCGATACTTGATCAAACGAAAGTCTCAAGTACTGAGGGAATTGGTAATTGGATGAGGAAAAGTCCCAAATATTCGATTATTTGGTACTTGATGAATCGAAAGTCTCAAGTACTGAGGGAATTGGTAATTGGATGAGGAAAAGTCCCAAATATTCGATTATTCGGTACTTGATGAAACAAAAGTCTCAAGTACTGAAGAAGGAATTGGTGATTGGTAAGGGAAAAGTCCCGAATATTTGATTATGCGGCACTTATTATATATATATTGATTATGCGGATATGTAGCACAGTGGCTGCTGCTACACATCCACTTTTCAAACTGAAGTGGATGAAGTGTTTGGACACTACTGCTCAAGGTAACGTTAACTCTACATTACGAGAAGCGTTTTCGAATACCAATCAGGAAAATAATGAAGACGTTTCAATGAGTACGGATGATAATGATTTTTTTGACTTTTCATGTGGGCTCGATCCGGACAATGAGACCGTTCATGCTTTCGGGGCCGATGGCGAAGAAACGGTATTTTCTCAATTTTCATCGGAGAAGAGAACCGATTTAGCGCTCTTGAATATGTATCCATCCGTAAAAAAACAGTTCCTCAAGTTCAATACGCCTTTGCCATCGTCTGCTGCTGTTGAAAGATTATTCAGCTATGCAACGATGTTCAATTTACCAAAATACAATAAATTAAGCGATGAAAACTTCGAATTGAGGGTTTTAATGAAATGTAATTCCAAAGCGAAATAATAAATGATAAAAGTAAAAAAAGGGTCGCCACCCAAAAAAAGTTTATTGTGACACAATTCTGTTGTACAACTTATACGAATAATGAAATAACTGAGCGACACGATCTGTCGGACATAAATTTAATGTACTCAATGGAAGCAAAATAAAATGATCGATTCATTCAGCTATGAAAAAATTGAGGTATGTAAAGGCGAATTGAACTTAAAGAGAAGTACAGGAATACTATAAAAAAGTAAAGCAATGCAAAATATCTGAAACAATGTGATAATAAAAAATAAAGAGATAACGACGAAAGCAATGATGATAATGTAAATGATAACAAGAAAGAGAATTGTTGAATGTATAGAGATAGACTTTAACAATGATAAATGAAATAATATTTCAACATGATTATAATGTCAATATGTAAAAATGTAAAATATGACTATTAATGAATCAATATAAGAAAGGATTTGAAAAAATGTATTGAAATTGTTCTTTCCTTGAATGAATGTCGGAACAAGAACATGGAATGAACACAACTATCTCTCTCTCCATCTCCATCTCCCTCCCTCCCTCCCATCCTCCCTCCCCCCCTTTCTCTCGTATCATCCATGTTGGTTAACATTTTCTCGTTCATACTTTCATACCCTGAAATTTCATAATTCTCTCATAGCATATTTTCTTCTGCTCCTTTGGATATTATCAAGTGCTGAATAATCAAATATTCGGGACTTTTCCCTTACCAATCGCCAATTCCTTTTTCAGTACTTGAGACTTTTGTTTCATATCAAGTACCGAATAATCGAATATTTGGGACTTTTCCTCATCCAATTACCAATTCCCTCAGTACTTGAGACTTTCGATTCATCAAGTACCGAATAATCGAATATTTGGGATTTTTCCTCGTCCAATTACCAATTCTCTCAGTACTTGAGACTTTCGTTTCATCAAGTATCGAATAATCGAATATTCGAGATTTTTTCCTGACGAATTACCAATTCTTTCAGTACTTGGGACTTTTGTTTCATCAAGTACCGAATAATCGAATATTCGGGACTTTTCTTTGATCAATTACTCATTCTCTAGTACTTGAATACTCGAGATTCATAAATACTTTTTTGCCGATCTCTGACGCCAACTCAACATGAAACGCCGACTTCATGTTGATATTTCTATGGGTTAAGGAGTTTCGGTACAGAAATCAAAATATTAAGAAATTGATCAAATTTGGTGATAATGTTCTTCAACATCAAGTGCGAAAACTCAAATTTTTTCAAAATTTTCTTCTACTTAGTGATCGAGTAATTACGCATTAAAGCAGATTTCTCATGCCCGGAATGTATGCCTATATATATGGAAACGCTATGCTTATACACGTAAACTTTAGTGATCGATTACTCGATAACTGTGTAGAAGAAAAATCTTAAAAAATTTGTGTCGTCAAATTTGGCACTAAAGAATATGTTCACCAAATTTTATAAAATTCTGAACTTTTTGAATTTTTTAATTTTTTTAGCATGGATTAGCATGGCAACATTGTATCGCCTGTACCGAAACTCCTTAAAGCGGTTTATCTTTTGGTTTAGGAGTATCTATGGTGTAATCTAACCCTGCTTGATGGAAATAGGCAGTTAGAACCCCAACCTCACTGATCGATGCAGTTTTATTGGGCCTGGAAGCGCGTGTTGCGTAGAAGCAACATGCGGTCCGAGAGGGTTAATGACCTGCTCCAAAAATTCGTTTTATTCTGTAAACCAAGAATTTTGGAAAGCCGAGCAAATAAAAAGCGAGCGATTTGCATTTTCATCATCGTACTGTGTTTCATCATTGTACCTCGCCTTCTCTTTTATCCCCACGTGCGCGAGTCTCTCATATTCGACATGGTACGTGATGCGCGCGGACTGACCCAACGTGTCGAGCCATAACTATTTAACCCCGGGGTACGAAGGGAGTTAGTTGCCAAGCGGTATGAGCAGAGTTATGTGTTCAGGGCGATCTTGGACACGTGACCGACACAAATTGGCATTGCCATTTTTGGCCCTGGAGCTCGAGCCATCGCGCGGCGTTTCGCATCAATCTAACGCGAGCTTCCGTCACAGGGTATGGAGTGTTGGTTGTTCGTGCAATTATAAGCTGAGCAGTTTGATCGTTGAACGAAATAAAGGAACCTGTGAAAAGTGGGGGCATGTAGCACGATATTCGAAAACGTAACCTCACAAATGCACCGCTTTTAAGTTCATATTGACATTGCTCTTTGTTTATAAAAATATTCGATATGCTCGTATTCGTCCGGTAAAACCAACACCGAAATATCGATCAGCTAATAAACTGGACTCGGGAAGATATACCGGTTCGTGTAACAACGCGTAATGAGCTTACGCGCAATCGAATCGTAAAAATTTCGCTTCATTCGGCCCCTGTCCAAGTGCCAATGACCGTGATGTTTGCCCGTGAGGTACATCAAATGTCGCAAATATTAGCTCGCTACTTTTCGCATCGACGGTGACAGCGTGCCGTGCCCGAAAACACTCCATGATAATAGGATTAAATTGCACATGGATGCGGCCACCAGTTTACGGCTTGTTAACGCATTTCTACATGGAGATCCACAGTACAGAGAAACAGGAAGTGAGAGAGAACCGGTTGGAAAGGGATGGAAAGAGATAGCGAGAGGAAAGGGAGAGACTCGAATTTGCCAATGCGGGAGTGAGTAACCGTGACAAGCAAAGTGTTAGCTCGTTTCGTCGAAACTCGACACAATTCAGGCCTCGTGATTCATCGCTGATTTTGCCTATCGTTCTCTTTCACATCGTTAGAAATCGTGACGTCATGCCCCTCTTGAAATTACCTCGAAAAGCCCTTTTTGCCTCGCTTTTTGCTCGGCGGCATTTTTCAACCCCGCCAAAGTGTGTGCAGTAACCTCAATGGCTTTCGTCATTTTTGGCATCGAAATGATCGTTACAAGCACATTGTCCCGTAACCCCCTCGCCGTTTCGTACTACTCCATTATTCGAGGCAAAAGCTTTGTCTCTTTTCACCGGTTTGCGAGCGAGTCCAACCGTCGTAACAACCGGTTTTTCGCTTTCGAGCTTGCAGCTACTCGCACACGCGGATCGAAAAATTTCTCGACAATTTTCATTATTTTACTCTCACAACTCCGGTTTTCGCTATCCAATTATCTCGGCTGAGGAAATCATTGAAGCTTCCTTGTCTAGAAAATTTTATTCGCTCGGTAATGCTTCACGGGCCCATCAATCTCACAATTTTTTAAAAATCAATCGATTTATAAATACACTTTTCTTTATCTTGAATATTCTGGATTTCGAGGAATCTGGAAGAAGCATACTTCTCAGTATTTCCCATAATTTGAAGGGAGGCTTCTTTTTTTATCGTCGGAAAATTGAGAAATAAAGGAGAGTCGGTCCTTCCGCCTCGCTGAATTCGCCGGCTCATTTATCCTGCTCTCGTTACGTGTTTCTTTGCCCGATCTAATATTGTACAATCCTTTTATATCTGTATACATGTGCAGGGATATACGCGCACACGGGGTTGCAACACTGTGTAGAAGCAATGGAGAAAACGGAGAGCGAATAGCAGTTTTTAGTCTGGAGACTTGCGAGACTAATGGCATCTGCACTCTGCGAAATAACTCAGTTTCATCGAAAGTTCACGATCTCTTGGTGCGAGAAACTATGAAGTATCGGCTATATTTCTTCTTCTTTATTTAGACCTGCTGCTCCACATATTCTATTTTCACCAAAAATAAGGGAAAGCCCTGTTGAAAATATTTTTAAAAATCTCCTCTTGCAAGAGCCACTCTGAGAACCGTACGCATCAGCTTCTTTATTGAGTGCATAAAAAGAAACGAAAAGCATGAACATTATCGTTGCGGCAATAAAAAACGGAGACGACCAATCGTTTGCAAACGAGATGAAATTTTTTTTCATCTCTAATGGTTTTATCGACTGCTTTTTTAAATGAAAATTTTCTCTTTACCCTGTCGGAATTTACGAAGATTGAAGGCTGCCCCGGGCTCCAATGCTGCAACGATAGTTCATATATTTTTTAATGCCTTCGCGTACCAAATCGAGAAATTGATAATCGAATTATCATAAAGGCTTCATATTTTTCCATGACGCAGTCCGACGACATTCGAAATCGAAGTTACACTCGTTTTTACGTTCGGTAGGAATTTTTAGCGAGAGAAGGAAACGAGACACAGTGAAATCCGAATTGGATAGAGCCGGGAATTTACAACGGTTTCGATGCGTCGAACACGAATCCGGGAGCAGGATGGCTTCTTTCAACAATGACTGCAGAACCATTGTTGAACGTGGCTCGATCATTGTTCAGCGTTGCTTTCACGTGAGCCTGGCCGTGTTAGCCTTGACTGAGAGCGATATTCTACTGTTCGATCTCAGCTCGGTACTGGATCGTGTGATAACAGAGATGAGCGAATGAGCGAAGAATCTGCCACAGTCGTTTGGCTCATTCGCCATGAAATTCTATCGCAAAACTATGAACTTCCAAACCAAATGAAGACAAATAGAAGACGAAACAACTGCTCGCCAATTAACCGATCATCCGTGCCGTCACGAGCCTCGACAGTGTTGAACTTTCCTGATGACGAACAATCTTCGAACATCCAGCACATGCGGCGCGTTTAACTCTAATATCCCTCATCGTTCTCGATTCTGCTCGTCGCCATAGCTCCCTCCGTTATGAAGCCCCGTTTTCTCCGGCATCCTCTGATCTCTTGGTCCATTGGTTCCATCCTCGCAGCCGTATTCGGGCTTCTTGTGGCAACGTTACAGAGGAGGACGCACACACAGGGGATGAAACGGAAACGGGCTGAGGATAGACCGGGTCCCCGGAATTTTAATGTCCTCGTCGAGGACTCAGTCTGCCGTGAGATTTGACCCCGTTCGCCTGGCAGCGAGAACGGTTATGACGGCGAATATACATATAAACATTTGCGAGGATGTGTGCGCGGGCTCATGCGAGCTTTAATACACAGCGATATCCACAATTTCATCCCTGATGCAAGCCCAAGCTGTAGGTCACCAACGTTTTTTTCGTCCTCGTCCTCCCTTGCTCTCGTTTCCGTTTTCCCCACTTCCCTGCGACCCTTCTCGTGATACACACACGTATACAAACGCGCATATGCACTCGTACTTCCCGCGATATGTAGATAATGTACCGTAGCGTGTATAAAGAGAAAAAGTCTGCGGTATGCGGTGCAGCTCTCAGCCAGAACTCGAGAAATTCGTGTCGAAATGCACCCGGTTTTAACTCCGTTACTCCTCAGCCTCGCCCGTACACGACCCTCGACGCGGTGGTTCAACTGCGTACAGAACATAAGCTTCAATTCCATATTTTGAAAAACACTGCGTGTCTCAAGGTTCGAAGACGACAGGTTTTTTGTCAGCGTGCTCGGAACAACGGCGCGGCAGAATATTTGTCATTAAACGGATTAAATTATGCATGGGATGCTCGGTAGGCGTTTAGTGCGCATTAAAATATTTTTCAATATTGATCCTCGCGGACATCGATGCACAAATTGGTGCGAGGGATCGGACAGCGGGAGGACGTTATCGTGGAATTTCGTCGTTGAAGATAACGTCGATGAATTTCCCATTCGTGTCTCTTTTCTTTCCTCTTTTTCTCTCTCAGTAACAGTCCAGTCGGCGAGTCGATTAATCACGTTTCGCTTCGCCCTCAACATCTCCGAATGTTTACCACCCGTAAACTGTCTTCGGGCATTTTGTTCTTGGCTCTAAAAACGCCTGACATTGCTTGCCTTTTTTACCAAAGTTTCGTCTTACTCGACTCCGCGCTAAGTGATTTAATCGTGAATTTATCACTGGGTTTCAAACCCTTCCGTGGCGTTGACGTCAGTTTGTGCATTTTGGTCCGCCATCTTGAATTTCTGCATTCCGAGTGCAGATTCGTAATCAGCGACCTCGAAAACCGAAGCCATTGCGCACGCGCACCGCGCGCTCACTGTGCTCAATGATACTGCGCTGATGAGCTCATCGACCATCGATCCCCGTTTCAATAATCAGCTGATTTTCACTACGACCGTTCTACACACGACGTTACTTGGCCGCACTTTGCCTTCGCTACGGCGCTTCCTCGTCGTGAACTCTCACGCACTGCTGTGAGTGGGATTGTATCTGCCTGCCTTCGGTGAGCTCACTTTATCCAACTCTCCTGCTTAAGGAGTTTCGGTACAGGCGATACAATGTTGCCATGCTAAACCATGCTAAAAGCATAAAAAATTTCAAAAAGTTCAGAATTTTATAAAATTTGGTGAACATATTCTTTAGTGCCAAATTTGACAATACAAATTTTTTAAGATTTTTCTTCTACACAGTTATCGAGTAATTGATCACTAAAGTTCACGTGTATAAGCATAGCGTTTCCATATATACAGGTATACATTTCGGGCATAAGAAATCTGCTTTAATGCGTAATTACTCGATAACTAAGTAGAAGAAAATTTTGAAAAAATTTGTGTTTTCGCACTTGATGTTGAAGAACATTATCACCAAATTTGATCAATTTCTTAATATTTAGACTTTTGTACCGAAACTCCTTAACGACGCAGTTGGCCAATCGTATTAAGCGATGTATCTCCTGTATAATTTACTCGAATAAGCTGCACGCTCTGGACAAATTATATATTGCTGTACACGCCTTGTTCGGAATGCCTGTAAAATGCTTTTAATGCAGCAAATCAATAGCAGCCATTGTATTACCTCGTTGTCATTATCTCGACACTAAAAACGTGCGTAATTGCTGCATCGTAAACCTCGCTAGGCCTGTGCACTCGAGACTGCGTTCTGGGAGCCAAGAGGCCGATATTTCTATTGAAGAATTGCTCAACTCTGCGGTGGCGTCAAATCACGCGGTGTCTGGATCTCCTGTACCGGGTGACGACCAGTCTAGAAATGCTGATGCGACTTGCTCTCAAGTTTTGACGAAATTAGATAATCTTGAAGCGTCAGTAGCAAAAACAGATCAATTTTGCGAGCGTCAGGGGAAAACTAATAGAGGATTCCGTAAACTATTGGCAAAAATTCCCAAGATCGAAAAAATGGTGGTTGATCATGCGATCCAAATTAATCAACTCGAGGGTGATATATTCGTGTGCGAAAATCTGAGCTTGATGTATTGAAAGCTGCCATCGCCTTCCGGAAATGCGTGTGAACTTGAAGCATCTCTAATTTGTAACGATTGCCTGTTTCTGTCTTACTCCTATTTGTGTTTCTTTCTTTCTTTCTCAAGACTTTCTCAAAATCTTATTGCAATGAATTATAAATGATCGTTGAGATGAATTGCGTCGCATGAATTTGCCATAAATTTATACCGATTTTGTATGACTTTATTAACTTTATGATCGTTGACAACTCGCTCTCTAATATGATTCTAATTTCGCGTGATTGCAAGTTTTCGTCATATTGTTATGTACGAAATTTTCATATAAATTATGATGATACTCTATGAATTTGAACGATTGTCACGAGTTTAATCAGATTTTGCATAATTTTATTAACTACAGGATTTGTTGGTTTAATTACTGCATGTCGCATTGTACAGATGGCTAGTATTTTCTTGATTTTCATTATTTTTTTTCTTCCGCCGTAAACCATGGATTTTTCTATTCTGCGAGATTCCGATGTTCTTGATTGTGCAATCCCTATCTTCTGGGTTACTGTATAAATTGCGAAATTTTGTTACTCTTCAGTACGGATACATTTTCTATCTTATACTCCTAGAGTATTTCTGTTATACTTTAATCATTGTTAATCCCTTTCTTGTATTGCCTAAAGTATAACTAATAAATAAACGAACGTCAAAGCTCTCTCTCTGCCTCTCTTTCCTCTATTTATTCTACATTCGTTGATTTTCATCACACATTAAAGGCACGAAGCAAAGTGTTTTCGTAGTATCACGACCTTAAGCTTTGCCAGTAAACGTTCGACGTAGTTCCCACACTCGTTGTGCTTTTCGCAGTGGGTTCTCCCGTGAAAACACGTGAGAGGGCCATTTGAAAAAGTGTTACACCGGGCAGAAAAATAGAGAAAGAAAGAGAGGAAGAAGGAATTTCCTGAGGCATAACACTCCGCGTGGAAAATGTTCTTCCAGCGCCTTTTCCTACCCCCGTGCATAGTCCTGTGCGAACAGCCTGTATTATTTTGCTCGAGCGACCGAGCGAGCGACCTCTCCTCCCCTCACTCTCTTTCTTTCTCTCCTCTCGTTTACCGTTATTTTTACAGGCATTCAACTCCTTTTTTAAATGCTTCACTACGGTTTCTCAACAAGAGCGTGTTGCATCAACTTAAAGAAAAAGAGAGAAAACAGGAAAACGAACTCGAAGAGCACCAGACATCGCGGTATTCCTCTTCCTTATGTATCCGCAAAGTGGTGCTCTTCTAAATCCCATTCCCCATCCGCACCCCTCTCCTCAGCACTCTCAACTTCCCCATTTCTCCTCTACACCTACATTTTTATGAAATGAAAACCGCTCTCTTGATATCGTGCAATATTTCTAAAGCCCTTTCCCAGACTCCTCTCGAACGAAGAGCATTCAGATGTTTCCCTACTCACCATCGAATATTGTAAAATACTTTCACAGTCGATAGTTTATTCAACATTTTTATAAGCTCGAGACTTTTAGGCCTAACTGTACCGAGGGCGATGGGTCGGTCCACGGCTCGAGCAATTTCGCCTCGAGCGAAACCAACACTTGGACGGGTGACCGCGCTCAGCCCGGCCCCCCGGCTCGCGCATCGATCACTCAGTGGGAGGCAAATTTTTGGAGCTTCTGATCACCTGCACGGGACTGGAACTCAGTCAAAATATGGACGCCCGCATCAACCGTTTTCCAATTTCCCTGGACCCCGGAGCATCAAAATGGCGCGACTGTGGGCAACACTCTCCGGGGGAGTCTCGCAGAAACGAGAAGAGGAACAGGATCGACGAAGTGAGAAGTGAGGTTGGATGAGCCGACAAAAACGCGAAAAAGTTTGCCCAGAAACGATGAAAATGAACAAAATGACTTTCAGGACTTTGCCTCCTGATTTATCAAAGCGAAATAAATAGCAGCAAATAATATGGTTAACGTGAATGAATAACCATGAAATGTGAAGTAACGAGAAACGAAAGTTGAGAGAAACTTGAAGTTTGCACTTGAAATATGCTGAAACGTTGTTAATGAAATGTTGATTTTGTAAATAAAATTTTGAAAAAACAAGTGTCCGGTTGTTATTCGGGATTCTTTTTGTGCCAAGCTTCCGTACGAAATTGAGCAAAGAAAGACATTTTTGTTTTACGTATAATGAATGCCCGGGAGCAAGGGGGTTGAGAAAAAAGAGGAAAGATGACTATCAGACACGGGAGTTACGGCAGACAGCTTTCCCAGGCTCCGTTCCTAAGGGCGAAAGGAAAAAAGAACGAGATAAATAGAGTGAGGGAAAGAGAGAATGAGAAGTGGCCGAGAGGACGAGTCAAGACCGCCCGCGGATTTGCGTTTGTTGATTCAACGCAATTAATATTCATCGTCAGTGTCTCCTCTGCAAGAGCAAAGAGATCCGAGAGTCTTGGAAACCCCCCGTAGTAGAGACGAGATGACGCAGAGAAAACTTCGGTTTATGAGAAGCCAAATATTTCAACTGACTTTGCAAAAATCTTTAACCGCCTGAAAAAACGAGATTATGGGATCGAAAAAGTTCCCCAAAGTTGATACTTACGATGACTCCGAGTGAGTTGCAGGTTATTCAATATCAATATAATACCGAATGAACATTTCAAGATTTTCAACCCGTCGCTACAACGAAGCGAATCATTTTTCTTCTACAGAAACTCCAATCTTTTGAAATACTGAAAAAAAAGAAATGTCAGCCAACGAATTTCCGTTTATCAAAATGATATTTACTTCAATTTTTTTGTCTCCACTTCCGATAAGCTTAACTATTGAATCAAACCAAATTTGGCAAAGTAAGTGATCATCGGATAAGTGAAACAGAAATAAAAATCACTCGAATCAAAGCAGGACTCCGTTTGAACATGCGTATGGTGCGAGTCGACGTTGATGCTCTAGCGGTGCTATAAAGTTTGGTGAAGGAGCGCTTGCCTCAAATCCAGCATGAATGTGCGGCTCGAATGGAATTAGCAAAATCGTGTTTCTAGGAAATCAGGATTCTCAACTGCTCTTGAACTCATGGCAACTAATTAATCGACGGAAACATCATTGAAGGATCTCACTATATATAATCTGAGCGTTTGCAGGTATTCAGGATTCTTATCAATTTGAGCTCCTCTCGGTACAATGGAAAGCATTCGAAACCCTTTGAAGCACACTTGTCATCCTTTTGACGTGCTTCGCAATGAAAAATATTTCATCGATTCTCCAAACCCAATTCAACTCTATGATCACGTATTTTCGAATCCCCAAACCAAAACCGTATTCACTTCCGTTTTAAAAAGTCCCGAGATAAAAATAAGAAAAAATATAAAAATACGTGTTTATGATAGATTTCGTAAACGAGAAACCCAATATTTATTCATAAAAATGGAATGTCAATTGTTTAACTCAATTCTTAAAATCGTCTCTTTTCGCATCTGTTTTTCAAACGTCTGAAACACCATCCACCGTATTGGATTCCAACGGGACGTCACTCCGACAGCAAACAATCTAGATTTGTATCATGCGCTCTGTGTTATTGTGAAATTTTACAAGTTATTATCGCTTTTGTGGACTTTTCTCATTTATTTTATTAACCCTCTCGGAGCGTATGTTGCTTCTACGCAGCAAGCGCTTCCAGGCCCCATAAAACTGCATCGGTCAGTAAGGTCAGGTTTCCAAGTGCCTAATTCCATCAATTAAGGTTAGATTGCACCATGGATACTCCTTAATCAAGAGATGAACTGCTTCAACCCATCAAAATATCAATATGAAGCGGGCGTTTCGTGTTGAGTTGGGACTGTGCGAAAAGGTGCTTTAGTTATCGCAAAAGAAAAGTGAGTGCACATTTGGGTTTCATACTCCAAACGTATCCTTTCAAAGAGAAGCTAATACGATGAATTTAAGGTGTTAGGTGCTAGATTCATTCGCAAATTTTCCGGATTTTACCCCCAAAATTCGTATTTCCAAAAAAAATGGTTAAATTTCACAATGGCACAACTAGAAAGTATTTTGAGATAAAATTATAAAGGGAATAATTTTCCTTAAACTATAAATAATCTACCAATGAAAAATACGTTGATGCTCCACAATTTTCCACAATTTTTGTGCCCTTTTTACACTGTGTATTATTACATTCAGGCACAAGACACCAATGACCTGCATTATAACTCATTATTTTCGCAAATCTTGTTACTTGGTCTTTCGCATTGTTTACCAACGGAGTGCCGTCACAACGCGAAACAGCATAGCGTTACTGTGCGAAAATTCAAAATCATAAATAAAAAATAGTTCTTAAGACACTTTTCGGTCTTATAAAATGAGAATGAAAATTCCACTGATTCATTGCAATCTCAGGATTAATTTTGAACAGTTTTCAAAAAAAGGTCCAATTCCCAGATGAGCATAAAAAACCCATTGAAATATATCCAGACAGATCCCAAATCACCGGACTACAAAAGTTAAAGTCTCACACGCGTGCTCGCATCTTCCTCGAACAATATTAATCAGAATCTCTCTCGGAATAAATATATCGATATTTATATGGCAAAAGGGAAGCTGAGGGCACAACAATTCCAGTGCTAATCTATAAGAGTACTGGGATGATATAGTTGCGGACGTGTCTCGGTTTATCCGGCGCTGTTCATCCTGTGGTTAGCCCAAAACGTGCTACTCGTGTCGACCGTGATATACAGACACGAGGCGTTACCTCGCCTTGCATGCATCCACGTACAACCCCATACGAACTCATGGAACTTGAGCGCATAACGTTGTCAAGTTTAAGTTTGTAAGTTGTTCGAGTTGGCCTTCAGATCGGAAGCCTTTGACGTGTACCGCAGTATCGAATATCTCTGACGAGCCGGAATAATCTCTGTTTCGGCTTCTAACGAGTTACGGGCTCTTCCTTGTGGATCCGTGACAAAAAATGCGTCAATTCCAGTAATTTTCTTCAGATGTCGTAAGAAACGTTGCACACTGATTGAGCTTCGGATTTCATACGAGACACGCAGAAACGTTTTGTCCTCATTTTTCTCATCTTCGAAGCTCCGGATTCTAATTCAACGAAGAGATTCAGTTTCTTGGTAAAGAATAACCCATCAAAATGTTCGACCTCAAATCTGTTGGAGGAATCCTTCCATCCGGGCTCATCGTGTGCTCGCACAGAATCTCGAGTTTTGTCCTTAGCGGACTGACTGCTCATCTGTGAAAAAGGCGCAAACATCGTCGAGTTCCTTTTCGACGGTGCCTAAAATTGGTGAACTATATTAACGACCTGGTTCACTGAAAAGCGTGCGTCCACAATGAGCGTTGATTCGTACGAAAATGACTTTTAAAATTGCTCAGATTTAGGGGACAGGAAAAATGGTCACGCGCAATGCGGAATCGCCCGTACATAGCTATGACAGTAGTATAGCATTACATACGTGCGGACGTGACACAGAGACGGACGTGAAAGGGAAGAGGTGAAACAATTACCGGGACCGCTGGTTCGCTACCGGAAACGGAGAAGAGTAATGGTCATAGGTATCATTCACCGTCACTTGCTTTCCTTTTCCTCATTCATTCTCCCTGCATTCCCTCCTGCTTTCTCTGCCTCTGTGACACCGATGCACTGGCCCAGTTAACTCTCTACTTCTGCTCCTCCCATTCTCCTATCTCCCAATCCTCACTTGGGGCGTTCTCTCTCTGCGCTTCAACCGCAATCAAAATAACACATGGTGCATCCGAAACAGACGATTACGGAGCGACGCATGTGCCACGTAAATCAACCAACGAAATACGAGGATGAATTACTCGTTTTTTCGAGCAAGTGCTTCAACAATTTCAAGAGATACGGCCCGTCAGCAAAGACGCACCGATATTCTGTTTCCATCCAAACGTTCCGAACCCATTTGCTGTATTTCAATCAGAATTTGCTCAGCTACTCGGTGCTAGCGCGATATTTGGAAAATTCAAGCCAGCCGTCATCTAAAGTTATGACATTTTGTGGGAATCAATTTCCTCTTCGCCGTCAGCAGAGGGAGACCGGGCAGAGCGGAACCTCTCCCAAACGGTAGATTTTTTGTTGGAAATTTGTCAAATTTTATTATTCGGAAATAGCAATGGACGCGGAGCATGTTATAGGAGGACCAGATTTTTTCGAAATTTTTTCAAAAACTGAGAAAATTCGCTCTTTCGATTGTGGAGAAGCATTATTATATTCATGAGGAACATGAATGATCAACACTAATTCAATATTCACACAATTTGTTCATACTTTAGTAGAATATTGACATTCCAATAATTTAAGGTAGTTCACTCACGAAAACTTCTTTAAATATGAAGAAAAATACAAACAGGGACTATGCGTAAAAAATCGTTCATCTTTTCATATAACAAATAAATGCTTCTTGCAAAGTTTATAAAAAAGTACACAATAACAATGATGTATGTAACGAAGGTCTCGGAAAAAATTCGAGTCTTACTAGTAATAAAAATGTATTGCGTTAAAGATTGAACGACATTGATAATGAGCACTCGTGTAACCACACATTTGCTCATTTCGGCATTTTGTTTCTTCTTGGCTTGACTCATTCCTGTCACAGCCTTCCGTCTTTTTATTAATACTTTTTTCATGATCCATTTCTCGTTGTGTTTTCCCTTTGCGATTTTTTACATAAAAAACTGTAGTATTTTCGCCAGGGACGAATGAAATTTCGGGTTCAGTAAGGGATGAATGCCCGATTTCATTCGCCAAAAGTGAAGTTTTACAATTTCGAACGAATAATTCTGACATTAATTTAAATTATCTCTTTAATTAGAAAGTAAAAATCGGCCAGATTTAGACACCCATAAAATACGATCCTTCGAGCATGATCTACCTTAAACACAATCTTTTCATGGTGGGCAGAGTTCTTAAAACTTAAATCAAACTTCGACGTTTATATTCATTAATATGACATTCCTTTCGTTTATAATCATGAACGAATTATTCTCAATTGCTAGAAAATTTGATTGTTTTATCGCATACTCCATATTATTAGTATTCTGCCCAAGTGGTCCGCCCTGCTCGACCTTTTTATCTGCATCCTCGCGATAATTGATCGTAAGACATTGATCATTTGAAAAATTTTTTTTTTCCGGATTAAGTTTGACTCGAAATTGTCAAGCGGAAGAGTTGCTCGTTGATAAATGGCGAATCGCTATCGCTGTCGGTTAGTAATCTTAAATTGAAGCTTTCGGACTCGGAATTGATTACAGGCATGCGAGCCACCGAGTGATTTTCGTGCGGAGCAGTGCGCGGCTTTTGACAGCGTGCCCTACAGAGGACAACTTTTCAAGTGGTACCCTCATCACGATCGGACTCGAGCGTGCTCTTTGATCTGTCGCGGGGTACCAACGGTCAACGATCGTACCAGAACGAATGATTTTCGTCGAACGAGGAAACTGCATCGTGATAGCGAGAGCATCGATAACGGCGGGCTTGTTGGCGACCACGACGGCGTTACGAACGACAGCGAAGACGAGGACAATTTCAGCAGAGAGCTCGATACCGAGGACGACATCGTCGTTCAATTGGCTGCGAGAGTCGAGGATGGCACAAAGTGCCATCAAGATACGACGGACGTTTGCGTTGCTGGAACTTGCTCGGTGGGTGTATTTGCTGGTAATTGAGAATTAATCGATGAGTCAATTTGGTTTTACAAGCTCAACCGAAACGTTGAAAGAGTCGAGAAACTTCGAGTCTCTTCTCTCTATTTTTATAAACTCTCTTCCTGTTAAATAACTCATTGATCGGGCCGCGTGGAAAGAGAAATCAGCAAATTCGACGGTCACCTTCGCATGAAAAATCCATCGAAGATACATTTTCATATTGAATTCTTCCTCAGTTAGAACCGTTTCCGCGGTAAAGGAGAAAAAGTTGTAAATTCGTGAGCTTTCGGTGGGGAAAAGTAGTTTGAAAGTGTGAGAAGTTGCCGGGAGCAAAGAATAATAAGGAGTTAGGGGAAAAGCTCTGTACAATAACTAATCAGACTAGGGGCGGGGAACGGGCTACGTAATTAAGCGCTAAAACCGAGGTTGGTAAACGCTAACTAACTTTGCATTATTAAAGAGGGCGTCGGAAAATCCGAGTTCTCGTGAGCTCCGCAGTGCGAACTTCCGGTGGACGTTGCTCATCGTCCGGCGCTTCCGGGCTCCCTCCCTTCTCCCCTTTCTTCACTCCGGGAAAAAGTATCTCGTGGCAGTTTAGCAAACGAAATGAACGCTTGTCTGAACACACGTACAACAGATCATCGTTGAAATTAATTACTTAATATAAAGCGCAGTTGAACGAGATTGAAATAGCGAGCGATCAAAATGATGAAAAGCTTCGAAAGATTCGGGATAAAAATTCAGCACATAGAGCCAAAACTCCAACTCTTTGCCCTCGTCCACTCGGCGTACGTAAAATTTCATAAAATTCGACGCTCCCCTCGCGATACTCGAGCCCCAACGATTGCGAGTTTCGCGTCTTTATCGTTATTGGCAGTCCTTTCATGCAAGTTTATTGGTTTCTCGTGCTCCCCCTGCACACTGGACGACTGTTTATAGCTATTCGTGCAATAAATATTTCCGCAAACTCTCGTATTTGTACGACTTGCTGGAGCTCGATTTTCCCGCATTCCCTCGCACTCGCCGTTTCTCTTGTCGAAACATTCGCGAAGCGTATCCACTGTGAAATGCGAACTAAGAGAGATGCTTCTCCCCACTGAACACCGCAGAATTATAGTTTTCCTCACTAGCCGCTCATTTGCACGATCTCCGAATTCCGACGCGTTACGAAGG